>NC_092109.1:39924416-39986916 GCF_045679555.1 Salvelinus alpinus
TGTTGTTGGGCAACTAAAGGTGGTGCTGCTGCTCGTTGGGAAGGATTTATCTATAGAAAGGAGCTTGATTGTAACCTGACTCTTATCAATGAATCCACAGGCCCTCTGAATAAAGTGATATAATAATGAAGTCAAGAAATTATAGCTATACTCTGCTACACAGCTTTGGTAGGTCACAATCCCCACCAGCGTAGTAGTTAATGTCTATTCCCATTGTGTCCTCGTCATCACCCATAAGAACCATTATTAATCCCTGGTTGCATTCATTCGATCAGGACCTGCTTATTGAGGCCTACGGGGATGCAGTGGAGAAGCTGGAAGACAAGAGGAGACTGGGCCTCCGTCCCAAATGGCACCCTATTCCCTTTATAGTGCCAGGTGACCAGGAACCAAAAGTAGTGCACTATATTGCACATTCATCTTCTGCGCATCCACCATTCCAGTGTTTAATTGCTATATTGTAATTACTTTGCCACCATGGCCTATTTATTGCCTTAACTCCCTTATCTTACCTCATTTGCACTCACTGTATATAGACTTTTTGTTTTCCTTTTTTCTACTGTATTATTGACTGTATGTTTGTTTATTCCATGTGTAACTCTGTGTTGTTGTATGTGTCGAACTGCTATGCTTTATCTTGGCCAGGTCGCAGTTGCAAATGAGAACTTGTTCTCAACTAGCCTACCTGGTTAAATAAAGGTAAAATAAAATAAAATAAAAAGATTTAGGGAATAGGGTGCCATTTGAGATGCATCCTGGGAAGTCTGTCTGAGCCACACAGGACCAAAGAGTTTGGTCTCATTTAAAGGATCCTTTTACAAAATACATTTAAAGTTACAGACACAAAGAAATATAAAATATGGGTAATGTTTATATGAGAGAAGACCACTATGTCACTGTGCATTGTTGTTAATGAAATAGCTATATTTATTTTATAACAATAAATACAAGCCATTGTAAGTGTCATAGCATCGTCAGTGTCACTGCAATCTGTAAGCCAATACAGGACTGATAATACCTGACTGTTGTGTGTGTGAACATGGTTACCATGTTTACCGAACATATACAGGACATGGTTGCCATGTCCTCATAATATAAGATATTAATGTTCCAGACACATTTCATGGGAACTTACTTATTTCAACAATTTAAAGTCGAATGGACAGCATTTTAACTACTTTGCCGATTGGAATCCAACAGACAATCATAATATCATAAAAAATATAAAATTCCCAGTTTATACTACAAAGCCAACTTTATATGAATTTTTAAAATTAGGTTATATTTGACTCAAAATTCCATGACATTGAGTAATGTGGCTAATAGGCTAGATTATCTATTTATGTAGCTATTTATTTAGCAAGCTAAAAATATGGAGCCTAACTTTAGTTATGTTATCAACAGTTAGCATATCTCTAGTTGTGTTATCAACAGCTAGCATATCTCTAGTTGTGTTATCAACAGTTAGCATATCTCTAGTTGTGTTATCAACAGTTAGCATATCTCTAGTTGTGTTATCAACAGCTAGCATATCTCTAGTTATGTTATCAACAGCTAGCATATCTCTAGTTATGTTATCAACAGTTAGCATATCTCTAGTTATGTTATCAACAGTTAGCATATCTCTAGTTGTGTTATCAACAGCTAGCATATCTCTAGTTGTGTTATCAACAGCTAGCATATCTCTAGTTGTCAAAATGTGGGTTGGGACAAGCACACATTGGCAGGCAAGCTGCAGACGGATGAGCAGGCTACTACTCCCCATCGTTTATCATTCATCAGTGGTATGTTGACGGCCAACTAGAAGCAGAAGAAGTGTTTATCTACTGTTTGCTCGTTAGAGTTGAGCTCACCTCACTCTGGCTAACATTAGCTAGTTGTCGATGTACATAGACAACTGAGGGAGAGAGAGCCTACCTCTTCGTGGTTGTTTGATATTGGACTGTAAAGTTCTCAAATGTAAAATGAGAAACTGCATTTAATTAACTGAGAAAAGTGTGTTGTAACTGCTGCCAAATATGATCGCTCTAACCACTGTCCCAATAAGGCATATCTCTAAGGCATGTGGTTATTAGGCCAGTATATTTAGGCCCTATCCAGAAGAATCCCTAACCCCTCCTCACTAGGCACTCTGAAACAACTTGATAAGTGGAAGCAATAGGGTGAAGGCACATTGAAGTAAATCCCAGCTCTGTTAAAAGTATACTCAAGAAAATATTTTATTGATCATAGAGATTCGGGAGTATCATTAAAACAGGTTCAGATGCCCCACCAACATTTGCTGAAATAGTCATTTAAAAGACACATCTGAGCTATCTTTGTTGCAGGTACATGGTAACAGTTGAATAAGATGAGAAAAAAGAAGAACCCCACATTAAAAGCAGTGAAAAAGCTCTGACGAAGGCCTTGCCGATACATAAAGCTTAATAAAGAGCAGTGATACTAGTAAGAGCAGTGTGGGGGTTTCTTCTTCTTTCTGAAATAAGTAAATTAAATCAATAATGAGAGAATAGTCCGAATAATTGATACCTTAAAATGGACGTGGTGGCGTAGAAGGAAGGTCGGAGTGACGTAAACTAAGAGATTGTGAGTTCATAATCGCACGTGAGGATTTGTTGAATAACAACGACTGATTAATTGAACACACACAATGTAATCATGTGTGTCAAATATGTAATCTGAAAACATTATCTTAAAAGCACTGTGTGGGTATCCCTAACTTTATCAACAGACAAAGAGCAGTGAATGGATCAGTGGATCAACAATCAGGGCCTTGATTGGCTCAGCAACAGTAACAAGACATGATGTGTAATGTTATTTGCATTTTTTTAATAAAAGTATTTTGAAACATTCTCATGATACTTTTCTAGAATATTCATATCATGTTCTTGGTAAATTCTATTTGACATTAAGGGATTGGTTACTTGAAAAAAAATTCTTGCACATTACCGGAACATTCCTTTGAAAATGTTACTTAATGACGTAATGAGACTCTTAAGGGAATTTTCTCTAAAGTTGTGGGGACGTTTGTTGTTAGCTGGGTTTGGCCTGTTGCTTACAGATGAGTTGCTCTCTCTCTCCTTCTCTCATCTGCAGAGAAGGTTTCTAAGCTATGTGGACAAGCCGGTCCTCATTAGTTCTCTCATTAGACTGACTGTGTACTCAGTAGGAGACTCATGTGTTGACAGATAGAGGTCTGGAAATCATCCTATATGATACTACAGATAGATAGAGGTTTAGTTATCATCCTCTATGATACTATAGATAGATAGAGGTTTAGTTATCATCCTCTATGATACTACAGATCCTGGAGTAAAATGTATGGAGTAAAAAGTACAAAAAATTCTTAAGGAATGTAGTGAAGTAAAAGTAGGCAAAAATTATTAATAGTAAAGTACAGATACCCCCCAAAAAGACTTAAGTAGTACCTTAAAGTATTTTTACTTAAGTACTTTACACCACTGTCATTAGCTCAATTCATTAGATCAACTGGATGAGAGTGTCTGCTAAATTATTCAAATTACTACAATTACCAAAACATAAAAAAATATAACTGATGAGATCTGAATGGTCAACTTTCTCCTATCTTTCTCTCTCCTTTCTCCTCTCTTTCTCTCTCCTTTCTCCTCTTTCTCTCTCATTTCTCCTCTCTTTCTCTCTCATTTCTCCTCTCTTTCTCTCTCCTTTCTCCTCTCTATCTCTCTTATCTCTCCTCGCTTTCTCTCTCCTTTCTCCTCTTTCTCTCTCCTCCTTCGTCTCTCTATCCTCCTCTTTCTACCGCCTCCCTCCTCTCTCTTCTCAGCCTGTGTGGTTGGGGGTTCCAGAAGGGCATTGAGCTGTGTCCTATGACAACCACACAACAACAACAACAACAGCAGCAAGGGTATTCATCTCTGACACGTCTTCTTCACTACATCAAGGTATGTCATACACAAGTACGGTGGCCCACAGGGGACATCCTACTACAGATTCACAATGAGGCTGCAGGTATAACAGTGGAGGTGGACTCAGAGCATCACCACAAATTGGTCTTCAGTCCAACACACATCACCAGACTACTGAAGAGAGACAGTTGGATCCAGTCTGTGGTAAGACCAGGTAAGACTTAGTTTCTGCAGTATGTAGTTGTACCATGTTAGACTATACAGTATGTTGGTTCAACAGGTAAGAGTTATTCTAATGGAGGGAACGTGAAACCAATATCAGCTTTTCAGTGCTATTCCTTGGATTATTCATTGGAATTGTTTAACTGTATCTGAGGTAAAAGTCAAATGGATTCTATTTTACACTTTGTTGTCAGTTAAAAGAATTGTATTCTTATTTAAAAAAATATATAATTACATAAGAAATAGACAATTGAACTTGGATATTTGCCTTTGTATTGATGATGTTTCACTCATTGCAATGTCTCAACAGGTGAATAAAAAAACAGTAATGTATTTATTTTATATTTCCACAGATTATTACGAGCCAGGAGGAATCACTGATAACACCACCAGTCAGGATGAGTTACCTGACCTCTGACCCTAACCAGACAGAGAACATTGACACCATTATCCGACCCCCTTACTTCTTCATCAGTGGTTTCATCGACATCCCCCACATGAAGTACTATTACATCTTCCTCTGCTTCGTTTACATCATCTCTCTGGTTAGTCCATAGCTCTGGTCTACGCTGTTACAAACTACCTGTGATCCAGGCTGTTACTAACTAGCTCTGGTCCAGGCTGTTACTAACACGCTTTGGGCCAGGCGGTTACAAACTAGCTGTTACAAACTAGATCCAGTCTGTTAAAAACAAGCTGTGGTCTACGCTGTTACAAACTATCTGTGATCCAGGCTGTTACTAACTAGCTCTGGTCCAGAATGTTATTAACTAGCTCTGGTCCAATCTGTTACAAACTAGCTGCAGTCCAGGCTGTTACTAACTAGCTCTGGTCCAGTCTGTTACAAACTAGCTGTAGTCCAGGCTGTTACTAACTAGCTCTGGTTCAGACTGTTACAAACTAGCTCTGGTCCAGGCTGTTACAAATTAGCTCTGGTCCAGGCTGTTACAAACTAGCTGTAGTCCAGGCTGTTACAAACTAGCTCTGGTTCAGACTGTTACAAACTAGCTCTGGTCCAGGCTGTTACAAACTAGCTGTAGTCCAGGCTGTTACAAACTAGCTCTGGTTCAGACTGTTACAAACTAGCTCTGGTCCAGGCTGTTACAAACTAGCTGTAGTCCAGGCTGTTACAAACTAGCTCTGGTTCAGACTGTTACAAACTAGCTCTGGTCCAGGCTGTTACAATCTAGCTGTGGTCCAGGCTAATACTAACTAGCTGTATTCCAGGCTGTTACTAACTAGCTCTGGTCCAGGGAGTTACGTATCGCCATCGTCAGCTAGTTTATCCACCTGAAAAGCTAGAAAAGGTTTCACTTTCCTATCGAAAGCACATATTTTTTGAACTTAAGAAAACCTGGTATGGTGTAGTATAATTTCCACTGGGGGCCTATAGCGCCACATATAGTCAACGGGTGAGAAATGAAAAGTGAAAAATGAATTTACCTGTATTTTCATTTTGGTTCATGGTTTCTCCTGTGTGTGTGTGTGTGTGTGTGTGTGTGTGTGTGTGTGTGTGTGTGTGTGTGTGTGTGTGTGTGTGTGTGTGTGTGTGTGTGTGTGTGTGTGTGTGTGCGTGTGTGTGTGTGTGTGTGTGTGTATTGGGTCTAGGTGGGCAACACTTTCGTCATGATGGTTATCTACATGGACAGCAGTCTCCACAGGTAATCAGTCCTCTTTTATCTCAGTGGTAATAATACAGCATAATTCTACCTTTATTGGACTATATGTTTGCAGTCCCAGAACCCAACCAGATGAACCACAACAGACACAACACAAGCTGAAGCAGCACATGGGGCTCTGACTGCTAGTTCACTCCTTTTAGATTCCCCTCATCAGCTCGGGATTTCAACTGTATCCCTGGTTACCGGCCTGCCTCTCAATAAGGCTTCTGAATGAAAACCACCATTAGGTCCAGCTGGATGGCCTATAGTTGTTTCTGAATGAAATCCACCATTAGGTCAGCTGGATGGTCTATAGTTGATTCTGAATGAAAACCACCATTAGGTCCAGCTGGATGGTCTATAGTTGATTCTGAATGAAAACCACCATTAGGTCCAGCTGGATGGTCTATAGTTGATTCTGAATGAAAACCACCATTAGGTCCAGCTGGATGGTCTGTAGTTGATACACATTACAGATGACAGTGTAAAGATGTTTAGGATCTGCACTTTTTGTCTACTGATAGAATATATTTACCTTCTCTGTAATTGTCTATTGCACATACAAACATTTCCCCATGGAGATAATCAAGTCAGGATCTTACCTTACAGCCCCAAGTACATTGCTGTGTTCAACCTGGCCTTCACAGACGTGTGTGGCAGCACTGCCATGGTCCCCAAGGTCCTGGATATGTTCCTGTTCAGCAGACAACTCATCTCCTACAACCAGTGCCTCACTAGCCTCTTCTTCATCTTCCTCTTCCTCACCATGCAGTCCTTCAACCTCACCATCCTCTCCTACGACAGACTGGTGGCCATCTGCTGCCCACTCAGG
Source organism: Salvelinus alpinus (assembly GCF_045679555.1). Classification (NCBI taxonomy): domain Eukaryota; kingdom Metazoa; phylum Chordata; class Actinopteri; order Salmoniformes; family Salmonidae; genus Salvelinus; species Salvelinus alpinus. The sequence continues at coordinate 39,931,016 of NC_092109.1, forward strand.
TCTCAGATAATACATAAAATCAAATTGTTTAATAAAATACAATTCAAAAGGCCTTCATAATTGCCCCTTGTGTGATAAATAATGTATCTGCTTTCACTGACAATTCAAACTGATATATGAATACACTGCATCTAAAGTCCTTGTTAACAGCTTCTTTCCGCTGTCCATGTAGGTACCATATGATGGTGACTCACAGGTCCATGTCCCAGCTGACGGGTGCTGCCTGGGTATTTGCTGTGTTCATGGTGTTGCTGTCTGTGTGCCTCATCACCCGACTCTCCTTCTGCCGGTAGGTGGCTGAGGAGGTGAACCTGTTGCCGAAAGGTTACCGGTTTGAATCCCGGGCCGGGTGCTGGAAAAATAAGTTAGCAGTTGATCACTGTAACATGTGAACAATGAAGATGTATTGTATTGTAGGTCTCTGGTGATCAACAGCTACTTCTGTGACCACGGTCCCCTGTTCCGTCTGGCGGCCCCCTGTTCTGATGTGGTCCCTAACATAGTGATGTCATATCTCAACCCCAGTATAGTCCTCTATTTCCCCATGGTCTTCATCGTATCATCATACATCTGTATCACACACGCCCTGTTCACCATCACACTGCCCCAGGACAGGTGAGAAGTCATACTGATCAGAGTCAGAGATTTAGCCAGATATTTTGTTTATATACCTAAACATATAGCTCTGATATTGATTGTTGTGCTGTCTCAGATATACACTACAGGACCAAAAGTATGTGGACACCTGCTCATCAGACATCTCATTCTAAAATCATGGGCATTAATAAGGATCGGCCCCTGTTTTTCATTTTTTGCCTTAAATGACATACCCACATCGAACTGCCTGTAGCTCAGGCCCTGAAGCAACGATATGCATATTCTTGATACCATTTGAAAGGAAACACTTTAAAGTTTGTGGAAATGTAAAAGGAATGTAGGAGAATATAACACATTAGATCTGGTAAAAGATTATATAAAGAAAAACCAACCGTTTTTTTGTACCATAATCTTTGAAATGCAAGGGAAAGGGCATAATGACTATTTCTAACCCAGGTGCAAATTAGACTTTGCCACTAGATGGAAGCATTGTATGTGCAAAGTTTTAGAGTGATCTAGTGAAAACATGCATGTTTATTCAAAATGTTGTATCAAGAAATGTGCCCAAATGTGCATAATTGGTTTATTTATACATTTTCAAGTTCATAATTGTGCACTCTCCTAAAAAAATAGCATTGTATTATATAACTGTAATAACTACTGTAAATTGAACAGTGCATTTAGATTAACAAGAATTTAAGCGTTCTGCCTTTCTGAAATATGTCTGTCTTTTTTTTTCTTACAACCTCATGCTAATCGCATTAGCCTACATTAGCTCAACCGTCCCGTGGACAGGACACCAATCCTGAATATGGAGTTGGTCCACCCTTTGCTGCTATAACAGCCTCCACTCTTCTGGGAAGGCTTTCTACGAACATCTAGCGGGGACTGGCTTCCATTCAGCCACAAGAGCATTAGTGATGTTGGCCACTGATGATGGGCGATTAGGCCTGGCTTGCAGTCGGCGTTCCAATTCATCCTAAAGGTGTTTGATCGGGTTGAGGTCAGTGCTCTGTGCAAGCTAGTCAAGTTCTTCCACACCGATCTCGACAAACCATTTCTGTATGGACCTCGCTTTGTGCACTGAGGCATTGTCATGCTGAAACAGGAAAGGGCATTCTCCAAACTGTTGCCACAAAGTTGGAACCACAGAGTCTAGAATGTCATTGTATGATGTAGTGTAAAGGTTTCCCTTCACTGGAACTAAGAGGCCTCACTCGAACCATGAAAAACAGCCCCAGACCATTATTCCTCCTCCACCAAAGTTTACAGTTGGCACTATGTATTTGGGCAGGTAGTGTTCTCCTGGCATCCACCAAACCCAGATTCGTCCATCGGACTGCCAGATGGTGAAGTGTGATTCATCACTCCAGAGAACGTGTTTCCACTGCTCCAGAGTCCAGTGTCGGCGAGCTTTACACCACTCCAGCCAACACTTGGCAGTGTGCACGGTGATCTTCGGCTTGTGTATGGTTGCTCGGCCAAGGAAACACATTTCATGAAGCTCCCGACACACAGTTATTGTGCTGACGTTGCTTCCAGAGGCAGTTTTAAACTCCGTAGTGAGTGTTGCAACCCGAGGAGAGACGATTTCTACGTGCTACGTGCTTCAGCACTCGGTGGTCCCGTTCTGTGAGCTTATGTTGCCTACCACTTCGCGGCTGAGCCGTTGTTGCTCCTAGACGTTTCCATTTCAGAATACCAGCACTTACAGTTGACCGGGGCAGCTCTAGCAGGGCAGAAATTTTATGAACTGACTTGTTGGAAAGATACCATCCTATAACAGTGCCACATTGAAAGTCATTGATCACTTCATTAAGGCCATTTTATTGCCAATGCTTGTCAATAGAGATTGAATGGCTGAGTACGCGATTTTAAACACCTGTCAGCAATGGGTGTGGCTGAAATAGCCGAATCCACTAATTTGAGGGGTGTCCACATACCTTTGTACAGTATATACAGTTGAAGTCGGAAGTTTACATACACCTTCGCCAAATACATTTAATCTTAGTTTTTCACAATTCCTGACATTTAATCATAGTAAAAATTCCCTGTCTTAGGTCAGGTAGGATCACCACTTTATTTTAAGAATGTGAAATGTCTATGAATAATAGTAGAGAGAATGATTTATTTCAGCTTTTATTTCTTTCATCACATTCCCAGTTGGTCAGAAGTTTACATGCACTCAATTTGTATTTGGTAGCATTGCCTTTAAATTGTTTAACTTGGGTCAAACATTTCGGGTAGCCTTCCAGAAGCTTCCCACAGTAAGTTGGGTGAATTTTGGCCCATTCCTCCTGACAGAGCTGGTGTAACTGAGTCAGGTTTGTAGGCCTCCTTGCTCGCACACGCTTTTTCAGTTCTGGCCACAAATTTTCTCTGGGATTGAGGTCAGGGCTTTGTGATGGCCACTCCAATACCTTGACTTTGTTGTCCTTAAGCCATTTTGCCACAACTTTGGAAGTATGCTTGGGGTCATTGTCCATTTGGAAGACCCATTTGCGGCCAAGCTTTAACTTCCTGACTGATGTCTTGAGCTGTTGCTTCAATATATCCACATAATTTTCCTGCCTCATGATGCTATCTATTTCGTGAACTGCACCAGTCCCTCCTGCACCAAAGCACCCCCACAACATGATGCTGCCAACCCCGTGCTTCACTTTTGGGATGGTGTTCTTCGGCTTGCAAGGCTCCCCCTTTTTCCTCCAAACAGAACGATGGTCATTATGGCCAAACAGTTCCATTTTTGTTTCATCAGACCAGAGGACATTTCTCCAAAAAGTAGGATATTTGTACCCATGTGCAAACAGTAGTCTGTCTTAATTATGGCGGTTTTGGAGCAGTTGCATCTTCCTTGCTGAGTGGCCTTTCAGGTTATGTTGATATAGGGCTCGTTTTACTGTGGATTTAGATACTTTTGTACCTGTTTCCTCCAGCATCTTCACAAGGTCCTTTGCTGTTGTTCTGGGATTGATATGCAATTTTCGCACCAAAGTAAGTTCATCTCTAGGAGACAGAACGCATCTCCTTCCTGAGCGGTATGATGGCTACGTGGTCCCACGGTGTTTATACTTGCGTACTATTGTTTGTACAGATGAACATGGTACCTTCAGGCGTTTGAAAATTGCTCCCAAGGATGAACCAGACTTGTGGAGGTCTACAATAGTTTTTCTGAGGTCTTGGCTGATTTCTTTTGATTTTCCCATGATGTCAAGCAAAGAGGCACTGAGTTTGAAGGTAGGCCTTGAAATACATCCACAGGTACACCTCCAATTGACTCAAATTATGTCAATTAGCCTATCAGAAGCTTCTAAAGCCATGACATAATTTTCTGGAATTTTCCAAGCTGTTTAAACACACAGTCAGCTTAGTGTATGTAAACTTCTGACCCACTGGAATTATGATACAGTGAATTGTAAATTAAATAATCTGTCTGTAAACAATTGTTGGAAAAATTACTTGTGTCATGCACAAAGTAGATGTCCTAACCGACTTGCCAAAACTATAGTTTGTTAACAAGAAATGTGTGGAGTTGTTGAAAAACTAGTTTTAATGACTCCAACCTAAGTGTATGTAAACTTCCCGACTTCAACTGTATAGTGTTTGTTGTTAGAGTGATATATGCTGGGAAATATTGAGAATGAACTGGATAGATGATGACTTACTGTACTGGCACTTGTATCCTTTATTTAATCTCTCCTCTCTCTCATACACATACTCTCTCTTCTCTCTCTCTTCTCCGTCTCTTTCTCCCTCTCTCTCCTTCTCTCTCTCTCCCTCTGTCTCTTTCTCCCTCTCACAGAGTCAGAGCCGTGAAGACGTGTACCTCACACCTGATACTCGTAGCCATATTCTACCTGCCTATTAATTTCACCTACCTCCTTCACCCAATCATACCAACCAACGCCCGGATCATCAACCTCTCCCTGACCTTGGTGCTGCCACCCATGCTAAACCCCATCATATATGTTCTGAAGACAGAGGAGTTTAAGGAATCGGCCAAGAAGCTGCTTAGTAAAAGAGGAGCCCAGAGAGCTGTGGTGCCGGGCCAATCATCATGAAGTGTTACTATTTATTTATATCTCTATTTGACTTGTTTTTGATTGATATGATGTGTAAGATATACTGTAGTGAAGCCATAGTGAAAAACTGTTGCTTCACTTAAATGAAAAATAATGTTTTTCTTCAAAATGAAATATTTATATTATTGTCTATATGCCTTTAAAGCCATATAGAAAATAAAGTCATAATAAAAAGGCTGGATAAAACCCAAATAAAAATCAAATCAATGTATAATTTAAAAAAAATCTTTATTTATTATCTAGCCAAGTCAGTTAAGAACAAATTCTTATTTTCAATGACGGCCTAGGAACAGTGAGTTAACTGCCTTGTTCAGGGGCAGAACAAGAGATTTTTACTTTGTCAGCTCAGGGATTCGATCTTGCAACATTTCCGTTACTAGTCCAACGCTCTAACCACTAGGCTACCCTGCCTCTAATACATCTCAGTTTCACAAAGTGTTTAGCAAGCAGAATTAGAAGCAGTAAAACACCCTAGAAGGAAAAACACCCTACACCCTAGAAGGAAAAACCCTAGAGAGGAAAAACACCCTAGAGAGGAAAAACACCCTAGAAGGAGAAACACCCTAGAAGGAGAAACACCCTAGAAGGAGAAACACCCTAGAAGGAAAAACACCCTAGAAGGAAAAACACCCTACACCCTAGAAGGAAAAACCCTAGAAGGAAAAACACCCTAGAAGGAAATACCCCCTAGAAGGAGAAACACCCAGAAGGAAAAACACTAGAAGGGATAACACCCTAGAAGGAAAAACACCCTAGAAGGAAAAACACCCTAGAAGGAAATACCCCCTAGAAGGAGAAACACCCAGAAGGAAAAACACTAGAAGGGATAACACCCTAGAAGGAGAAACACCCTAGAAGGAGAAACACCCTAGAAGGAGAAACACCCTAGAAGGAGTAACACCCTAGAAGGAGAAACACCCTAGAAGGAGTAACACCCTAGAAGGAGAAACACCCTAGAGAGGAACCAGGCTCGGATGGGAGGCCCGGGGGAGTAGTTTGGGGGATGCATTCTACTATAATATCTCTTACAGTACCAGGGTTGACCTGAGTGACCTGTTGACACCCAGGTGAGTGTCCATCCCTGTTAGCTAGAGAAGCTACCATATAGATACCTGTATGTCTGCATGATGACTTTACCATAGACATCCTATAACCAGGGCTTGAATTCAGGGGGATTGTGGGGGTATGCCATACCCTTGTTAAAGAAAAGGGCAAAACATATCTCTTGATAGCTTAAGATTTTGAAGGTGAAAACATTTACATGATTATATTAAGCGATATATGACGATGATCTTGGACTTCAAATCAAGTAGTCAAGTTAATTCAACGTTCAAAGCATCCTCATTACACCTGACTTGAGACTTGGATTTAATTTGAATTCCATCTTGGTCATAGACCTAAGCCTCCCAGGATTCCAATGACTAACTAAAGAAAACTACCCAGGGACGCACTACCCAGGGACGCATTTTAACTAAAGAAAACTACCCAGGGACGCATGCCCACAGACACCCCTAGATTCCTGGACCATGGCTTACGAGCAGTCAGTCCTAATCTCTTACAGTGCTACATTCAAATGCAAATTTCTAAATCAATGTGTTTTGGTGTCTGGTCTATGCTGTGATGGTCATGGCTAACTCCATCATGGCTGTTATCTACCTGGGCAGGAACCTCCACACGGCCAAGTGCGTTGTTAGCTCCAACAACACGAGTATTCTAATATCACATAACTCTTTGTATAAATGCAGTATAATTTCTTAACAAAGGGACCAGAGATGCTATTTTGGCAATGGTGATGGTCCTATGAATCTGTTGTTTAAATATATTTTTTTATTTCACCTTTATTTAACCAGGTAGGCTAGTTGAGAACAAGTTCTCATTTACAACTGCGACCTGGCCAAGACAAAGCCATGCAGTTCGACACATACAACAACACAAAGTTACACATGGAGTAAACAATACAATCAATAATACAGTAGAAACATCTATATACAGCATGTGAGGTAGGATAAGGGAGGTAAGGCAATAAATAGGCCATGGTGGCGAAGTAATTACAATATAGCAATTAACACTGGAATGGTAGATGGGCAGAAGATGAATGTGCAAGTAGAGATACTGGGTTGCAAAGTAGCTAGATAATTGTATGAATACAGTATGGGGATGAGGTAGTTGGATGGGCTATTTACAGATGAGCTATGTACAGGTGCAGTGATCTGTGAGCTGCTCTGCCAGCTGGTGCTTAAAGCTAGTGAGGGAGGTAAGAGTCTCCAGCTTCAGTGATTTTTGCAGTTCGTTCCAGTCATTGGCAGCAGAGAACTGGAAGGAGAGGCGGCCGAAGGAAGATTTGGCTTTGGGGGTGACCAGTGAGATATACCTGCTGGAGCGCGTGCAACGGGTGGGTGCTGCTATGGTGACCAGTGATGCTGAGATAAGGCGGGGCTTTACCAGCAGAGACTTATAGATGACCTGGAGCCAGTGGGTTTGGCGACGAGTATGAAGCGAGGGCCAGTCAACGAGAACGTACAGGTCGCAGTGGTGGGTAGTATATAGGGCTTTGGTGACAAAACGGATGGCACTGTGGTAGACTGCTTCCAATTTGTTGAGTAGAGTGTTGGAGGCTATTTTGTAAATGACATCGCCGAAGTCGAGGATCGGTAGGATAGTCAGTTTTACGAGGGTATGTTTGGCAGCATGAGTGAAGGATGCTTTGTTGCGGAATAGGAAGCAGATTCTAGATTTTATTTTAGATTGGAGATGTTTAACTTTTACTTGGTACTCATCCCGGATCCGGGAGCACCCTCATCAGTAAAAAAGCTGACTAGCATAGCCTAGCATAGCGCCACAAGTAAATACTAGCATCTAAATATCATGAAATCACAAGTCCAAGACACCAGATGAAAGATACACATCTTGTGAATCCAGCCATCATTTCTGATTTTTAAAATGTTTTACAGGGAAGACACAATATGTATTTCTATTAGCTAACCACGATAGCAAAAGACCCAACTTTTTTTTCTCCACCATTTTTTTACTGCATAGGTAGCTATCACAAATTCGACCAAATAAAGATATAAATAGTCACTAACCAAGAAACAACTTCATCAGATGACAGTCTGATAACATATTTATTGTATAGCATATGTTTTGTTCGAAAAATGTGCATATTTCAGGTATAAATCATAGTTTTACATTGCAGCCACCATCACAAAATCTCACCAAAGCAGCTAGAATAACTACAGAGACCAACGTGAATTATCTAAATACTCATCATAAAACATTTATGAAAAATACACAGCGTACAGCAAATGAAAGACAAACATCTTGTGAATCCAGCCAATATTTCAGATTTTTTAAGTGTTTTACAGCGAAAACACAATATAGCATTATATTAGCTTACTACAATAGCCAACCACACAGCAGCATTGATTCATGCACGTTAGCGATAGCGAATAAACCAGCAAAAGATATAAAAATTTTCACTAACCTTCTCAAAACTTCATCAGATGACAGTCCTATAACATCATATTACACAATACATATATGGTTTGTTCGAAAATGTGCATATTTAGCGGCACAAATCGTGGTTATACAATGAGAATAGTAGCCAAACTACAAACAAAATGTCGGGAGAAATCTTGGGAGAGGCACCTAATCTAATCAATAACTAATCATAAACTTGACTAAAAAATACAGGTTGGACAGCAAATAAAAGATACATTAGTTCTTAATGCAACCGCTGTGTTAGATTTTTTAAATTAACGTTACTACGACATACAGCGTGCGTTAAAGCGAGACCGCACCGAAATTAATGGCGGAATAATAGTTTAACATTTTTCAACAGAAATACGAATTAACATCATAAATAGTTCTTACTATTTGATGAGCTTCCATCAGAATCTTGTGCAAGTTGTCCTTTGTCCAGAATAATCGTTGCTCGGTTGTAGATGTCGTCTTCAACTTTGGAATTAGCAGCAAACATTAGCCATGTGGCGAAGACGTGTCCAACTCACCATAACGCAGCACAAATAAAATACCGAAAATCGCAATATACTGATATAAACTGATATAACTCGGTTTAAAATAACTACATTGTGATGTTTTTAACACCTATATCGAATAAAATCAGAGCCGGATATATCTAACGCCTATAACGAGAGCTTTTCAGAATGCAATCCTGAGGTCTGTCTTGCGCCATGACGAACGTTGAAAAGACTGCACACCCGGTTCCAAGAGCTTTTGTACGGCCTCAGATCTACCTAGACACCCCATTCCAATTCTCACTGCTTACTGACATCTAGGGGAAGGCGTATGCAGTGCATGTCGACCCATAGATTACAGGCAAATTAATAAACTGACCCTGGAACAGAGTGCCCAATTTCAGATTTCTCACTTCCTGACAGGAAGTTTGCTGCAAAATGAGTTCTGTTTTACTCACAGATATAATTCAAACGGTTTTAGAAACTAGAGAGTGTTTTCTATCCAATAGTAATAATAATATGCATATTGTACGAGCAAGAATTGAGTACGAGGCAGTTTAATTTGGGAACGAATTTTTACAAAGTCGAAATGGCGCCCCCCTATTGAGAAAAGGTTTTAATGTGAGTCTGGAAGGAGATTTACAGTCTAACAAGACACCTAGGTATTTGCAGTTGTCCACATATTCTAAGTCAGAATCGTCCAGAGTAGTATTGCTGGACAGGCGGGCAGGTGCAGGCAGCGATCGGTTGAAGAGCATGCATTTACTTTTACTTGCATTTAAGAGCAGTTGGAGGCCACGGAAGGAGAGTTGTATGGCATTGAAGCTCATCTGGAGGTTAGTTAACACAGTGTCCAAATGGTGTCATCTGCGTAGAGGTGGATCAAAGAATCACCAGCAGCAAGAGTGACATCATTGATGTATACAGAGAAGAGAGTCGGCCCGAGAAGTGAACCCTGTGGCATCACATAGAGACTGCCAAAGGTCCGGACAACAGGTCCTCCGATTTGACATACTGAACTCTATCAGAGAAGTAGTAGGTGAACCAGGCGAGGCAGTCATTGAGAAACCAAGGCTATTGAGTCTGCCGATAAGAATGTGGTGGCTGATAGTGTCTAAAGCCTTAGCCAGGTCGATGAATACGGCTGCACAGTAATGTCTCTTAGCGATGCTGGTTATGATTTCGTTTAGGACCTTGAGCGTGGCTGAGGTGCACCCATGACCAGCTCTGAAACCAGATTGCATAGCGGAGAAGGTACGGTGGGATTCGAAATGGTCGGTAATCTGTTTGTCAACTTGGCTTTCGAAGAACTTAGAAAGGCAGGGTAGAATAGATATAGGTCTGTAGCAGTTTTTGTCTAGAGTGTCACCCCTTTTGAAGAGGGGGATGACCGCGGCAGCTTTCCAATCTATGGGAATCTCAGAAGATACGAAAGAGAGGTTGAACAGGCTAGTAATAGGGGTTGCAACAATTTCGGCAGATCATTTTAGAAAGAGATGTTCAAGATTGTCTAGCCCGGCTGATTTGTAGGGGTCCAGATTTTGCAGCTCTTTCAGAACATCAGCTGACTGGATTTGGGGGAAGGAGAAATGGGGGAGGCTTGGGTGAGTTGCTGTGGGGGGTGCAGTGCTGTTGACCGGGGTAAGGGTAGCCAGGTGGAAAGCATTGCCAGCCGTAGAGAAATGCTTATTGAAATTCTCAATTATAGTGGATTTATCGGTGGTAACAGTGTTTCCTAGCCTCAGTGCAGTGAGCAGCTTGGAGGAGGTGCTCTTATTCTCCATGGACTTTACAATTTCCCAGAACATTTTTGTGTTTGTGCTACAAGATGCAAATTTCTGCTTGAAAAAGCTAGCATAAGCTTTCCTAACTGCATGTGTATATTTGTTCCTATCTTCCCTGCTATATCTGTTCCTGATTTAACATTTTTGAATGGGGCATGCTTATTTAAGATGGTGAGGAAGGCACTTTTAAAGAATAACCAGGCATCCTCTACTGACGGGATGAGGTCAATATCCTTCCAGGATACCCGGGGCCGGGTCGATTAGGAAGGCTTGCTCACTGAAGTGTTTTAGGGAGCGTTTGACAGTGATGAGGGGTGGTCGTTTGACTGCAGACCCATTACGGATGCAGGCAATGAGGCAGTGATCGCCGAGATCTTGGTTGAAGACAGCAGAGGCGTATTTGGAGGGCAAGTTGGTTAGGATGATATCTATGAGGGTGCCCGTGTTTACGGATTTGGGGTTGTACCTGGTGGGTTCATTGATCATTTGTGTGAGATTGAGGGCATCAAGCTTAGATTGTAGGATGGCCGGGGTTTTAAGCATGTCACAGTTTAGGTCACCTAGCAGCACAAGCTCTGAGGATAGATGGGGGGCAATCAATTCACATATGGTGTCCAGGGCACAGCTGGGGGCAGAGGGTGGTCTATAGCAAGCGGCAATGGTGAGACACTTGTTTCTGGAAAGATGGATTTTTAAAAGTAGAAGCTCGAATTGTTTGGGTACAGACCTGGATAGTAAGACAGAACTCTGCAGTAGATTGCAACACCGCCCCCTTTGGCAGTTCTATCTTGTCGGAAAATGTTATAGTTAGTGATGGAAATTTCAGGGTTTTTGGTGGTTTTCCTAAGCCAGGATTCAGACACGGCTAAGACATCCGGGTTGGCAGAGTGTGCTAAAGCAGTGAATAAAGGAAACTTAGGGAGTAGGCTTCTAATGTTAACATGCATGAAACCAAGGCTTTTACGGTTACAGAAGTCAACAAATGAGAGCACCTGGGGAGTATGAGCGGAGCTAGGCACTGCAGGTCCTGGATTAACCTCTACATCACCAGAGGAACAGAGGAGCAGTAGGTTAAGGATACGGCTAAAGGCTATATGAACTGGCCGTCTAGCACGTTCGGAACAGAGAGTAAAAGGAGCAGGTTTCTGGGCACGATAGCATAGATTCAAGGCATAATGTACAGACAAAGGTATGGTAGGAAGAGAGTGCATTGGAGGTAAACCTAGGTATTGAGTAATGATGAGAGAGATATAGTCTCTAGAAACTGTTAAACCAGGTGATGTCATTGCATATGTGGGAGATGGAACAACATGGTTGGTTAAGGCATATTGAGCAGGGCTAGAGGCCCTACAGTGAAATAAGACAGAAATCACTATCCAGGACAGTAATGGACAAGGCATATTGATTTTAGGGGGGGGCATGCGTAGCCAAGTGATCGTACGGTTCCAGTGAGTGGTTGGGCTGGCTGGAACACGGCGATTCAGACAGTTAGCAGGCCGGGACTAGCAAGCTAGCAGTTAGCAGGCCGGGACTAGCAAGCTAGCAGAAGGGCCTTAGAGGGATGTCGCGATGGAGGAAAGTCTGTTTTTTCCTCCTCGTGCACCTCCCTAGCCGGGAGATGGGCCTAGCATGAGCTAGCTCCAGGCAAATTGGTGCTTGCTCCGTAACGGAATCGTTAGCCAGGAGTAGTCAACCCAGGTTGCGGTTAGCTAGCTGCGATGATCCAGATGATCATCGAACGGTAACTGAATGCCTCGATGCCTGTCTGCCTGTCTGCCTGCTTTATATAGCAAGCCACGGCCACATGACTCACTTGTGTAGGAGCTAACCATTTTAGTGAATGGGGTGGTGTACCTAATAAACTGGCCACTGAGTTTAAATGTAATATTCATATACTTACTAAAGAATGAGGAAGACAGAGGAATTCTTGGAGTCTATAAAATGAGAGGTTGGGGTGTGATTGACTCTTGTTATTGATATTGATTATTGTACTGCAATGTTGAGGGAGCTATCACAACCCTATTTCACTACACCTTTTATACTGGGTGTAAACTGTGTACATGACGATATGGAGAGCTACACACCTCAGTATGAAAATAATTGGATAAATAAAATACTTTCAAGATAAAACGTTTTTCCCACATTCAATCCTAGTCTCTCATTTTAATATGACTGTGAGAGTGGGGCTTTGATACATTTCCTTCAACTCAGAGGACACTTAGGTCATACTGCCCCCCTGTGGCTAGTGTCTGTAACAACATGTGGGACTGTACTGGAGGCCCTGTGCTGAACTACACAAAAAGGGGGAATTTGATTGGTAGAAGTTAAAATAAGACAAACATGTCCAATGTCAGTGATCTATTTAGTTGTACCTGTCAAATAAATATATTCACATCAAATGTGTCCTGCCAATACAGGAAACTGAAGGCACCCTCAATCTCTTGGCAACAACACACACCCATCCACAACCAATGCTTTATAGATAGGAAACAACACACACCCATCCACAACCAATGCTTTATAGATAGGAAACAACACACACCCATCCACAACCAATGCTTTATAGATAGTAAACTACACACACAGCCATCCACAACCAATGCTTTACAGATAGTAAGGGGTTTTAAATGTGAATGTTGTGTTATTTCAAGACAAACACACACACATCACAGGAGGCGAAGAAGTACTTTGCTTTGTGTTTTCTGTTAAATGTCTTCTCAGCACACATGCTCACACGCTCTATATACACTACATGATCAAAAGTATGTGGACACCTTCTCGTCGAACATCTCATTCCAAAATCATGGCCATTAATATGGAATTGGTTCCCCCTTTGCTGCTATAACAGCCTCCACTCTTCTGGGAAGGCTTTCGGCTAGATGTCGGGAAACATTGCTGGGAGGACTTGCTTCCATTCAGCCACAAGAGCATTAGTGAGGTCGGGCACTGATGTTGGGCGATTAGGCCTGATATTGATATAGCGGATAGCATTGAAAAATGTTTCAAACTTAAAAGTTTAAATAATTATATAATATAATTAAAACAATCTATAGCGCATAAATCAACTAAATTAACTCAGTAGGTTTGGCGCTACTGTCTGTGCACACAGGTTACCATAGACTACAGCGCGTGTCTACTGTCTCTGCACACAGGTTTCCATAGACTACAGCGTGTGTCTACTGTCTGTGCACACAGGTTTCCATAGACTACAGCGCGTGTCAACTGTCTGTGCACACAGGTTCCCATAGACTACAGCACGTGTCTACTGTCTGTGCACACAGGTTTCCATAGACTACAGCGCGTGTCTACTGTCTGTGCACACAGGTTTCCATAGACTACAGCGCGGGTCTACTGTCTGTGCACACAGGTTTCCATAGACTACAGCGCGTGTCTACTGTCTGTGCACACAGGTTCCCATAGACTACAGCGCGTGTCTACTGTCTGTGCACACAGGTTTCCATAGACTACAGCGCGTTTCTACTGTCTGTGCACACAGGTTTCCATAGACTACAGCGCGTGTCTACTGTCTGTGCACACAGGTTTCCATAGACTACAGCGCGTTTCTACTGTCTGTGCACACAGGTTTCCATAGACTACAGCGCGTGTCTACTGTCTGTGCACACAGGTTTCCATAGATTACAGCGCGTGTCTACTGTCTGTGCACACAGGTTTCCATAGACTACAGCGCGTGTCTACTGTCTGTGCACACAGGTTTCCATAGACTACAGCGCGTGTCTACTGTCTGTGCACACAGGTTCCCATAGACTACAGCGCGTGTCTACTGTCTGTGCACACAGGTTTCCATAGACTACAGCGCGTTTCTACTGTCTGTGCACACAGGTTTCCATAGACTACAGCGCGTGTCTACTGTCTGTGCACACAGGTTTCCATAGATTACAGCGCGTGTCTACTGTCTGTGCACACAGGTTTCCATAGACTACAGCGCGTGTCTACTGTCTGTGCACACAGGTTTCCATAGACTACAGCGCGTGTCTACTGTCTGTGCACACAGGTTTCCATAGACTACAGCGCGTGTCTACTGTCTGTGCACACAGGTTTCCATAGACTACAGCGCGTGTCTACTGTCTGTGCACACAGGTTTCCATAGACTACAGCGCGTGTCTACTGTCTGTGCACACAGGTTCCCATAGACTACAGCGCGTGTCTACTGTCTGTGCACACAGGTTTCCATAGACTACAGCGTGTGTCTACTGTCTGTGCACACAGGTTTCCATAGACTACAGCGCGTGTCTACTGTCTGTGCACACAGGTTTCCATAGACTACAGCGCGTGTCTACTGTCTGTGCACACAGGTTTCCATAGACTACAGCGCGTGTCTACTGTCTGTGCACACAGGTTTCCATAGACTACAGCGCGTGTCTACTGTCTGTGCACACAGGTTTCCATAGACTACAGCGCGTGTCTACTGTCTGTGCACACAGGTTCCCATAGACTACAGCGCGTGTCTACTGTCTGTGCACACAGGTTTCCATAGACTACAGCGTGTGTCTACTGTCTGTGCACACAGGTTTCCATAGACTACAGCGCGTGTCTACTGTCTGTGCACACAGGTTTCCATAGACTACAGCGCGTGTCTACTGTCTGTGCACACAGGTTTCCATAGACTACAGCGCGTGTCTGCTGTCTGTGCACACAGGTTTCCATAGACTACAGCGCGTGTCTACTGTCTGTGCACACAGGTTTCCATAGACTACAGCGCGTGTCTACTGTCTGTGCACACAGGTTTCCATAGACTACAGCGCGTGTCTACTGTCTGTGCACACAGGTTTACATAGACTACAGCGCGTGTCTACTGTCTGTGCACACAGGTTTCCATAGACTACAGCGCGTGTCTACTGTCTGTGCACACAGGTTTCCATAGACTATAGCGCGTGTCTACTGTCTGTGCACACAGGTTTCCATAGACTACAGCGCGTGTCTACTGTCTGTGCACACAGGTTTCCATAGACTACAGCGTGTGTCTACTGTCTGTGCACACAGGTTTCCATAGACTACAGCTCGTGTCAAACTCATTCCAAGGAGGGAGGAATGTCTGCGTTTCTTCGCTCCTCTCTTTTACTTGACTGATGAGTTAGTAAGGAACTCACCACTCCTGGTTGTCTTCACTGACAGAAAAAAACAACACCACACAGACACTAGGCCCTCCATGGAATGAGTTTGATACCCCTGGGCTACAGCCTCGGCTTGGGTCTCCAAATTTCACTCCAGAAAATTAAGAAGCCATATACCTAGAATAAAAATGTGGAATAACGACACAGCTATTTATATTTCACTGTGGAAAAGAGGCCGAAATACCTGTCATGTTGACAGTTTGCTGAAATCAAGGTCAGAATACAGCATCTCTGTAGACACACTTCTGACACACCTCCATTTCTGCATCTCCACCCCAAACCAATACCTTGCTGACACATGTGTTTCCCTTAAGAATCTTTCCTTTCCTGCTTCATTTCATGGTCAGAATACATGGAGAGAAAGGTGCATAAATAAGGAAGCTCAATTTATGTAACTTGGGTCTGAATTCCCCCCTACTTAAAGACGGGGAGTTATTCGCTGTACCAAAAAGCAAGGTGAACACAGCTGTTGCTAAGAGATGAGAGGTTGGGAAGGAGGTTGGGTGTAGGAGTGCTACGATTGTGGATTTTACACTCAGTATGATCTTTGACAGAAAACAATCGTATAAATATAATTTTTTCAAAAATAAAACTGTGTCCCTCCGTGCAATCCTAGTCTCTCATTTTAATGTGACTGTGAGAATGTGGCTGTGATTGATACATGTCCTTCTCCTTGCTCAGAGAAAACTGAGGTCATACTGCCACCTTGTGCATAGCGTCTGTAACAACATGTGGGACTGTACTTAAGGCCCTGTGTTGAACTACACAAAAAAGGGGAATTTGATTGATCAACACCAACCAGTCTTTGCTCTTCTAAGGAGACTCTGTGTCCCACACTGCTGCTGCTTGAGCCTGCCTCATCAGCTGTTCCTTCCAGGCTTTCTGGAAGGTCATCATACAGTCTTTGCTCTTCTAAGGAGACTATGTGTCCCACACTGCTGCTGCTTGAGCCTGCCTCATCAGCTGTTTCTTCCAGGCTTTCTGGAAGATCATCATACAGTCTTTGAAGGTCTGGACCTGGCTCTGAAACGTCATCCAGTCCTGGTGGTCGGCTCTGCCCTCCTGGACGGCATAGTGCTGCTCCATACAGCCTGTCCTGCTGATCATCTGGTCCACTGGCTCCTCCTCATCCTGGTCCTCGCTGGGCTGGGCCGACGGCTCCGGTTCTGGGGGGGAGGGGAGGCCATTTTGAGAGGCAGCTCTTTCTGGGAGGAGAGATAGACTAGCCCCCACACCTCCATCTTGGCACACCCCCACAATTGTAAAAATGTCAGGCACACGGGTACAGCTTAGAGGGAGTAAGAGAATATACATTAAGTAAGATAATGTACATGTTGGGCCACTGACTGCATCATTTCAGTACAACTAAATTGAATTTCAGTTTCCCTGAATTGCCTGAATTGAAAGGGAATTAAATTAACACCAACCCTGCTGCACAGTACAATCAATCAATCAATACACTTTTATAGAGTTTTATTTTGTTTACAAATGTTTCTGTCACAAAGTGCTTTACAAAACCTAACCCTAAACTCAGGACTCCACAAACTGGCTTCAGGTTAGACCTTAAATCCATCTTCAGTAGTGGTCTGGGATTCCGTCATAGAATAAGCACTTGGTCAGGAGCAGAAGGTGAAGATTAATATGGTGTTTTAACCTTAATCCAATGACGTGGTGAAATGTTTTGTTATTGTCACGTTGAATTCACGTTTGTTGACAACTCAACTAAATGTAAATCAAAACTAGACGTTGAAATAACGTTGGTTCCCAGTGGGATGTATTAAAGTCTCCAATCTCCTTTTCAGTTTATTTACACCTGATTTACTCTTAGCTGTTTATCGTTGTCTCTGATTGGGGATCATATTTAGGTAGCCATTTTCCCTTTTGTGTTCGTGGGTTCTTGTCTATGTGTAGTTGCCTGTTCAGCACTCATTTGTATAGCTTCACGGTTCATTTAGTTATTTTGTTAGTTTTGTTCAGTGTTCATTCTTAGAATAAAGAAGAATGTACGCATACCACGCTGTGCCTTGGTCTCGTCCTTTTGACGGCCGTGACAGAAGAACCCACCATAAAAGGACCAAGCAGCGTGTTAAGGAGGAATGGACCTGGGAGGAGATTTTGGACGGAGCAGGACCCTGGACGCAGCCTGGGGAGTATCGCCTTCCGAAGGAGGAAATAGAGGCAGCAAAAGCGGAAAGGCGATATTAAGAGGAGAAATACCAACGAGGTAGGCCACAGAAACCCCAATTCGTTTTTTTGGGGGGCACATAGAGCCAGTCAGGGAGTCGGATGAGGAGTTCGACGCAAGATTCCGGAAAGAGGTGCTAGCATGGAGAGCGCTGCAGAGCGGGCGTGCTGGGGAGAGTGTGACTGGTCAGACACCGTGTTACGCAGTGATGCGCACGGTGTCTCCAGTTCATATTCATAGCCCAGTGCGTTCTATTCCAGCTCTTCGCACTTGCAGGGCTCAAGTGAGCATCCAGCCAGGACGCATTGTGCCAGCTATACGCTCTAGATCTCCAGTGCGCCTTCACAGTCCAGTACGTCATGTGCCTCCTCTCCGCACTCGCCCTGTGTCCCCAGCCCGGTACCACCAGTTCCGGCACCACGCATAAGACCTCCAGTGCGCCTCCACAGTCCAGTACGTCATGTGCCTCCTCCCCGCACTCGCCCTGGGTGCGTGTCCTCAGCCCGGTACCACTAGTGCCGGCACCACGCATCAGACCTCCAGTGCGCTTCCACAGTCCAGTACGTCCTGTGCCTCTTCCCCGCACTCGCCCTAAGGTGCGTGTCCTCAGCCCGGTACCACCAGTTCCGGCACCACGCACCAGGCTTCCAGTGCGCTTCCATAGTCAAGAGCTTCCGGCAACAGTACCCAGTCCAGAGCTTCCGGCGACAGTACCCAGTTCAGAGCTTCCGGCGACAGTACCCAGTCCAGAGCTTCCGGCGACAGTACCCAGTCCAGAGCTTCCGGCGACAGTACCCAGTCCAAAGCTTCCAGTGACAGTACCCAGTCCAGAGCTTCCGCCGACAGTACCCAGTCCAGAGCTTCCGGCGACAGTTCCCAGTCCAGAGCTTCCGGCGACGTGTCACAGTCCGGAACCTCCAAACGACGGGCCACAGTCTGGAACCTCCAACGACGGGCCACAGTCCGGAACATCCAACGACGGGCCACAGTTCGGAACCTCCTATGACGGGCCACAGTTCGGAACCTCCTATGACGGGCCACAGTTCGGAACCTCCTACGGCGGGCCACAGTCCGGAACCTCCAACGACGGGCCACAGTCCGGAACTGCCAACGACGGGCCACAGTCCGGAACCTCCAAAGACGGTCCACAGTCCGGAGCCTCCAGCGACGATCCCGAGTCCGGAGCCTCCAGCGGCGATCCCCAGTCCGGAGCCTCCAGCGGCGATCCCCAGTCCGGAGCCTCCAGCGGCGATCTCCAGCCCGGAGCCTCGAGCGACAATCCCCAGTCCGGAGCCTCCAGCTACGATCCCCAGTCCGGGGTTTCCAGCGACGGTCCCCAGTCCGGGGTCTCCGGTGACGGTTCCCAGTCCGGAGCCACCGGTGATGATCCGCAGTCCAGAGCCTCCGGCAATGATCCACGGTCCGGTTCTACAAAGGCGGGGGGATCAGCGTAAGGAGTGGGGCTGCTTCCAGAACCGGAGCTGCCACAGAGGGTAGATGCCCACCCGGACCCTCCCCTATAGGTTCAGGTTTGCGGCCGGGTGTCCGCACCTTTGGGGAGGGGGGAGTACTGTCACGCTCTGACCTTAGATATCTATGTTTTCTTCATATTTTGGTTAGGTCTGGGTGTGACGAGGGTGGGTACGCTAGTTTTTGTATTATCTAGGGGTTTTGTATTGTCTAGGGTTTTTGTAAGTCTAGGGTATGTAGGTCTAGGTGATGTGTATGTTTATGGTGGCCTGATATGGTTCCCAATCAGAGGCAGCTGTTTATCGTTGTCTCTGATTGGGGATCATATTTAGGTAGCCATTTTCCCTTTTGTGTTCGTGGGTTCTTGTCTATGTGTAGTTGCCTGTTCAGCACTCATTAGTCATTAGTCATTTAGTTATTTAGTTAGTTTTGTTCAGTGTTCATTCTTAGAATAAAGAAGAATGTACGTATACCACGCTGTTCCTTGGTCTCGTCCTTTTGACGGCCGTGACACCAGGGTTGGGAAACACTGGACTAATGCACTCAACGTTGTTCTTGGTTGTGCTGAATGAATCATACAATAATTATTTCATTCTTTCCAATTGATTGTGTTGTGCACAGACCAACCCTTCCCTGAGGGATGAGATGAAGATTCTGCATGAAGAGGGACATGGAGTGTTTTTCAAGGAAGTGCATGAGATCAAAAAGGCAACACTAATTTCACGGCTGTACCTGTTCCTCAGACACTTCAGTCAACAAGAGGTATGGCACCATCATTAAGTGTCTATATTGACAGTTAGGCCGGGATTCAATCCAATCGCGCTTGTAGACAAGGCAATGTTCCCACATTCCCGGGTATTACATTCACGATAAACAATGCATATCTCGGCTCAATCGGTTATTACCTTTAAATGTCTCTTTTAAATATTTGTTTCGCACGTTTGCTTGTTCAGAGTTGCATATTACTCTCAGAGTTGCATATATTTCTCTCAGTTGCAAATTTCTTTGTTGTTGTCTTCTATTTATTACACTCAACCCGTCCTCCCCTTTTTCTTCTCTCTTTCTCTCTGCCTCCTCTTTCCTCTCTTTCTATCTCTCTGCCTCCTCTCTCCTCTTTCTCTCTCCCTCCTCTTTCCTCTCTCTCTGCCTCCTCTTTCATCTCTCTCTCTGCCTCCTCTTTCTCTCTATCTCTCTGTCTCCTCTTTCCTCTCTATCTCTCTGCACCCTCTTTCCTCTCTCTTTATCTCTCTGCCTCCTCTTTCCTCTCTCTCTCCCTCCTCTTTCCTCTCTCTCTATCTCTGCCTCCTCTTTCCTCTTTTTCTCTCTCTCCGCCTCCTCTTTCCTCTCTCTCTGCCTCCTCTTTCATCTCTCTCTCTGCCTCCTCTTTCATCTCTCTCTCTGCCTCCTCTTTTTCTCTCTCTCTGCCTCCTCTTTCCTCTCTCTCTGCCCTCCTCTTTCATCTCTCTCTCTGCCTCCTATTTCCTCTCTCTCTATCTCTCTACCTCCTCTTTCCTCTTTTTCTCTCTCTCTGCCTCCTCTTTCCTCTCTCTCTGCCTCCTCTTTCCTCTCTATCTCTCTGTCTCCTCTTTCCTCTCTCTCTCTCCTCTTTTTCTCTCTCTCCTCCTCTTTTTCTCTCCCTCCTCTTTCCTCTCTCTGCCTCCTCTTTCATCTCTCTCTCTGTCTCCTCTTTCATCTCTCTCTCTGCCTCCTCCTTCCTCTTTTTCTCTCTCTCTGCCACCTCTTTCCTCTCTCTATCTCTCTGCCTCCTCTTTCCTCTCTATCTCTCTGTCTCCTCCTACCTCTCTCTCTCTCCTCTTTTTCTCTCTCTGCCTCCTCTTTTTCTCTCTCTCTGCCGCCTCTTTCCTCTCTCTCTGCCTCCTCTTTCCTCTCCCTCATTCATCTATCTCTCTGCCTCCTCTTTCCTCTTTTTCTCTCGCTCTGCCACCTCTCTCCCTCTCTCTGCCTCCTCTTTCCTCTTTTCCTCTCTATCTCTCTGCCTCCTCTTTCCTCTTTTTCTCTCTCTCTGCCTCCTCTCTCTCTCTCTCTGCCGCCTCTTTCCTCTTTTCCTCTCTATCTCTCTGCCTCCTCTTTCCTCTTTTTCTCTCTCTCTGCCACCTCTCTCTCTCTCTCTGCCTCCTCTTTCCTCTTTTTCTCTCTCTCTGCCTCCTCTCTCTCTCTCTCTGCCTCCTCTTTCCTCTTTTCCTCTCTCTCTCTCTGCCTCCTCTTTCCTCTCTATCTCTCTGTCCCCTCTTTCCTCTCTCTCTCTCTCCTCTTTTTCTCTCTCTCCTCCTCTTTTTTCTCTCCCTCCTCTTTCCTCTCTCTGCCTCCTCTTTTTCTCTCTCTCTGCCTCCTCTTTCCTCTCTCTCTGCCTCCTCTTTCCTCTCCCTCATTCATCTATCTCTCTGCCTCCTCTTTCCTCTTTTTCTCTCTCTCTGCCTCCTCTCTCCCTCTCTCTGCCTTCTCTTTCCTCTTTTCCTCTCTATCTCTCTGCCTCCTCTTTCCTCTTTTTCTCTCTCTCTGCCTCCTCTCTCTCTCTCTCTGCCTCCTCTTTCCTCTTTTCCTCTCTCTTTATCTCTCTGCCTCCTCTTTCCTCTTTTTCTCTCTCTCTCCCTCCTCTTTCCTCTCTCTCTATCCATGCCTCCTCTTTCCTCTTTTTCTCTCTCTCCGCCTCCTCTTTCCCCTCTCTCTGCCGCCTCTTTCATCTCTCTCTCTGCCTCCTCTTTCATCTCTCTCCTAGCCTCCTCTTTTTCTCTCTCTCTTCCTCCTCTTTCCTCTCTCTCTGCCCTCCTCTTTCATCTCTCTCTCTGCCTCCTCTTTCCTCTCTCTCTATCTCTCTGCCTCCTCTTTCCTCTTTTTCTCTCTCTCTGCCTCCTCTTTCCTCTCTCTCTGCCTCCTCTTTCCTCTCCCTCTGCCTCCTCATTCATCTCTCTCTCTGCCTCCTCTTTCCTCTCTATCTCTCTGTCTCCTCTTCCCTCTCTCTCTCCTCTTTTTCTCTCTCCTCCTCTTTTTTCTCTCCCTCCTCTTTCCTCTCTCTGCCTCCTCTTTCATCTCTCTCTCTGCCTCCTCTTTCATCTCTCTCTCTGCCTCCTCCTTCCTCTTTTTCTCTCTCTCTGCCACCTCTTTCCTCTCTCTATCTCTCTGCCTCCTCTTTCCTCTCTATCTCTCTGTCTCCTCTTTCCTCTCTCTCTCTCCTCTTTTTCTCTCTCTCTCCTCCTCTTTTTTCTCTCCCTCCTCTTTCCTCTCTCTGCCTCCTCTTTTTCTCTCTCTCTGCCTCCTCTTTCCTCTCTCTCTGCCTCCTCTTTCCTCTCCCTCATTCATCTATCTCTCTGCCTCCTCTTTCCTCTTTTCCTCTCTCTTTATCTCTCTGCCTCCTCTTTCCTCTTTTTCTCTCTCTCTCCCTCCTCTTTCCTCTCTCTCTATCTCTGCCTCCTCTTTCCTCTTTTTCTCTCTCTCCGCCTCCTCTTTCCCCTCTCTCTGCCGCCTCTTTCATCTCTCTCTCTGCCTCCTCTTTCATCTCTCTCTGCCTCCTCTTTTTCTCTCTCTCTTCCTCCTCTTTCCTCTCTCTCTGCCCTCCTCTTTCATCTCTCTCTCTGCCTCCTCTTTCCTCTCTCTCTATCTCTCTGCCTCCTCTTTCCTCTTTTTCTCTCTCTCTGCCACCTCTTTCCTCTCTCTATCTCTCTGCCTCCTCTTTCCTCTTTTTCTCTCTCTCTGCCTCCTCTCTCCCTCTCTCTGCCTCCTCTTTCCTATTTTCCTCTCTATCTCTCTGCCTCCTCTTTCCTCTTTTTCTCTCTCTCTGCCTCCTCTCTCTCTCTCTCTGCCTCCTCTTTCCTCTTTTCCTCTCTATCTCTCTGTCTCCTCTTTCCTCTTTTTCTCTCTCTCTGCCTCCACTCTCTCTCTCTCTGCCTCCTCTTTCCTCTTTTTCTCTCTCTCTGCCTCCTCTCTCTCTCTCTGCCTCCTCTTTCCTCTCTATCTCCTCTTTCCTCTCTCCCTCTCCTCTTTTTCTCTCTCTCCTCCTCTTTTTTCTCTCCCTCCTCTTTCCTCTCTCTGCCTCCTCTTTTTCTCTCTCTCTGCCTCCTCTTTCCTCTCTCTCTGCCTCCTCTTTCCTCTCCCTCATTCATCTATCTATCTGCCTCCTCTTTCCTCTTTTTCTCTCTCTCTGCCTCCTCTCTCCCTCTCTCTGCCTCCTCTTTCCTCTTTTCCTCTCTATCTCTCTGCCTCCTCTTTCCTCTTTTTCTCTCTCTCTGCCTCCTCTCTCTCTCTCTGCCTCCTCTTTCCTCTTTTCCTCTCTATCTCTCTGCCTCCTCTTTCCTATTTTTCTCTCTCTCTGCCTCCTCTCTCTCTCTCTCTGCCTCCTCTTTCCTCTTTTTCTCTCTCTCTGCCTCCTCTCTCTCTCTCTCTGCCTCCTCTTTCCTCTTTTCCTCTCTCTCTCTCTGCCTCCTCTTTCCTCTTTTTCTCTCTCTCTCTGCCTCCTCTTTCCTCTCTCTCTGCACCCTCTCTTTATCTGTCTGCCCCCTCTATTTCTCTGCCCCCTCTCTCTCTCTCTGCCACATATTTCCTCTCTCTCTCTGCCTCATTTTTCCACTCTCTTTATATCTCTGCCTCCTCTATTATCTCTCTCTCTCTCCTCTTTTGTCTCTCTCTATCTATCTGCGTCATCTGAGTCATATAATGTTCTGACTAAGGAATGGATAAGCAGCTGTTGTTCACAGGGTCATATTCATACCAGAGCCTGGTACAGAAGCTCTGATTAGAAACAATGTCAAAAATGGACTGAAACTGAAAAGAAAATGTGTTTTATTGATACTGTGTTGTTGTTGTTCTGTAATCGGATTCTGAATTTATGTTCTTATGTTATAAACACACATTTTTAATGTTTGATTCTTTGTACTAACTATATGTTTTGTATTAGAAGTAGTGTATTCATCAGACCATGTCAATCAATCAAACAGTGTGACATATGTTTATGCAGATGATTTTTAAAAGAGTGAAGATCAAATGAAGATCCTACATCTGTATTTAGAGGGAGCATCCATCCTTATACAATGCCTCACAATCCCTCTATTACAATGTATTTATTACAGTGTAAATATCTGTAATAATTGTGTCTTTAATGTTATTTAATGTCCAAATATCATCCTCTTTCTAGTTTTGTAACTTTTATGGTGTCAAGAAGATCTTCCTTTGGTTTCATGACACATAATCTTTCTATTTTTTTTACTTCATTTTCTTCTCTCATTCAAATATGAGGTTTTGGATTCTGCTGACGTCAGTGTTTCAGTCTATGATCAAAACTGTCAGAGGAAGAGTGAGTAACGCTGCTGATTCAATGAGGCGAGAAAGACAACCTGCCAA
Source organism: Salvelinus alpinus (assembly GCF_045679555.1). Lineage (NCBI taxonomy): Eukaryota > Metazoa > Chordata > Actinopteri > Salmoniformes > Salmonidae > Salvelinus > Salvelinus alpinus. The sequence continues at coordinate 39,955,592 of NC_092109.1, forward strand.
TCATGGGAGAGGCATGGTTTCCTGGGGCACCTGCCAATCAGAGACTAGAAGAGGATGGTTAGCTGCCAATCAGATGGCTGGAGAGGTCACAGGCAGGAAGTCAAGGTCAGAGATAAACTCAGATCAGCTTGTAAGAAGGACATGAGGCAGGAGAGGGAGCGAGAGATAGAAAGAAACTGAGTGAGTGAAAAAATGATAGAGAGGAATTCTCACACGTTCTGTTTGTGTGTGTGTTACAGAAAGGTCCAGTCAAGTGGAGAAAGGCAGTGTGAAAGTGAAAGCAACCTGGAGAGGTGTGGAGTGTGACAGAGAAGGGGAGAGAGAGAGAGAGAGAGAGAGAGAGAGAGAGAGAGAGAGAGAGAGAGAGAGAGAGAGAGAGAGAGAGAGAGAGAGAGAGAGAGAGAGAGAGAGAGAGAGAGAGAGAGAGAGAGAGAGAGAGAGAGAGAAGGAGAGGGATGGAGGAAATGAAAGAGATAGAGGGAAAGAACGAGAGGATGGAGCGAAGGAGGAGCGAGGAGAGTATGCAAGATGGGAGGGATTCAGTGTGTGTGTACAGGGCCTAGGCATAAGAGACATAAGCAACTGCTTAGGGCCCCACGGATGCTAGGGGGCCCCTGACCACCAAATAATAAATACATTCGGGGTCAACTTACTGTTGAGAGTAGCAACAGTAGAATTGCAATTTTGAAATGTGTTACTGACTACCACTAGTATCGCTACTGCTGACTACTATGGGCCCTAGACAAAAGTAATATGGTTTCATTAGGGACTAACACACACACACATGTGGAGACAGTTAGGGGCAGCAGGTAACCTCGAGGCTACAGCGTTAGACCAGTAACTGAAAGGTTGCTCCACAGGCCTTGAGGAAGGCACTTAAACCTAGTTGCTCCAGGGGTGATGTACACTGATGACCCCCTGCTGTGATCCAACTCCCTGCGAGTGTCTTGGGTGGAGTAGGGGATATGCAAAAAATATATATATTTTCTGTTACACACTTTTGTGTGACAGGACAAATATAAGCACCCACACAATTATTATTGTAAAGAATCATGTCCTGTCTTATTCAAAAGGTTGTGATGGTACAGGGCATTCCCACTGGGCACACACTGGTTGAATCAATGTTGTTTACATGTCATTTCAATGACATTACACTGAACTAACGTGGAATAGACGTTGAATTGACATCTGTGCCCAGTGGGTAATGTGTGGTCTTTGGGGGTTATAAGACTAATGTCACTCACCCAATGGGGCAAAGCTGTACTTGGGTCTTTTAGTCACACTATGTAATGACTATAGTCATTGGGGGTGAGGACTATATGATCACTTAGGTTGGGTGTTGTGGTCGGGGTCTGGGTGTGGGGGTCTGGGTGTTGTGATGGGGGTCTGGGTATGGGGGTCTTGGTGTTGTGATGGGGGTCTGGGTGTGGGGGTCTGGGTGTTGTAGTGGTGGTTTGGGTGTGGGGGACGAGGTGTTGTGTGTGGAGGTATGTGTGTTGTGATGGGGGTCTGGGTGTTGTGGTGGGGGTCTGGGTGTGGGGGTCTGGGTCTGGGTGTTGTGGTGGGGGTCTGGATGTTGTGGTGGGGGTCTGGATGTTGTGGTGGGGGTTTGGGTGTTGGGGTCTGGGTCTGGGTGTTGTGGTGGGGGTTTGGGTGTGGGGGTCTGGGTCTGGGTGTTGTGGTGGGTGTCTGGGTGTGGTGGTCTGGGTGTTGTGGTGGGGGTCTGGATGTTGTGGTGGGGGTTTGGGTGTGGGGGTCTGTGTGTAGGGGTCTGGGTGTTGTGGTGGGGGTCTGGGTGTTGTGGTGGGGGTCTGGGTGTGGGGGTCTGGGTGTGGAGGTCTGGGTGTTGTGGTGGGGGTCTGGGTGTGGGGGTCTGGGTGTGGGGGCCTGGGTGTGGGGGTTTGGGTGTTGTGGTAGGGGTCTGGGTGTTGGGGTGGGGGTATGGGTGTTGTGGTGGGGGTCTGGGTGTTGTGGTGGGGGTCTGGGTGTTGTGGTGGGGGACTGGGTGTGGGGGTCTGGGTGTGGGGGTCTGGGTGTTGTGGTGGGGGACTGGGTGTGGGGGTCTGGGTGTTGTGGTGTGGGTCTGGGTGTTGGGGTGGGGGTCTGTGTGTGGGGGTCTGGGTGTTGTGGTGGGATTCTGTGTGTTGGGGTGGGTGGCTGGGTGTGTGGGTCTGGGTGTTGTGGTGGGGTCTGGAGGGCAGGGAGATACTGGGGTGATCCTTGGGGGGGGGGGGGGGGGGGGCAAATACGTTGCCAGATGCAGACTCAGGGATGATTAACTCTGGAGATTCCTTCAATCTCCACATAGTTCTTTAAATCTGCTTTCAGTTTCTTTGCACCCCATGTATGGGATGATCTACAGTTCCTTGCAACTTGACGTTCTGGTGTCTCTAGGGCAGTTCAACCTGATGTTCTGGTGTCTCTAGGGCAGTTCAACCTGATGTTCTGGTGTCTCTAGGGCAGTTCAACCTGATGTTCTGGTGTCTCTAGGGCAGTTCAACCTGATGTTCTGGTGTCTCTAGGGCAGTTCAACCTGATGTTCTGGTGTCTCTAGGGCATTTCAACTGGATGTACTGGTGTCTCTAGGGCAGTTCAACTCTATGTACTGGTGTCTCTAGGGCAGTTCAACTGGATGTTCTGGTGTCTCTAGGGCATTTCAACTGGATGTACTGGTGTCTGTAGGGCAGTTCAACTCTATGTACTGGTGTCTCTAGGGCAGTTCAACTGGATGTTCTGGTGTCTCTAGGGCAGTTCAACTGGATGTTCTGGTGTCTCTAGGGAAGTTCAACCTGATGTTCTGGTGTCTCTAGGGCAGTTCAACTGGATGTACTGGTGTCTGTAGGGCAGTTCAACTCTATGTACTGGTGTCTCTAGGGCAGTTCAACTGGATGTTCTGGTGTCTCTAGGGCAGTTCAACTGGATGTACTGGTGTCTGTAGGGCAGTTCAACTCTATGTACTGGTGTCTCTAGGGCAGTTCAACTGGATGTTCTGGTGTCTCTAGGGCAGTTCAACTGGATGTACTGGTGTCTGTAGGGCAGTTCAACTCTATGTACTGGTGTCTCTAGGGCAGTTCAACTGGATGTTCTGGTGTCTCTAGGGCAGTTCAACTGGATGTTCTGGTGTCTCTAGGGCAGTTCAACTGGATGTTCTGGTGTCTCTAGGGCAGTTCAACTGGATGTAATGGTGTCTCTAGGGCAGTTCAACTGGATGTGCTGGTGTCTCTAGGGCAGTTCAACTGGATGTTCTGGTGTCTCTAGGGCAGTTCAACTCTATGTTCTGGTGTCTCTAGAACAGTTCAACTGGATGTGCTGGTGTCTCTAGGGCAGTTCAACTCTATGTACTGGTGTCTCTAGGGCAGTTCAACTGGATGTTCTGGTGTCTCTAGGGCAGTTCAACTGGATGTTCTGGTGTCTCTAGGGAAGTTCAACCTGATGTTCTGGTGTCTCTAGGGCAGTTCAACTGGATGTACTGGTGTCTGTAGGGCAGTTCAACTCTATGTACTGGTGTCTCTAGGGCAGTTCAACTGGATGTTCTGGTGTCTCTAGGGCAGTTCAACTGGATGTTCTGGTGTCTCTAGGGAAGTTCAACCTGATGTTCTGGTGTCTCTAGGGCAGTTCAACTGGATGTACTGGTGTCTGTAGGGCAGTTCAACTCTATGTACTGGTGTCTCTAGGGCAGTTCAACTGGATGTTCTGGTGTCTCTAGGGCAGTTCAACTGGATGTTCTGGTGTCTTTAGGGCAGTTCAACTGGATGTTCTGGTGTCTCTAGGGCAGTTCAACTGGATGTACTGGTGTCTCTAGGGCAGTTCAACTGGATGTGCTGGTGTCTCTAGGGCAGTTCAACTGGATGTTCTGGTGTCTCTAGGGCAGTTCAACTCTATGTTCTGGTGTCTCTAGAACAGTTCAACTGGATGTGCTGGTGTCTCTAGGGCAGTTCAACTTTATGTACTGGTGTCTCTAGGGCAGTTCAACTGGATGTTCTGGTGTCTCTAGGGCAGTTCAACTGGATGTTCTGGTGTCTCTAGGGAAGTTCAACCTGATGTTCTGGTGTCTCTAGGGCAGTTCAACTGGATGTACTGGTGTCTGTAGGGCAGTTCAACTCTATGTACTGGTGTCTCTAGGGCAGTTCAACTGGATGTTCTGGTGTCTCTAGGGCAGTTCAACTGGATGTTCAGGTGTCTCTAGGGAAGTTCAACCTGATGTTCTGGTGTCTCTAGGGCAGTTCAACTGGATGTACTGGTGTCTGTAGGGCAGTTCAACTCTATGTACTGGTGTCTCTAGGGCAGTTCAACTGGATGTTCTGGTGTCTCTAGGGCAGTTCAACTGGATGTTCTGGTGTCTCTAGGGCAGTTCAACTGGATGTTCTGGTGTCTCTAGGGCAGTTCAACTGGATGTACTGGTGTCTCTAGGGCAGTTCAACTGGATGTGCTGGTGTCTCTAGGGCAGTTCAACTGGATGTTCTGGTGTCTCTAGGGCAGTTCAACTCTATGTTCTGGTGTCTCTAGAACAGTTCAACTGGATGTGCTGGTGTCTCTAGGGCAGTTCAGCTGGATGTACTCGTGTCTCTAGGGCAGTTCAACTGGATGTACTGGTGTCTCTAGGGCAGTTCAACTGGATGTTCTGGTGTCTCTAGGGCAGTTAAACTGGATGTACTGGTGTCTCTAGGGCAGTTCAACCTGATGTTCTGGTGTCTCTAGGGCAGTTCAACTCTATTTTCTGTTGTCTCTAGGGCAGTTCAATTGGATGTACTGGTGTCTCTAGGGCAGTTCAACTGGATGTACTGGTGTCTCTAGGGCAGTTCAACTGGATGTACTGGTGTCTGTAGGGCAGTTCAACTGGATGTACTGGTGTCTCTAGGGCAGTTCAACTGGATGTACTGGTGTCTCTAGGGCAGTTCAACTGGATGTACTGGTGTCTCTAGGGCAGTTCAACTGGATGTACTGGTGTCTCTAGGGCAGTTCAACTGGATGTTCTGGTGTCTCTAGGGCAGTTCAACTCTATGTTCTGGTGTCTCTAGAACAGTTCAACTGGATGTGCTGGTGTCTCTAGGGCAGTTCAGCTGGATGTACTCGTGTCTCTAGGGCAGTTCAACTGGATGTACTGGTGTCTCTAGGGCAGTTCAACTGGATGTTCTGGTGTCTCTAGGGCAGTTAAACTGGATGTACTGGTGTCTCTAGGGCAGTTCAACCTGATGTTCTGGTGTCTCTAGGGCAGTTCAACTCTATTTTCTGTTGTCTCTAGGGCAGTTCAACTGGATGTACTGGTGTCTCTAGGGCAGTTCAACTGGATGTACTGGTGTCTCTAGGGCAGTTCAACTGGATGTACTGGTGTCTGTAGGGCAGTTCAACTGGATGTACTGGTGTCTCTAGGGCAGTTCAACTGGATGTACTGGTGTCTCTAGGGCAGTTCAACTGGATGTACTGGTGTCTCTAGGGCAGTTCAACTGGATGTACTGGTGTCTCTAGGGCAGTTCAACTGGATGTTCTGGTGTCTCTAGGGCAGTTCAACTCTATGTTCTGGTGTCTCTAGAACAGTTCAACTGGATGTGCTGGTGTCTCTAGGGCAGTTCAACTGGATGTACTGGTGTCTCTAGGGCAGTTCAACTGGATGTACTGGTGTCTCTAGGGCAGTTCAACTGGATGTACTGGTGTCTCTAGGGCAGTTCAACTGGATGTACTGGTGTCTCTAGGGCAGTTCAACTGGATGTTCTGGTGTCTCTAGGGCAGTTAAACTGGATGTACTGGTGTCTCTAGGGCAGTTCAACCTGATGTTCTGGTGTCTCTAGGGCAGTTCAACTCTATGTACTGGTGTCTCTAGGGCAGTTCAACTGGATGTTCTGGTGTCTCTAGAACAGTTCAACCTGATGTTCTGGTGTCTCTAGAACAGTTCAACTGGATGTACTGGTGTCTCTAGGGCAGGTCAACTGGATGTTCTGGTGTCTCTAGGGCAGTTCAACTGGATGTTCTGGTGTCTCTAGGGCAGTTCAACTGGATGTTCTGGTGTCTCTAGGGCAGTTCAACTGGATGTTCTGGTGTCTCTAGGGCAGTTCAACTGGATGTACTGGTGTCTCTAGGGCAGTTCAACTGGATGTACTGGTGTCTCTAGGGCAGTTCAACTGGATGTACTGGTGTCTCTAGGGCAGGTCAACTAGATGTTCTGGTGTCTCTAGGGCATTTCAAGCTGTTGATTAAGAACTGCTTTGCAGAGGAATGTGATTGGTTTACTTGAATGGCTTGTAAATCTTGTTTTTATCATGTTGTGTTTGTATATTTTGTTTTTTGTGTAAATTGTGTATGTTGTAAATTGTGTATATTGTATAAATTGTGTATATTCTGTGTATTATGTATATTGTGTGAATTGTATACATTGTGTATATTGTGCACATTTTATATATTGTGTAAATTGTATAAATTCTGTATATTGCGTAAATTGTGTACATTGTATAAATTGTGTATATTGTGTAAATTGTGTATATTGTGTCAATTGTGTGTTTTGTGTAAATTGTGTATATTGTATAAATTGTGTATATTATGTATATTTTATAAATTGTGTACATGCAGGGCTCCCTTGCGAAATAAGCCTTGGTCTCAATGGGACTCCCTGTGAAAATAAAGGTTAATTTAAAATCTCTCCTTTTCTCTTTGAATGACACTTGATATGTGATGGAGAGGGTGTTGGTGGGGTGTTAAAACAAAGCCCTCATCTCTCTCCCTCTCCCTCTTTAACTCTCTGCCCCCTTCTCTTTCACTCGTTCTCTCTCTCTCTGTCTCTCTCCTTCTTTCTCCCTCTCTCTCTTCCCTCTCTCCCAGGCTCAGTAATTTTCAGCAAAGTACAAGAATGGATTGCCCCTTTAATGGAGGCTAGTTCAGAATAAAGATGGTGTTCAGAATACAACACGGGTTCTTGAGTAGGGTTTGTGGAGGCAAAGTTTGAGCATGCTAGCTCGATACCACAGCTAATTCTCAAAACAAGAGAAAACGTTTTGAAAGGGAGTAAAACAGGAAGGTACCCAAATGAAAAAATACTACAGTTTACTATAGAATAGTAATAGAATTATGTAGAATATTATGCTACACACTTCAATATCCTTCTTTACTACAGTAAATACTACGGTATTATCCGCCAAAAAAGCATTGTAATACAGTAATTTCAACACTCCGGAGTGGCGCAGTAGTCTAAGGCACTGCATCTCAGTGCAAGAGTTGTCCATGCAGTCCCTGGTTCGAATCCAGGCTACGTCACATCCTGCCGTGATTGGAAGTCCCATAGGGCGGCGTACAATTTCCCGGGGTAGCCTGTCATTGTACAGAAGAATTTGTTCTTAACATTCTTGCCTAAAAAAAAAAATGTCCAGTGAAAACAGGACACTTCTTTAACAACAGTAAACACCACAGTATTTAATTACAGTAGCATATGGGTCTTTCTCTAATAGGGTTCGGCATGCATGCATCCAATCTATTTAGTCACAAAATGGCCACATTATTCTCACATATTTTAGAATGTAATACTATTTGAATATCAATGCATTGGCAAGGCCTAAAAAATGCATTATTCTTAAAGTGGTACTGTGCTATTTTTATAACACTTTTTGCATGCTCAGTCGCTCCATTATTTATACAAAGACACATATAGCCTGACCATTCCCCACCACCATATTGCAATTTCTGTAACCCATAAGTGAAGCATACACTTCAAGACCATATTGTGTTCCCTACAGGTTATGGAAACGAGCAGAAGCGCAGAACTATCCCTTCAGATGAATTACGTGTATAAACTGTGGATGATTGACATGGAGCGCTGTATTGAAGCCACTGTGCTGCCATCTTGGTACGCCTCAATTGTAAAAATATATTCTGGAAGCTATAGAGATCCGTTTATTAATGTCTACATTCATTTTTGACAAGTTTATTCTATTACAGAAACTATAATGCATACTTTTAAATTAGCCTATATTATGTGAGCTAAACATGAAATGGAAAAATATCTAAAAACATTTTCATTAAAGTATTTTTTTAAAGTGAGTACTACTGTTACTGTCCCCACTACACAAAAAGAACAATAAAAACTTAAATACATTCATTCCTATGGAGGACTGCCCCTTCTGGGAAGTGACAATATGGCCGACTTGTGGTTTCAAAGCCTCTCAATGGCTAATACATAAAATCAGCAATTCAGGGTTTATATACATCATTGGTTCAGACCCCCAGTCCAACCTACCAACAGGTTATGGAACGTTTACTCTTTTAGTATTTCTAAGCAAAAAGCACCACAGTAAATGCTACAGAATAGTACAGTCCACAAAAACACTACAGTAAATCTGCAAAAACAAAGAGGGGAAGAGAAAGAGAGAGAGAGAAAGGGGGTGAGAAAAAAGAGAGAGAAGGGGAGGTGAGGTGAGAAACAAGAGAAAATGGGTGTCACGTTCGATTTGTTTGAAGGATGATGTAATTTCAGCCACCAGAGAGAGAGAGAGAGAGAGAGAGAGAGAGAGAGAGAGAGAGAGAGAGAGAGAGAGAGAGAGAGAGAGAGAGAGAGAGAGAGAGAGAGAGAGAGAGAGAGAGAGAGAGAGCGAGAGAGAGAGAGAGAGCGAGAGAGAGAGAGAGAGAGAGAGAGAGAGAGAGAGAGAGAGAGAGAGAGAGAGAGAGAGAGAGAGAGAGAGAGAGAGAGAGAGAGAGAGAGAGAGAGAGAGAGAGAGATAGAGAGAGAGAGAGAGAGAGAGAGAGAGAGAGAGAGAGAGAGAGAGAGAGAGAGAGAGAGAGAGAGAGAGAGAGAGAGAGAGAGAGAGAGAGAGCGAGAGATAGAGAGAGAGAGAGAGAGAGAGAGAGAGAGAGAGAGAGAGAGAGAGAGAGAGAGAGAGAGAGAGAGAGAGAGAGAGAGAGAGAGAGAGAGAGAGAGAGAGAGAGAGAGAGAGAGAGAGAGAGAGAGAGAGAGAGAGAGAGAGAGAGAGAGAGACAGAGAGAGAGGAAGATAAAGAGAGAGAGGAAGATAAAGAGAGAGAGAGAGAGAGAGAGAGAGAGAGAGAGAGAGAGAGAGAGAGAGAGAGAGAGAGAGAGAGAGAGAGAGAGAGAGCGAGAGAGAGAGAGAGAGAGAGAGAGAGAGAGAGAGAGAGAGAGAGAGAGAGAGAGAGAGAGAGAGAGAGAGAGAGAGAGAGAGAGAGAGAGAGAGAGAGAGAGAGAGAGAGAGAGAGAGAGAGAGAGAGAGAGAGAGAGAGAGAGAGAGAGACAGAGAGAGAGAGACAGAGAGAGAGAGACAGAGAGAGACAGAGAGAGAGGAAGATAAAGAGAGAGAGAGAGAAGAAGAGCGAGAGAGACAGAGAGAGAAGAAGAGCGAGAGAGACAGAGAGAGGAAGAGAGACAGAGAGAGGAAGTGAGAGAGTGAGAGAGTGAGAGGAAGAGAGACAGAGAGAGGAAGTGAGAGAGTGAGAGGAAGAGAGACAGAGAGAGAGAGAGAGAGAGAGAGAGAGAGAGAGAGAGAGAGAGAGAGAGAGGGGGAGAGGCTAAATGTGGCCCGTGTGTGTGTGTGAGACTGACAGGGAGCTGCAGTACAGTAGTGTAGCAAGGTGAGGGTCAGTGAAACAGGCAGACCCACCGGCTATCAATCACCTAAAAACACTTCTCACCTTGCTAAAACAGAGACACTTGTACACACATACACACGCACACACACACAGCTCAGAGCTAACAGTACAGTGACTGTGCAACTTTAGCCTTGAATGAGAGTTTGATATAATACAGTATATTTTTATGTAGAGAGCCAGGAATAGAGAGACATAAGAGAGCTTGTTAGACATGGATAAAGCATAGTGAGGGTCGGAGGCAGATCTTATATAGTACATGACAATTAGAACTTACCTGGTTACGTTGGTGTTGATCTTACCTGGTTATGTGGGTGTTGATCTTACCTGGTTATGTGGGTGTTGATCTTACCTGGTTATGTGGGTGTTGATCTTACCTGGTTACGTTGGTGTTGATCTTACCTGGTTACGTTGGTGTTGATCTTACCTGGTTACGTTGGTGTTGATCTTACCTGGTTACGTGGTGTTGATCTTACCTGGTTACGTTGGTGTTGATCTTACCTGGTTACGTTGGTGTTGATCTTACCTGGTTATGTGGGTGTTGATCTTACCTGGTTACGTTGGTGTTGATCTTACCTGGTTACGTTGGTGTTGATCTTACCTGGTTACGTTGGTGTTGATCTTACCTGGTTACGTTGGTGTTGATCTTACCTGGTTACGTTGGTGTTGATCTTACCTGGTTACGTGGTGTTGATCTTACCTGGTTACGTTGGTGTTGATCTTACCTGGTTACGTTGGTGTTGATCTTACCTGGTTATGTGGGTGTTGATCTTACCTCGTTACGTGGTGTTGATCTTACCTGGTTACGTTGGTGTTGATCTTACCTGGTTACGTTGGTGTTGATCTTACCTGGTTATGTGGTGTTGATCTTACCTGGTTACGTGGTGTTGATCTTACCTGGTTACGTTGGTGTTGATCTTACCTGGTTATGTGGGTGTTGATCTTACCTGGTTACGTTGGTGTTGATCTCACCTGGTTACGTTGGTGTTGATCTCACCTGGTTACGTGGTGTTGATCTTACCTGGTTATGTGGTGTTGATCTTACCTGGTTACGTTGGTGTTGATCTTACCTGGTTACGTTGGTGTTGATCTTACCTGGTTATGTGGGTGTTGATCTTACCTGGTTACGTTGGTGTTGATCTTACCTGGTTACGTTGGTGTTGATCTTACCTGGTTACGTGGTGTTGATCTCACCTGGTTACGTTGGTGTTGATCTTACCTGGTTACGTTGGTGTTGATCTTACCTGGTTACGTTGGTGTTGATCTTACCTGGTTATGTGAGTGTTGATCTTACCTGGTTACGTGGTGTTGATCTTACCTGGTTACGTTGGTGTTGATCTTACCTGGTTATGTGGGTGTTGATCTTACCTCGTTACGTGGTGTTGATCTTACCTGGTTACGTTGGTGTTGATCTTACCTGGTTACGTTGGTGTTGATCTTACCTGGTTATGTGGTGTTGATCTTACCTGGTTACGTGGTGTTGATCTTACCTGGTTACGTTGGTGTTGATCTTACCTGGTTACGTGGTGTTGATCTTACCTGGTTACGTTGGTGTTGATCTTACCTGGTTACGTGGTGTTGATCTTACCTGGTTACGTGGTGTTGATCTTACCTGGTTACATTGATGCTGATCTTACCTGGTTACGTTGGTGCTGATCTTACCTGGTTACGTTGGTGTTGATCTTACCTGGTTACGTTGGTGTTGATCTCACCTGGTTACGTTGGTGTTGATCTCACCTGGTTACGTTGGTGTTGATCTTACCTGGTTACGTTGGTGTTGATCTTACCTGGTTATGTTGGTGTTGATCTCACCTGGTTACGTTGGTGTTGATCTTACCTGGTTACGTGGTGTTGATCTTACCTGGTTATGTTGGTGTTGTTCTTACCTGGTTACGTTGGTGTTGATCTTACCTGGTTACGTTGGTGCTGATCTGAAAAGTGTGAGATTATTTTTATTTGTCAAACGACAGCCAAGCATCGATCATCAGGTCATCAGAATAAGAACCTGTATAATTATTGAAAGGAGCATCAAGCGCATCACCGTGCACTTTCTGAAGCCTAAAAAACGGCATGTTGTCCCATGATGTCATAACATTTGTTATTACTGGCATAAAAGGTTGGATGGAAACCTGGTTAATGTCGAGGCATTTTGAGGATGCTGGAATTACATTTTGGAGGAATGTGTGCAGGCCTACAGGAAACTTGACTAATCAGATTGAAACATTGTGACTAATTCTGTTCATGTCATATATAAAAGGTAACACATTTTAAAAGTTTAATGATGCATATTTAGTCTATATTTAGTCTATTCCTAGGTGCTAGGAATAGCCGCTCGGAATAGTGACGAGGCAGATCGTGTGTTAAGTTTCCTGGCCTTTCCGCCTGCCAGGAAGGAGCATACAGCGCTTTCGGGAAAGTATTCAGACCCCTTGACTTTCTTCACATTTTGTTACGTTACAGGCTTAATCTAAAATGTATTAAATCGTTTTTTTCCAATCATTAATCTACACACAATACCCCATAATTACAAAGCCAAAACCGGTTTATAGACATTTTTGCTAATTTATGATAATAAAAAAACTGAAATATAACATTTACATAAGGATTCAGACCCTTTAACCAGTACGTTGTTAAAGCACCTTTGGCACCAATTACAGCCTTGAGTCTTCTTGAGTAAAATGCTACAAGCTTAGCACACCTGTAATTGGGGAGTTTCTTCTCTGCAGATCCTCTCAAGCTCTGTCAGGTTTGATGGGGAGCGACGCTGTACAGCTATTTTCAGATCTCTCCAGAGATGTTCCATCGGGTTCATGTCCGGGCTCTGGCTGGGCCACTCAAGGACATTCAGAGACTTGTCCCGAAGCCACTCTTGCGGAGTCTTGGCTGTGTGCTTAGAGTTATTGTCCTGTTGTAAGGTGAATCTCCGCCCAAGTCTGAGGACCTAAGCTCTCTGGAGCAGGTTTCCATCAAGGATCTCTCTGTACTTTGCTCCCTTCATCTTTGCCTTGATCTTAACTAGTCTCTCGGTCCCTGCTGCTGAAAAACATCCCCACAGCATGATGCTGCCACCACCATGCTTCACCGTAGGGATGGTGCCAAGTTTCCTCCAGACGTGACGCTTGGCATTCAGGCCAAAGAGTTCTATCTTATTTTCATCAGACCAGAGAATCTTGTTTCTCATGGTCTGAGAGTCTTTAGGTGCCTTTTGGCAAACTCCAAGCGGGCTGTCATGTGCCTTTTACTGAGGAGTGGCTTCCGTCTGGCCACTCTACCATAAAGGCCTGATTGGTGGAGGGCTGCAGGGATTGTTGTCCTTCTGGAAGGTTCTCCCATCTCCACAGAGGAACTATAGAGCTCTGTCAGAGTGACCATCGGGTTCTTGGTCACCTCCCTGACCAAGGCCCTTCTCCCCGATTGCTTAGTTTGGCCGGGGGGTCAGCTCTAGGAGGGGTCTTGGTGGTTCCAAACTTCTTCCATTTAAGAATGATGGAGGCCACTGTGTTCTTGGGGACCTTCAATGCTGCAGAATTTTTTTGGTACCTTTCCCCATATCTGTTTCTTGGCACAATGCTTTCTCTGAGCTCTACGGACAATTCATTTGACCTCATGGCTTGGTTTTGCTCTGACAGGCGCTATATACAGTGCATTCGTAAAGTATTCAGACCTCTTGACTTTTTCCACAATTTGTTACGTTACATCCTTATTCTAAAATGGATTAAATAATTTTCTTTTGCCATTACAGTTGACAGTACATGTCAGAGCAAAAACCAAGTTTTCTTTGCCATTACATATCGTATCATTCAATACACGGACAGGGCAGATATCTCTGAAACACATCATCAGCAAAAAGATATAGACTATATGATATTATATATACTGTATATACACTCTATGATATTATATATACTGTATATATATAGTATATGATATTATTAATAGTGGTTATACACTATATGATATTAAAACATACTGTAAATATAAAATATTATATTGTATATACAGTATATACACCACATGATACTATATATACTGTATATACACTATATGGTATTTAATATACTGGTTATACAATATATGATATTTTATATACACTATATGCTATTATAAATCAAATCAAAATCAAATCAAATCAAATTTATTAGTCACATACACATGGTTAGCAGATGTTAATGCGAGTGTAGCGAAATGCTTGTGCTTCTAGTTCCGACAATGCAGTAATAACCAACAGTAATCTAACCTAACAATTCCACACTACTACCTTACACACACACACAAGTGTAAAGGGATAAAGAATATGTACATAAAGATATATGGATGAGTGGTGGTACAGAACGGCATGGCAGATGCAGTAGATGGTATAGAGTACGGTATATACATATGAGATGAGTACTGTAGGGTATGTAAACATAAAGTGGCATAGTTTAAAGTGGCTAGTGGTACATGTATTGCATAAAGATGGCAAGATGCAGTAGATGATATAGAGTACAGTATATATACATATGAGATGGGTAATGTAGGGTATGTAAACATTGTATTAAGTGGCATTGCTTAAAGTGGCTAGTGGTACATTTTTACATAATTTCCATCAGTTCCCATTTTTAAAGTGGCTGGAGTTGAGTCAGTATGTTGGCAGCGGCCGCTAAATGTTAGTGGTGGCTGTTTAACAGTCTGATGGCCTTGAGATAGAAGCTGTTTTTCAGTCTCTCGGTCCCTGCTTTGATGCACCTGTACTGACCTCGCCTTCTGGATGATAGCGGGGTGAACAGGCAGTGGCTTGGGTGGTTGTTGTCCTTGATGATCTTTATGGCCTTCCTGTGACATCGGGTGGTGTAGGTGTCCTGGAGGGCAGGTAGTTTGCCCCTGGTGATGCGTTCTGCAGACCTCACTACCCTCTGGAGAGCCTTACGGTTGTGGGCGGAGCAGTTGCCGTACCAGGCGGTGATACAGCCCGACAGGATGCTCTCGATTGTGCATCTGTAGAAGTTTGTGAGTGCTTTTGGTGACAAGCCGAATTTCTTCAGCCTCCTGAGGTTGAAGAGGCGCTGCTGCGCCTTCTTCACAACGCTGTCTGTGTGGGTGGACCAGTTCAGTTTGTCCGTGATGTGTACACCGAGGAACTTAAAACTTTCCACCTTCTCCACTACTGACCCGTCGATGTGGATAGGGGGGTGCTCCCTCTGCTGTTTCCTGAAGTCCACAATCATCTCCTTTGTTTTGTTGACGTTGAGTATGAGGTTATTTTCCTGACACCACACTCCGAGGGCCCTCACCTCCTCCCTGTAGGCCGTCTCGTCGTTGTTGGTGATCAAGCCTACCACTGTAGTGTCATCCGCAAACTTGATGATTGAGTTGGAGGCGTGCATGGCCACGCAGTCGTGGGTGAACAGGGAGTACAGGAGAGGGCTCAGAACGCACCCTTGTGGGGCCCCAGTGTTGAGGATCAGCGGGGTGGAGATGTTGTTACCTACCCTCACCACCTGGGGGCGGCCCGTCAGGAAGTCCAGGACCCAGTTGCACAGGGCGGGGTCGAGACCCAGGGTCTCGAGCTTGATGACGAGTTTGGAGGGTACTATGGTGTTAAATGCTGAGCTGTAATCGATGAACAGCATTCTCACATGGGTATTCCTCTTGTCCAGATGGGTTAGGGCAGTGTGCAGTGTGGTTGCGATTGCGTCGTCTGTGGACCTATTGGGTCGGTAAGCAAATTGGAGTGGGTCTAGGGTGTCCGGTAGGGTGGAGGTGATATGGTCCTTGACTAGTCTCTCAAAGCACTTCATGATGACGGAAGTGAGTGCTACGGGGCGGTAGTCGTTTAGCTCAGTTACCTTAGCTTTCTTGGGAACAGGAACAATGGTGGCCCTCTTGAAGCATGTGGGAACAGCAGACTGGGATAAGGATTGATTGAATATGTCCGTAAACACACCAGCCAGCTGGTCTGCGCATGCTCTGAGGACGCGGCTGGGAATGCCGTCTGGGCCTGCAGCCTTGCGAGGGTTAACACGTTTAAATGTTTTACTCACCTCGGCTGCAGTGAAGGAGAGCCCGCAGGTTTTGGTAGGGGGCCGTGTCAGTGGCACTGTATTGTCCTCAAAGCGGGCAAAAAAGTTGTTTAGCCTGTCTGGGAGCAAGACATCCTGGTCCTCGACGGGGCTGGTTTTCTTTTTGTAATCCGTGATTGACTGTAGACCCTGCCACATACCTCTTGTGTCTGAGCTGTTGAATTTCGACTCGATTTTGTCTCTGTACTGAGACTTGGCCTGTTTGATTGCCTTGCGGAGAGAATAGCTACACTGTTTGTATTCGGTCATGCTTCCGGTCACCTTGCCCTGGTTAAAAGCAGTGGTTCGCGCTTTCAGTTTCACGCGAATGCTGCCGTCAATCCACGGTTTCTGGTTTGGGAATGTTTTTATCGTTGCTGTGGGTACGACATCGTCAATGCACTTCCTAATGAACTCGCTCACCGAATCAGCATATTCGTCAATATTGTTGTTGGACGCGATGCGGAACATATTCCAATCTGCGTGATCGAAGCAGTCTTGAAGCGTGGATTCAGATTGGTCGGACCAGCGTTGAACAGACCTGAGCGCGGGAGCTTGTTGTTTGAGTTTTTGTTTGTAGGCTGGAATCAACAAAATGGAGTCGTGGTCAGCTTTTCCGAAAGGGGGGCGGGGGAGGGCCTTATAAGCGTCGCGGAAATTAGTATAACAATGGTCTAGTGTTTTTCCAGCCCTGGTAGCACAATCGATATGCTGATAGAATTTAGGGAGTTTTGTTTTTAGATTAGCCTTGTTAAAATCCCCAGCTACGATGAATGCAGCCTCAGGGTGTGTGGTTTCCAGTTTACAAAGAGTCAGATAAAGTTCGTTCAGGGCCATCGATGTGTCTGCTTGGGGGGGAATGTATACGGCTGTGATTATGATTGACGAGAATTCCCTTGGTAGATAATGCGGTCGACATTTGATTGTGAGGAGTTCTAGATCAGGTGAACAGAACGACTTGAGTTCTTGTGTGTTGTTATGATGATCACACCACTTCTCGTTAATCATAAGGCATACCCCCCCGCCCCTCTTCTTACCGGAAAGATGTTTGTTTCTGTCGGCGCGATGCATGAAGAAACCAGCTGGCTGCACCGACTCCGTTAGCGTCCCTTGAGTTAGCCATGTTTCCGTGAAGCAGAGCACGTTGCAATCCCTGATGTCTCTCTGGAATGCTACCCGTGCTCGGATTTCATCAACCTTATTGTCAAGAGACTGGACATTGGCGAGTAGTATGCTAGGGAGTGGAGCGCGATGTGCCCGTCTCCGAAGCCTGACCACGAGACCGCCACGTTTTCCCCTTTTTCGGCGTCGCACAGGGTCGCCGGCTGGGATCAGATCCATTGTATTGTGTGGAAGGCAAAACACTGGATCCGTTTCGGGAAAGTCATATTCCTGGTAGGAACGATGATGAGTTGACGTTAATCGTATATTCAGTAGTTCCTCCCGACTGTATGTAATGAAACCTAAGATTACCCGGGGTACCGATGTAAGAAATAACACGTAAAAAAACAAAATACTGCATATTTTCCAAGGAACACGAAGCGAGGCAGCCATCTCTTTTCGGCGCCGGAATATATATATACTGGTTATACACTATATGATATTATATACACTGGTAATACACTATATGATATTATATATACTGGTTATACACTTTGTGATAGTATATATACACTATATACTCAATGATATTTTTTATACTGTTTATACACGATATGATACTATATATACTGTATATACACTATATGATATTCAATGTACTGGTTATACACTATATTATATTTTATATACAATATATGATATTAGATATACTGGTTATACACGATATGATGTTATATACACTGGTAATACACTATATAATATTATATATACTGGTTATACAGTATGTGATATTATATATACACTTTATACTCAATGATATTTTATATACTGTTTATACACGATATGATATTATATATACTGTAT
Organism: Salvelinus alpinus; assembly: GCF_045679555.1. Lineage (NCBI taxonomy): Eukaryota > Metazoa > Chordata > Actinopteri > Salmoniformes > Salmonidae > Salvelinus > Salvelinus alpinus. The sequence continues at coordinate 39,973,170 of NC_092109.1, forward strand.
ATACACTATATGATATTATATATACTGTAAATACACTATATCATATTATATACACTGGTTATACACTATATGATATTATATACACTGGTTATACACTCTATGCTATTATATATATACTGTACATATAGTACATGATAGTATATATACTGGTTATACACTATATGATATTATATATACTGTATATACACTATATGATAGTGTATATATACTGGTTATACACTATATGCTATTATAGATACTGTATACACACTATATGATGTTATGTATACTTTATATACACAATATGATATTATATATACTGTATATACACTATATAAATGATATATGCTGGTTATACACTATATGATATCATATATACTGTATATACACTATGATATTATATATATATATATGGTATATACACTATGATATTACATAAACTGTATATACACTATATGGTATTATATATACTGGTTATACACTATATGCTATTATATATATATGCTGTACATATAGTACATGATATTATATATACTGGTTATACACTATATGATATTATATATACTGTATATACACTATATGATAGTATATATACTGGTTATACACTATATGCTATTATAGACACGGTATACACACTATATGATGTTATATATACTTTATATACACAATATGATATTATATATATATATATATATATATATATATATATATATATGGTATATACACTGTGATATTACATAAACTGTATACACACTATATGATGTTATATATACTTTATATACACAATATGATATTATATATACTGTATATACACTATATAAATGATATATGCTGGTTATACACTATATGATGTCATATATACTGTATATACACTATATGGTATTATATATACTGGTTGTACACTATATGATAATATATATACTCTATATACACTACATGTTATTATATCTACTACATGATATTATCATACAATAAACAAAATTCAGACAACGTGGGATTAGTTTAGATCAGTTTACTTTACTTCTGTTTAGTTCAGTTCCGTTTAGTTTAGTTAAGTTTAGTTCTGCTTAGTTCAGATTAGTTCCATTTAGTTTAGTTCAGTTCTGTTTAGTTCAGTTCTGTTTAGTTCAGTTCCGTTTAGTTCAGTTCCGTTTAGTTTATTTAAGTTACGTTTGGCTTACTAGACACTTTGAATTAATTAGCAAGACAGGTGCATAAACGACATCATCAAGGATTGATGTCACAAAGAAGTCTGGCGTGTATAGGGCACCATTTGGGATGCAGCTGGGCCGTGCTGAAAACTTTACATCTGTCATGTCTACAAGCCGACAGGTCACAGCTAAGAATAGGCCTCGCCTCATCCTTCGCCTCGCCCCTCGCCTGATAAAAAGAATGACCTTCCCCTTTTTAATTCGCTATCCTGAAATAAATGTAGTTAATCTCCCCCCCCCCCCTCTGTCTCTATCTATCCATCACCTCCTCCTCTCGCTGTCTGTCCATCCATCTGTAATGTAGAGTAGATTGATAAAGGACAAGGATATCTTGGCTATCTGCCAGAGGTAATATTCTCTCTCTCTCTCTCTCTCTCTCTCTCTCTCTCTCTCTCTCTCTCTCTCTCTCTCTCTCTCTCTCTCTCTCTCTCTCTCTCTCTCTCTCTCTCTCTCTCCCTCCCTCCTCTCTCTCCTCTCTCTCTCTCTCTCTCTCTCTCTCTCTCTCTCTCTCTCTCTCTCTCTCTCTCTCTCTCTCTCTCTCTCTCTCTCTCTCTCTCTCTCTCTCTCTCTCTCTCTCTCTCTCTCTCTCTCTCTCTCTCTCTCAGCATGATATCCCCTAATGAAAACACTTGCCAACTCTGTGGGCACCTCAGTATTGGTGCCCTCTGCTCAAACCTTTCCTCTTCTATGTGTCTTTCGGAGGGGTTAGGATAAATAACATTTCAGTTGGACCTGATGTACAATTCAACAATGAAGTAATGTTCTCCTTCCTTTCACCTTATAGTCCTAGCCTCTCAACACACAGTTCTCTACCTTGTAGTCCTAGCCTCTCAACACACAGTTCTCAACCTTATAGTCCTAGCCTCTCAACACACAGTTCTCTACCTTATAGTCCTAGCCTCTCAACACACAGTTCTCAACCTTATAGTCCTAGCCTCTCAACACACAGTTCTCTACCTTATAGTCCTAGCCTCTCAACACACAGTTCTCTACCTTATAGTCCTAGCCTCTCAACACACAGTTCTCTACCTTATAGTCCTAGCCTCTCAACACACAGTTCTCTACCTTATAGTCCTAGCCTCTCAACACACAGTTCTCTACCTTATAGTCCTAGCCTCTCAACACACAGTTCTCTACCTTGTAGTCCTAGCCTCTCAACACACAGTTCTCTACCTTATAGTCCTAGCCTCTCAACACACAGTTCTCTACCTTATAGTCCTAACCTCTCAACACACAGTTCTCTACCTTATAGTCCTAGCCTCTCAACACACAGTTCTCTACCTTATAGTCCTAACCTCTCAACACACAGTTCTCTACCTTATAGTCCTAGCCTCTCAACACACATCTCTTCACCCCGACACATCATCCATAACCTTCTGTGTGCAGAGAGTCCATCGGCCCGGCTGGCCATCCATCTCCACAAGCTTGAGCTGCCCAAGGCAGAGAGCAGCAGCTGCTAGCCCAGAGAGGCTCACCCTGAGTGGGGAGGAGGAGAATGAGGAATGGCTTGGTGATGGATGGTGGATACTGGAGGAAGCTGGAGGATTCAAATGGCACCCTATTCTCTATATCGTGCATGCCTTTTGACCAGGGTCCATAGGCCTTTAGTCTCGGATATCCCTGACCGGTCTGGTGGAGAATGTCAACTTTTCTCTGAGATTTACCAAGATCCATCGGCCTTTAGTCTCGGATATCCCTGACCGATCTGGTGGAGAATGTCAACTTCTCTCTGAGATTTACCAGGGTCCATCGGCCTTTAGTCTCTGATATCCCTGACCGGTCTGGTGGAGAATGTCAGTTTCTCTCTGAGATTTACCAGGGTCCATCGGCCTTTAGTCTCGGATATCCCTGACCGGTCTGGTGGAGAATGTCAGTTTCTCTCTGAGATTTACCAGGGTCCATCGGCCTTTAGTCTCGGATATCCCTGACCGCTCTGGGGAGAACGTAAACTTCTCTCTGAGATTTACCAGGGTCCATCGGCCTTTAGTCTCTGATATCCCTGACCGCTCTGGGGAGAACGTAAACTTCTCTCTGAGATTTTGAAAAAAATGGAGGGAAAAAAATTCCAGGGAGGCTCCTCAACTCTCCCAACAAATCACAAGTTTTGGTAGGCGGGGCTTCAAATACGGATGGGAATTGTGCTCATGTTTAGCTAGGGTTACAAGCTGCTACGGCAGTGATACGGCAGTGACGTTACCGGTGATGCGTTTTCCATTTCCGACTCGACTTCTCTGTCCCAAATGACGCCGGAACATGAACAGATGTTTTAGCAAGAGCATTGATACATTGCCGGAAGCAAACCGTCTGTTTAGAGAGACTATTCGGACTCTGGTCAAAAGTAGTGCACTGTATAGAGAATAGGATGCCATATGGGACGCAGGCATAAATATATTGTCTCAGCTCAGAGAGGGCTGGGAGAGGGGTGACAGAATCGTGAACCCAGTGTGCAGTGATGGTAACTCAAAAGCTCAATATACACTTGCAAATTTCAAAAGAGCGATACACATACACACACACACACAAACCTCCACACATTGGCGGCAGATTTTAGTAATAAACCCTAAAAAAGAGAATATTAGAATCACCTTTGGTTAGGCACAAATTATCATTCTCATTGGACATATTGAGATGCATTCATTCACCCCACCTCCACCACCGCATGTTCAAAACATTCTCTCTTGATTTAGAAATAATGGATAAGAGTTGGCTGTTGACCAGAGTTGGCTGTTGACCAGAGTTGACTGTTGACCAGAGTTGACTGTTGACCAAAGTTGGCAGTTGACCAGAGTTGACTGTTGACCAGAGTTGACTGTTGACCAGAGTTGACTGTTGACCAGAGTTGGCTGTTGACCAGAGTTGGCTGTTGACCAGAGTTGGCTGTTGAGTAGGCTGTTGAGTTAACTATTGAGATGGCTGTTGAGTTGGCTGTTGAGTTAACTATTGAGATGGCTGTTGAGTTGACTATTGAGATGGCTGTTGAGTTAACTATTGAGATGGCTGTTGAGTTTACTATTGAGATGGCTGTTGAGTTGGCTGTTGAGTTGACTATTGAGATGGCTGTTGAGTTAACTATTGAGATGGCTGTTGAGTTGACTATTGAGATGGCTGTTGAGTTAACTATTGAGATGGCTGTTGAGTTGACTATTGAGATGGCTGTTGAGTTAACTATTGAGATGGCTGTTGAGTTAACTATTGAGATGGCTGTTGAGATGGCTGTTGAGTTGGCTGTTGAGTTAACTATTGAGATGGCTGTTGAGTTGACTATTGAGATGGCTGTTGAGTTAACTATTGAGATGGCTGTTGAGTTGACTATTGAGATGGCTGTTGAGTTGGCTGTTGAGTTGGCTGTTGAGTTGACTATTGAGATGGCTGTTGAGTTAACTATTGAGATGGCTGTTGAGTTGACTATTGAGATGGCTGTTGAGTTGACTATTGAGATGGCTGTTGAGTTGACTATTGAGATGGCTGTTGAGTTAACTATTGAGATGGTTGTTGAGTAGACTATTGAGATGGCTGTTGAGTTGACTATTGAGTTGGCTGTTGAGTTGACTATTGAGATGGCTGTTGAGTTGACTATTGAGTTGGCTGTTGAGTTGACTATTGAGTTGGCTGTTGAGTTGACTATTGAGTTGGCTGTTGAGTTGACTATTGAGATGGCTGTTGAGTTGACTATTGAGATGGCTGTTGAGTTGACTATTGAGATGGCTGTTGAGTTGACTATTGAGTTGGCTGTTGAGTTAACTATTGAGATGGCTGTTGAGTTGACTATTGAGATGGCTGTTGAGTTGGCTGTTGAGTTAACTATTGAGATGGCTGTTGAGTTGGCTGTTGAGTTGACTATTAAGTTGGATGTTGAGTTGGCTGTTGAGTTGGCTGTTGAGTTGACTATTGAGTTGGCTGTTGAGTTGGCTGTTGAGTTAACTATTGAGATGGCTGTTGAGTTGACTATTGAGTTGGCTGTTGAGTTGACTGTTGAGTTGGCTGTTGAGTTGACTATTAAGTTGGATGTTGAGTTGGCTGTTGAGTTGACTATTGAGTTGGCTGTTGAGTTGACTATTAAGTTGGATGTTGAGTTGGCTGTTGAGTTGACTATTAAGTTGGATGTTGAGTTGGCTGTTGAGTTGACTATTGAGATGGCTGTTGAGTTGACTACTGAGATGGCTGTTGAGTTGACTGTTGAGTTGACTGTTGAGTTGGCTGTTGAGTTGGCTGTTGAGTTGACTATTAAGTTGGATGTTGAGTTGGCTGTTGAGTTGACTATTGAGTTGGCTGTTGAGTTGACTATTAAGTTGGATGTTGAGTTGGCAGTTGAGTTGACTATTAAGTTGGATGTTGAGTTGGCTGTTGAGTTGACTATTGAGATGGCTGTTGAGTTGACTACTGAGATGGCTGTTGAGTTGACTGTTGAGTTGGCTGTTGAGTTGGCTGTTGAGTTGGCTGTTGAGTTGGCTGTTGAGTTGACTGTTGAGTCGACTGTTGAGTTGGTTGTTGAGTTGACTGTTGAGTTGGTTGTTGAGTTGACTATTGAGTTGGCTGTTGACCAGAGTTGTTCACCTACTCTTTCTCTCCTGCGTCACTGCCCCACCTCTCTCTCAATTCAATTCAATTCAATTCAATTCAAGGGGCTTTATTGGCATTGGAAACATATGTTAACATTGCCAAAGCAAGTGAAGTATATAATATACAAAAGTGAAATAAACAATCAAATGAACAGTAAACATTACACCAACAGAAGTTTCAAAAGAATAAAGACATTACAAATGTCATATTATGTATATATACAGTGTTGTAACAATGTGCAAATGGTTAAAGTACAAAGGGAACATAAATAAACCTAAATATGGGTTGTATTTACAATGATGTTTGTTCTTCACTGGTTGGCCTTTTCTTGTGGCAACAGGTCACACATCTTGCTGCTGTGATGGCACACTGTGGTATTTCACCCAGTAGATATGGGAGTTTATCAAAATTGGGTTTGTTTTCGAATTCTTTGTGGATCTGGGTAATCTGAGGGAAATATGTATCTCTAATATGGTCATACATTTGGCAGGAGGTCAGGAAGTGCAGATCAGTTTCCTCCATTTTGTGTGCATTGTGCTTGTCTTCTCTTGAGAGCCAGGTCTGCCTACGGCGGCCTTTCTCAATAGCAAGGCTATGCTCACTGAGTCTGTACATAGTCAAAGCTTTCCATAAGTTTGGGTCAGTCACATTGGTCAGGTATTCTGCCACTGTGTACTCTCTGTTTAGGGCCAAATAGCATTCTAGTTCGCTCAGTTTTTTTGTTAATTTTGTTCAATGTGTCAAGTAATTATCTTTTTGTTTTCTCATGATTTCATTGGGTCTAATTGTGTTGCTGTCCTGGGGCTCTGGGGCTCTGTTTGTGTTTGTGTTCAGAGCCCCAGGACCAGCTTGCTTAGGGGACTCTTCTCCAGGTTCATCTCTCTGTAGGTGATGGCTTTGTCATGGAAGGTTTGGGAATCGCTTCCTTTTAGGTGGTTGTAGAATTTAACGTCTCTTTTCTGGATTTTGATAATTAGCGGGTATAGTCCTAATTCTGCTCTGCATCCATTATTTGGTGTTTTACGGTGTACAAAGAGGATTGTTTTTGGTGCAGAATTCTGCATGCAGTCTCAATTTGGTGTTTGTCCCATTTTGTGAATTCTTGGTTGGTGAGCGGACCCCAGACTTCACAACCATAAAGGGCAATGGGTTCTATAACTGATTCAAGTATTTTTTGCCAGATCCTAATTGGTATGTAAAATGTTATGTTCCTTTTGATGGCATAGAATACCCTTCTTGCCTTGTCTCTCAGACCGTTCAAATCAAATCAAACTTTATTTGTCACATGCGCCGAATACAACAAGTGTAGACTTTACCGTGAAATGCTTACTTACAAGCCCTTAACCAACAGTACAGCTCAAGAAGAAGAAAATATTTACCAAGTAGACTAAAATAAAAAGTAATAATAAAAAGTAACACAATAAGAATAAGAATAACGAGGCTATATACAGGAGACACCGGTACTGAGTCAGTGCAGGGGTACAGGCTAGTTGAAGTCATCTGTACATGTAGGTGGGGGCAAAGTGACTATGCATAGGTAACACACAAACAGCGAATAGCAGCAGTGTACTAGAGAGGGGGGGGGGGGTGTCAATGTAAATTGTCAGGAGGATAGTTTTATGAAGTGTAGTCTAATGGCTTAGGGGTAGAAGCTGTTGAGGAGCCTTCCATCAATTTGTATAGCAGACCCTCATGCCAAATTGAGTCAAAGGCTTTTTTGAAATCAACAAAGCATGAGAAGACTTTGCCTTTGTTTTGGTTTGTTTGTTTGTCAATTAGGCTGTGTAGGGTGAATACGTGGTCTGTCGTATGATAATTTGGTAAAAAGCCAATTTGACATTTGCTCAGTACATTGTTTTCACTGAGGAAATGTACAAGTCTGCTGTTAATGATAATGCAGAGGATTTTCCCAAGGTTGCTGCTGATGCATATCCCACAGTAGTTATTGGGGTCAAATTTGTCTCCACTTTTGTGGTTTGGGGTGATCAGTCCTTGGTTCCAAATATTGGGGAAGATGCCAGAGCTAAGGACGATGTTAAAGAGTTTTACTATAGCCAATTGGAATTTGTTGTCTGCATATTTGATCATTTCATTGAGGATATTTTGGCATGTATTTCATTCAATGTAATTGGAGAATCCAGTGGATTCTGCTAGTCTTTAATAGTTGATTCTAAGATTTGTATTTCATCATGTATATGTTTTTGCTGCTTGTTCTTTGTTATAGAGACAAAATGATTGGAGAATTGGAAAAAGAAGGAACAGCGCGTCAGAATTCAGCTCAATGTAATTGAAGAATCCATAGACTCTAACTGCGTATTTCTCCAAAGCTCAGTTGTCCTGAGTCTGCACAACACTGCCAGGACCTAGGATCAAGGGAGACACTCAAGTTTTTTAATACTATATCTCTTGGCACATTGATGAAAATAGTCTTAGCCTCTAAACCTTCAAGCTGCATATTGGATCCTATTCCAACTAAACTACTGAAAGAGCTGCTTCCTGTGCTTGGCCCTCCAATGTTGAACATAATAAATGGCTCCCCATCCACCGGATGTGTACCAAACTCACGAAAAGTGGCAGTAATAAAGCCTCTTAAAAAAGCCAAACCTTGACCCAGAAAATATAAAAAAATATTGGCCTATATCGAATCTCCCATTCCTCTCAAAGATTTTTGAAAAGCTGTTGCACAGCAACTCACTGCCTTCCTGAAGACAAACAATGTCTACGAAATGCTTCAGTCTGGTTTATGACCCCATCATAGCACTGAGACTGCAGTCGTGAAGGTGGTAAATTACCTTTTAATGGCGTCAGACAGAGGCTCTGCATCTGTTCTCGTGCTCCTGGACCTTCGTGCTGCTTTTGATACAATCGATCACCACATTCTTTTGGAGAGATTGGAAACCCAAATTGGTCTACACAGACAAGTTCTGGCCTGGTTTAGATCTTATCTGTCGAAAAGATATCAGTTTGTCTCTGTGGATGGTTTGTTCTCAGACAAATCAACTGTAATTTTCGGTGTTCCTCAAGGTTCCGTTTTAGGACCACTATTGTTTTCACTATATATTTTTCCTCTTGGTGATGTCATTCGGAAACATAATGCTAACTTTCACTGCAATGTGTACGATACACAGCTGTACATTTCCCTCCCTGGAAGCCTGTGTTTCAGACATAAGGAAGTGTATGGCGTCAAATGTTTTACTTTTAAACTCGGACAAAACAGAGATGCTAGTTCTAGGTCCCTGAAACAAAGAGATCTTCTGTTGGATCTGACAATTAATCTTGATGGTTGTACAGTCGTCTCAAATAAAACTGTGAAGGACCTAGGCGTTACTCTGGACCCTGATCTCTCTTTTAATGAACATATCAAGACTGTTTCAAGGACAGCTTTTTTCCATCTTCGTAACATTGCAAAAATCAGAAACTTTCTGTCCAAAAAATTATGCAGAAAAATGAATCCATGCTTTTGTCACTTCTAGATTAGACTACTACAATGCTCTACTTTCCGGCTACCCGGATAAAGCACAAAATAAACTTCAGTTAGTGCTAAACACAGCTGCTAGAATCTTGGACTAGAACCAAAAAATGTATCATATTACTCCAGTGCTAGCCTCTCTACACTGGCTTCCTGTTAAGGCTAGGGCTGATTTCAAGGTTTTACTGCTAACCTACAAAGCATTACATGGACTTGCTCCTACCTATCTTTCTGATTTGGTCCTGCCGTACATACCTACACGTACGCTACGGTCACAAGACGCAGGCCTCCTTACTGTCCCTAGAATTTCTAAGCCATCAGCTGGAGGCAGGGCTTTCTCCTATACTCCATTTCTATAGAATGGTCTGCCCTTCCATGTGATAGACGCAGACTCGGTCTCGACCTTTAACACACTCAAACTGGTGCGCCTGGCACCTACTACCATACCTCATTCAAAGGCACTTAAATATTTTGTCTTGCCCCTTCACCCTCTGAATGACACATATACTGTACACAATCCATGTCTCAATTGTCTCAAAGCTTAAAATCCTTCTTTAACCTGTCTCCTCCCGTTCATCTACCGTGATTGAAGTGGATTTAACAAGCGACATCAATAAGGGACCATAGCTTTCACATGGATTCACCTGGTCAGTCTATGTAATGGAAAGAGCAGGTGTTCCTAATGTTTTGTACACTCAGTGTATATCTATAGCTCTGAGACATTCATCCATCAGTGTGTGTGTGTGTGTGTGTGTGTGTGTGTGTGTGTGTGTGTGTGTGTGTGTGTGTGTGTGTGTGTTCATCCCTCTCCCCCACTGTGAATCTCAAAGGGTTTTCAGCTTCCATCGGTGTAACAGAAGCAGTGAAATGTTAAAATGAACAGGCACAGTATGCAATTAGTTTTTAGATGAGAAATAATGTTGAATCTACCTACCTAGACACCCACCCACACACCTCCCTCTAACTATTCTAGTAACTGTACAATTTTAGAAAAAAAGGTGCTACCTGTAACCTAAAATGGTTATTCGGCTGTCCCTATAGGAGAACCCTTTCAATAACCATTTTCAGTTCCAGGTAGAACATTTGGTTCCAAGTAGAAACATATTTGCTTCCATGTAGAACTCTTTCCACAGAGGGTTTTACCTGGAACCCAAAGTGGTTCTATCTGGAACCAAAAAGGGTATATCCTGGAACTAAAAAGGTTTTACCTGGAACCAAAAAGGGTTTTACCTGGAACTAAAAGGGTTTTACCTGGAACTAAAAAGGGTTTTACCTGGAACCAAAAAGGGTTTTACCTGGATCCAAAAAGGGTTTTACCTGCATCCAAAAAGGTTTATTCAAAGGGTTCTCCTAGGGGTACAGCCCAAGCTCCTTAAACACTACTACACCCACTAAATAAATGATGGGAAAGGAAGAGTGGAGGAAGAGAGGAGGTAGGGTGGAGGGAGAGGAGTGGAGAGATGGAGGAGGGGTCAAGGAAGAGGAGTGGAGGAGGAGTGGAGGAGAGGTCGAGGAGTGGTGGAGGGGTGGAGGAAGAGGAGTCGAGAGGTGGAGGAGTGGGCCCTGCCCTGATGCCCGTGCAATAGGACAACAGAGTAACAATGCAACAGAACAAGGGATACGGTCAAAGGTGGTTTGTGTTGTCTGTCTTAGCATCAATAGTTAGTAATTTAGCTGCGTTGTAATGGAGTGGGCTGTGGCCAGACAGACACAATCACCAGCGCCAGCCAACCTCATAAGGCCATGGCATTCAGACAGAGCAGTTACGGATCCTTATGTCACAGTACTGTACTATATTCTACTGTACACAGCACCAGCCCCAGCCATCATACAAGGCTCCCGGTCAGAGCAGTCACTGGCCATGTCCCAAATGGCCCCCTATTTCTATTCCATATACAGTGCACTACTTTTGACCAGGGCCCGTAGGGACGCACCCACAGCCTCACTAGGCCAATTTTCCACCAGCCAGGGCAGTCCCTGGCTACGTCCCAAAAAGCACCCTAATGTCATTTGGGACTCACGAACATCCACACAAGGCAGAGGCACCCGGTCAGAGCAGTCTCTTCTACTGTACTGTACTTTACTGTACTGTACTGTACTGTACTGTACACAAAGCTGTCAGAGGAATGAATGGACTCATGCCATAACAGGTCGTCAAAGCTAAACAAGGCATAATCAAATAAAATCTAAGTTTGTGTCACGTGCGCCGAATACAACAATAAACTGAAATGCTTACAGGCCCTAACCAACAGTGTGACTTTTAAGTAAAAATAGGTATTAGGTGAACAATAGATAAGTAAATAAATAAAAACAACTGTAAAAAGACAGTGAAAAATAACAGTAGTGAGGCTATGTACAGGCACAGGTTAGTCGGGCTAACTGAAGTAGTATGTACATATACGTATGGTTAAAGTGACTATGCATATATGATAAACAGAGAGTAGCAGCAGTGTAAAAGAGGGGTTGGGGGCGGGACAATGCAAATAGTCCAGGAAGCCATTTGATTACTTGTTCAGGAGTCTTATGGCTTGGGGGTAAAAACTGTTGAGAAGCCTTTTTGTCCTAGACTTGGCACTCCGGTACCGCTTGTCATGCGGTAGTAGAGAGAACATTCTATGACTGGGGTGGCTGGAGTCTTTGACAATTTTTAGGGCCTTCCTCTGACACCGCCTGATGTAGAGGTCCTGGATGGCAGGCATCTTAGCCCCAGTGATGTACTGGACAGTACGCACTACCCTCTGTAGTGCCTTGCGGTCGGAGAACGAGCAGTTGCCATACCAGGCAGTGATGCAACCAGTCAGGATGCTCTTGATGGTGCAGCTGTAGAACCTTTTGAGGATCTGAGGACCCATGCCAAATCTTTTAAGCTTCCTGAGGGGGAATAGGCTTTGTCGTGCCCTCTTCACAACTGTCTTGGTGTGTTTGGACCATTCTATTTTGTTGGTGATGTGGACACCAAGGAACTTGAAGCTCTCAACCTTCTCCACTACAGCCCCGTCGATGAGAATGGAGGTGTGCTCGGTCCTCCTTTTCCTGTAGTCCACAATCATCTCCTTTGTCTTGATTATGTTGAGGGATAGGTTGTTATTCTGGCACCACCCGGCCAGATCTCTGACCTCCTCCCTATTGATTGTCTCGTCGTTGATCAGGCCTACCACTGTTGTGTCATCTACAAACTTAATGATGGTGTTTGAGTCGTGCCTGGCCACATAGTTGTGGGTGAACAGGAAGTACAGGAGGGGACTGAGCACGCACCCCTGAGGGGCTCCAGTGTTGAGGATCAGCGTAGCGGATGTGTTGCTACCTACCCTCACCACCTGGGGGTGGCCCGTCAGGAAGTCCAGGATCCAGTTGCAGAGGGAGGTGTTTAGTCCCAGGATCCTTAGCTTAGTGATGAGCTTTGAGGGTACTATGGTGTTGAACGCTGAGCTGTAGTTAATGAATAGCATTCTCACATAGGTGTTCCTTTTGTCAGGGGAGAAAGGGCAGTGTGGAGTGCAATAGAGATTGCATCATCTGTGGATCTGTTTGGGCGGTATGCAAATTAGAGTGGGTCTAGAGTTTCTGGGATAATAGTGTTAATGTGAGCCATTACCAACCTTTCAAAGCACTTCATGGCTACTGACGTGGGTGCTACGGGTCTGTAGTAATTTAGGCAGGTTGCCTTAGTGTTCTTGGACACAGGGACTATGGTTGAAACATGTTGGTATTACAGACTCAATCAGGGACATGTTGAAAATGTCAGTGATGACACCTGCCAGGTGGTCAGCAAATGTCCTGAGCACACGTCCTGGTAATCCGTCTGGCCCTGCGGCCTTGTGAATGTTGACCTGTTTAAAGGTCTTACTCACGTCGGCTACGGAGAGCGTGATCACAGTCGTCCGGAACAGCTGATGCTCTCATAAATGCCTCAGTTTTGCTTGCCTCGAAGCTAGCATGGAAATGATTTAGCTCATCTGATAGGCTCGTGTCACTGGGCAGCTCGTGGCTGTGCTTCCCTTTGGAGTCTGTAATAGTTTGCAAGCCCTGCCACATAAGACGAGCGTCGGAGCCGGTGTAGTACGATTCTATCTTAGCCCTGTATTGGCGCTTTGCCTGTTTGATGGTTCGTCGCAGGGCATAGCAGGATTTTATATAAGCTTCCGGGTTAGAGTCCCGCACCTTGAAAGGCGCAGCTCTATCTTTTAGCTCAGGGGGCGTTAAAACCCCAATCCAAAATTATTTTTTTCCTGTGTTTCATATCATATTGTACAACAGCTGATGAAACTAACACTGTAAAGTGTTCCCGATAGTTTCTGGTTGAAAATACAATCTACACAGGACCTTCTAATCACCAGGTTTGCATGAGTGGGAGTTTTGGTTTTCCATGGTGACATCACAATGCTGTAAATTGGTTAATAGACCAATAACAAAGAGAGTTCCAAATCTCTTTGCCAACAACAGCTAGTTTTCAGATTTCCCTTCCTCAGACCACTCCCAGCACTCCTAGCAAAATTATTTCCTGAGAAGTCGTTTTTTTGCTAAAAAG
>NC_092109.1:39991916-40055312 GCF_045679555.1 Salvelinus alpinus
GCTCTCTCGCTTTATCACTCTCTCTCTCTCTTTTTATTGCAATGTAAGTGTACTTCCTGAATTCACTGCAACTAAAATGGATTTGACCCCAACACTGTAGGTAGCCACCCTCATTGGAAACTTTAGTATGCTACTTGATACTGAACTACCCTGCTCCTGGGGACTTACTGTGCTCTCTAATACCTGACAGTGTTGTGGTGAACTACCCTGCTCCTGGGGACTTACTCTGCTCTCTAATACCTGACAGTGTTGTGGTGAACTACCCTGCTCCTGGGGACTTACTGGGTATGCAGGCTTTTGTTCCAGCCCATCACGAACAGAGCAAGTTTGAATCAACAAAAAATATGTTTACTGTGTGAAAAAAAAGTGCTGAACAGCAAAGTTGGTTTCAAAATCTTCTCTTCAGTGTCATTTCAACCAGACATCCAGATTGTGACCCCATCCTGTCAAGTCTTTTATGTGTCACAGTCTGCTTATCAGGGCACAACAGAGCTCTCTCGTTATCTCTGTCTCGCCCCCAGGTCTCTCTCTATCTCTTTCTGACGCCCCCCAGGTCTCTCTCTTTCTCTCACTCTCTCTCCTTACCTCATCTCGTCCACTCAGTCTACCTCATGAATGTAGCGCTGTATAGATAGATAAATACTAGATGGGTTATTGTAGCGCTGTATAGATAGATAAATACTAGATGGGTTATTGTAGCGCTGTCTAGATAGATAAATACTAGATGGGTTATTGTAGCGCTGTCTAGATAGATAAATACTAGATGTGTTATTGTAGCGCTGTATAGATAGATAAATACTAGATGGGTTATTGTAGCGCTGTATAGATAGATAAATACTAGATGGGTTATTGTAGCGCTGTCTAGATAGATAAATACTAGATGGGTTATTGTAGCGCTGTCTAGATAGATAAATACTAGATGTGTTATTGTAGCGCTGTCTAGATAGATAAATACTAGATGTGTTATTGTAGCGCTGTATAGATAGATAAATACTAGATGGGTTATTGTAAAGCTGTCTAGATCGATGAATACTAGATGTGTTATTGTAGCGCTGTATAGATAGATAAATACTAGATGGGTTATTGTAAAGCTGTCTAGATCGATGAATACTAGATGTGTTATTGTAGCGCTGTCTAGATAGAAAAATACTAGATGTATTATTGTAGATCTGTATAGATAGATAAATACTAGATGTATTATTGTAGATCTGTATAGATAGATAAATACTAGATGGGTTATTGTAGCGGTGTCTAGATAGATAAATACTAGATGTTACTGTAGATCTGTATAGATAGATAAATACTAGATGTTACTGTAGAGCTGTCTAGATAGATAAATACTAGATGTTACTGTAGAGCTGTCTAGATAGATACATACTAGACGGGTTAGGTCAGAGTCTTCCATGGCTGATCCAGTGTTTGTTGCATGAGGTCACTGCACCAGTGAGGGTGAATCTCTCTGCCAACATGTTGTGGTAAGACTGACAGTTAATACCCACTGTACTGTGATGCTACTGACAACACCTCTCCCAAACACCATCGACATAAAAAATAATTCCCAAGTTTATCAAGACATTTTGCAGGAGAATGTAAGGCTATCTGTCTGCCAATTGAAGCTCAACAGAAGTTTGGTGACGCAATAGGACAACGACCCAAAACACAGAAGTAAATAAACAACAGAATGGCTTCAACAGAAGAAAATACACTTTCTGGAGTGGCCCAGTCAGAGTCCTGACCTCAACCCGATTGAGATGCTGTGGCATGACCTCAAGAGAGCGGTTCACATCAGACATCCCAAGAATATTGCTGAACTGCATGGCTGTCCTTCATTGAGCCCTAATATTCTTAACCGTTCTCTCCATATATTCTAGTGAGTCTGTCGAGAAAATTCAAATTAAAAGGTACAGCAAATTTAAAAGGATGGCTTTAGATAAATGTATTGAAAACCATAGAAATCCACTTTTTTTAAGCTCAAAGACGATGGCCAGAGCGTACCAATGATGTTGCAAAATTGTTTAAAGGTAGACTCAGCGATATGACCTAGATGCAGAAAGTAAACAGTATAGTGGGTCAATTTCCGCAACAACTAAGAGCATTGACGAGCGAGGCTCAACTTCTCCGCTGTGTTGGTGCCCTGGCTACCACGATGTAACAGCGTGAAGCGAACCCGTGCATGTATCAATATCTGCGGTGCTGCTCGTGACAACTTCCTTTCGCAGATTCTAGCTTTAAGTCAATAAATAACCGTTTTAGTCAAAGTATGATATATTTGAAGTGACAAATCCGTATGAATGGGGTGTATTTTCCTATGATATTTTGCACAAATTAATTTCAGCCTACGTTTTGTTTCAGGGCTGGGTTTTATTTGAATGTTACCACCCACCAGCATGACACTGTTTATGAATCAAAAACAGCTGCAAAGTTATTTCTCTTCGTGACTGAGTTGAGACAAACAGCCTTGTATCCACTTGGGCGCCTGAATAGCCTGCAAGCAGCCAGCGAAAAAGGTTGTACCATGTCCAGTACAACGTAGAAAAATGCATATCAGCTATCTTTCAATAGTTATCCATATTTTCTGGAAATTCATCTTATTTTTTCTAGCTATTCCTATGGCGGATTCAAGGCCGCAATTTATGGAAGACGCTTAGGGCTCTGGTCAAAAGTAGTGCACTATGTAGGGTATAGAGTGCTATTTGGGACGTAGAGTGGTGTTGCAGCTGACATCTTATCCAGTGGTCTGGCTGGCGGCTGCTGTCCATGGTGCTGAATCCTTCTGAAGAGTTCTTTGAGTTAGTCTAAATTAATTTGTTAAAAAAATATTGAAATATCAATCGACACAAATCGTGTTGTTAACAGAAATAACCCAGTAGGATTTAGTAGCTGTAGCCCTAGTGGGTAAATTAATAAGCAAGCTGGTAAAAGTGTGTTGCTCCTCTCCAGTAGCACAATGATAAATCACGGAGTAGTTGGTTGAAGAGCCCATTAAACAGGACTGACTACACAAACAAACGCACACACACACACACACACACACACACACACACACACACACACACACACACACACACACACACACACACACACACACACACACACACACACACACACACACACACACACACACACACACACACACACACACAAATTACAGTTTTTCTCAATTGCTACGTAATTACCGCCGCTGATTTGCAACAAGCAAGGGGCCACTGTAAATCCGTGGCCATTATAATTGAAGTATGATGCGAAATGTAATTTACTGTAGCGCTTCTCAGAGAGGCCGCCAGCCAGGCGGTAAATT
Source organism: Salvelinus alpinus (assembly GCF_045679555.1). Classification (NCBI taxonomy): domain Eukaryota; kingdom Metazoa; phylum Chordata; class Actinopteri; order Salmoniformes; family Salmonidae; genus Salvelinus; species Salvelinus alpinus. Next base: position 39,995,215 of record NC_092109.1, read on the forward strand.
GTACGCCCGCCACCAGTGGCGTAGATGTCCCTGATGTACTGCGCTCTTTCACCGCGATCCCTAAATCTTACCGGGTGGGACAGGCACGAGGTGAGGGGGCATCTCTCATCGAGACACCAGACCCCGGTTTTAGGAATTATATTTTCACAGAACAATAAACATAGTTTAACCGAAGTATGACACGATCATTAGTATTTAGCCTCGTTTATCATTAGGGTGATCCACAGAGCTGCGAGTCAGCCCAAACTACTGGGCCCGTATTTATAAAGTTTCTCAGAGCAGGAGTAGGAGTATGAGTCTAGGATCAGGTCCCCCTTCTTATTCATTAGCCTAGGATTTAAAATGCAAAACGTATCCTATATCAGCCCTCCTAATCTAAGAGCTTCTATGAATACTGGCCCTGAAGTACCATTATATAATAAGAGAAATAGGCCTGTTTTTGATCATCCATTCAGGCCTTAAGGTAATCTAAAATGTGACAGTTACAACTCACCTTTCACAATTTCAATACATATTGGACTTTAAATCAACTGCTAGTAAAATCACATGGGTAATCTTTAGTAACAGAAAATAGATGAATAGATGATGTCATACAGATAATCAATAGACTATGGGATGACCCCATAGTGTCTATCCTATACTCTACGGTCAACAACAAATGTAAACACAATATCCAGTATTCATGGCCAACTCATCCGTTTGTACCAAGCAGTAGGCTATGAAAGTTGGGATATTGTTTGTGTCACAGTCATATAATGGCTAAACACTTTTCAAAGCAACCATTGAGTGTTCTTTAAAGCAATGGTATAACAATTGGGCCTACACTGTAGCAGCAACTGACTGGCATTTGACAGTAAGGCAGTAGACTAGCATCTGTGATAGTAGGCTAGTGGCTGTGAATAGTAACAGGCTAGGAGGTGAAGGGTGTAGGTTGAAGTGATAGCACTCTGGAGGTTGTTTTTAATTAGGGTGTCTATCCAGGACCAGTGTCAACTGTCAAGTCTCCTCTTCTGTTCTGGTAACCTAAAATGAGACTCTCTCTCTCTCTCTCTCTCTCTCAACCAGCTCAACTAAAGTGTCTCTTTCTCTCTCTCTCTCTCACCCAGCTCAACTAAAGTGTTTAGTGGGGTTCTCTCCATCACAAGTTGAGGTGGACACGGGAGATTTAGAATGCAACTGTATGTTTGTCTGTCAGCCAGCCTGCCTGTCTGTCTGCACATGCTGTGAGAGTGCTACAGGGATTTATCCTCTGTCTGTCTGTCTGACTCACTCACTCACTAAACGAGACGTCAAATACACATGAGAGAGAGAGAGAGAGAGAGAGAGAGAGAGAGAGAGAGAGAGAGAGAGAGAGAGAGAGAGAGAGAGAGAGAGAGAGAGAGAGAGAGAGAGAGAGAGAGAGAGAGAGGCTGCTGTCCGCGCGCCCAAACTCGCAACCTCTTCCTCTTCCACCATCTCACTCGTTTTTGGAAAGAGAAGGAACATGAGAACGAAGAAGAATAAAGACTACCGAGTGTTTTTTTTTGTCATCCAACTGACCGAAGAACTTCACCTGTGTTCACAGAGACTGGAGTGTGTCCGGTCTCCCTGTAGGTTTGGACCTCTACTGTAACAATGGGAAGGAAAACGACATGGAAGTATTATTGTGGTGACGTTTTAGGAGGCGTTCTTCCTATTCTGAAAGGCCAGTGTCTTTGTTTATCAGCGGCGGTGTTTGTCTGTTTGTTCTTGTTGTTTTCTTCTGTCAGAGCAGAGGATGAGTGTCCGTTATCCTGTATCTGTGCCAGAGACTCCGGGACAGTGACCTGCCGTGACAACGAGGACACCGAGTTACCGGGAGACATACCAGCGTGGGCGACCACGTTAATACTCAGGGGGAACAACATCTCAACCTTACCGGGTGGAGCGTTCTCCTCGAATAACGGGACGAAACTCGAGCTAACGACCCTCTCACTGTCACATAATGGAATCATGGTGATCGAGGCTGACGCTTTCACAGGACTCCCACGGTTGCGTTTGCTGGATTTGAGCCACAATCGGTTGGTGTTCATCTCAGACCGGGCGTTTCACAGTCTGCAGGAGCTCCGCTCTCTTTACCTGAATGACTCGCTCCTCGCACCGGCTGTGGCGCAGCTCTCCAATGCATTGGATGGAGATATTTTATGCAACCTCCACCGGCTGGAGCTATCTGGTAACCGGTTGAAAACCATACCCATTTCAAGGTTAGATGCATTCAACCTCCACACTTTAGTTTTAACCAATAACTCAATCGAGAACATTGGTAAAGAGAACATCTCCAGTTTGTACCGTCAAAAGCAAGTGCGCGTATATTTATCACTAAACCCGTTCAGGTGTAACTGTGAGCTGGAGTCGTTCTACTTCTGGTTGAAGAACTCTTCTCAGTGCGTGGACGCTGCGCGCCTCCTGTGCGCCGAGCCTGATGCCAAGAAGGGGATTCCAATAGAGCGGTTACGCAGTGAGGACGTGGATTGTCTCAATGAGAACTTAGAGGCGGTGTCCTACGTGTTCCTAGGGATAGTCCTGGCGCTGATCGGCATAGTATTCCTCATGGTGCTCTATCTAAACCGGAGAGGAATCAAACGGTGGCTCAACAACATCCGCGATGCGTGCCGCGACCAGATGGAAGTGTATCATTACCGGTACGAGCAGGACTCCGATCCCCGGTTGGCTAACGTCGCCGTTTAACGTTCAATGTTTACTCGTCAATCGATGCCATATATCCACCATTTTTTTTATATACAGAGTAAACTGTCTTTGAACGGATGAACTATTAGTATCAGTTTGTTAGCAGCTCTAGTTGTTTATAATACTTGCCATATGACGTTGGAAAACAACAGACTTGGCTATTCAAGGAGGACAATAGGCCTACATTGAAGAGGTGGCAATACGAACCATATTGTACATCTACTTGAATGTACACATCTGTAAATATACCATTTACAACACAAAAGAGAAGATGCTTATCTTCCACATCAGAACATGAGACTTTAAAAACATAAATGTACTGAGCCGCCTGCATAACTTAGTTGAAACATGCACTAACTTCACAACAGAATACATCGTTGGAGTTCCTTCTACAGATTATTCTGAACTACTTTATCAGTATGAAGATAATGACAACTGACTGTATAATCTGGAATTACAGTAGAAAAGGTCTCTGTTATTAAAAAACAAACTGCATTTGCTAAAATATGAATAATAGTTGACGTGTGTTTTGCCTCTGTACTGTACAACCACCACACAGTTATGGCAAAGGAACAGTCTGTTTGCTGTGGTAAGGGTCAAAGGAACAGTCTGTTTGCTGTGGTAAGGCTCCTTCATTCTGATAGATATGTTTTCAATGCACAAATAACTTGTGAGACACAGGAGGGTGTGTGTGTGTGTGTGTGTGTGTGTGTGTGTGTGTGTGTGTGTGTGTGTGTGTGTGTGTGTGTGTGTGTGTGTGTGTGTGTGTGTGTGTGTGTGTGTGTGTGTGTGTGTGAGACAGAGAGAGAGACAGAGAGAGAGACAGAGAGAGAGACAGAGAGAGAGACAGAGAGAGAGACAGAGAGAGAGAGACATAGACAGAGAGAGAGAGAGAGAGAGAGAGAGAGAGAGAGAGAGAGAGAGACAGAGAGAGAGAGAGAGAGAGAGAGACAGAGAGAGAGAGAGACAGAGAGAGACAGAGAGAGACAGAGAGAGAGGTGGATGCATCCATGTGTGCATAGTAATCCATGCTATGCCAGAGTGGCAGGTGGACCAATCCCTAGGTGTTAAACTGATGCCGTATACTTCCATGTGTCATGATGTCTAACAACCCCTTTACCTTTATGAACTGATGGTAATAAGGGATCTCATGGGCATTTCTCGATAAATTACTTAATTTCTCATAATGACCCATGTCACACCTCCAATATCAGTGTACTGTAGCCTACAATCTAAATCATGGTTGCATATAGAGGCCTACTCTACTTTATTCATGTGCTACATTTTACATGCTATTAGAAATAGTGTCAAACATGATTAATTGCTCCTGCAAGTGGCTGCTAAATGATTAAAATGTCATGTAAAATGTTGATGAAGAATAATCTGTGGAATAACCATTTCTGCGGTCTTTAGAGCATTCTGATGGACATTCCAAAAGTTCTGAGACTTTGTTCAAACAGAACTCTGGAAGTTCTATCTGTTTCTGAATCACTTCGGGGGAAGTGACACATCTGTCACATTACAAGCCGTTTAAAGCCCGTCTAACTGCACGTTTCAACACCACCTAATTAAAAGAGGGTCGGTACTTCGGCGGGTGGCAAGTAGGGATCGGTGATGTGATTATGGCAGAACGGAATACAGTTTAATCTCATCACCACCATGACTAAGACCAGGACAATGATGATGGACCTATAAACCCACCGCCTCACCCCGCCACAGTTAATTAACGGTCTCTGCAGGCGACCGTGGCTGTTTGGTTTTTAACGGCAAGGTCAAACTGGCTTCGGGGGGACCGGTGTCTCCCGAGGACGGGGAGGTGGGGAATGGGGAGGTGGAGTAACATCCGTTTGACTTTCCTCTCTAACACACAGCTGCCGTTTTCATTCGTCAACTAAACAGAGATCAGCTCCATGGAGAGGGCCCTTAGAGCATTACAATAGACTAGGGCCCTTAGAGCATTATAATAGACTAGGGCCCTTAGAGCATTATAATAGACTAGGGCCCTTAGATCATTACAATAGACTAGGGTCCTTAGAGCATTACAATAGACTAGGGTCCTTAGAGCATTACAATAGACTAGGGTCCTTAGAGCATTACAATAGACTAGGGTCCTTAGAGCATTACAATAGACTAGGGCCCTTAGAGCATTACAATAGACTAGGGTCCTTAGAGCATTACAATAGACTAGGGTCCTTAGAGCATTACAATAGACTAGGGCCCTTAGATCATTACAATAGACTAGGGCCCTTAGAGCATTACAATAGACTAGGGTCCTTAGAGCATTACAATAGACTAGGGCCCTTAGAGCATTACAATAGACTAGGGTCCTTAGAGCATTACAATAGACTAGGGCCCTTAGATCATTACAATAGACTAGGGCCCTTAGAGCATTACAATAGACTAGGGCCCTTAGAGCATTACAATAGACTAGGGCCCTTAGAGCATTATAATAGACTAGGGCCCTTAGAGCATTACAATAGACTAGTGCCCTTAGAGCATTATAATAGACTAGGGTCCTTAGAGCATTACAATAGACTAGGGCCCTTAGAGCATTATAATAGACTAGGGCCCTTAGAGCATTACAATAGACTAGGGACCTTAGAGCATTACAATAGACTAGGGCCCTTAGAGCATTACAATAGACTAGGGCCCTTAGAGCATTACAATAGACTAGGGCCCTTAGATCATTACAATAGACTAGGGCCCTTAGAGCATTACAATAGACTAGGGCCCTTAGAGCATTATAATAGACTAGGGCCCTTAGAGCATTACAATAGACTAGTGCCCTTAGAGCATTATAATAGACTAGGGTCCTTAGAGCATTACAATAGACTAGGGCCCTTAGAGCATTACAATAGACTAGGGCCCTTAGAGCATTATAATAGACTAGGGCCCTTAGAGCATTACAATAGACTAGTGCCCTTAGAGCATTATAATAGACTAGGGCCCTTAGAGCATTACAATAGACTAGTGCCCTTAGAGCATTATAATAGACTAGGGACCCTAGAGCATTATAATAGACTAGGACCTTAGAGCATTACAAAAGACTAGGGCCCTTAGAGCATTATAATAGACTAGGGCCCTTAGAGCATTACAATAGACTAGGGCCCTTAGATCATTACAATAGACTAGGACCCTTATAGCATTATAATAGACTAGGGCCCTTAGAGCATTATAATAGACTAGGGACCCTAGAGCATTATAATAGACTAGTGCCCTTCGAGCATTACAATAGACTAGGGCCCTTAGAGCATTACAATAGACTAGTGCCCTTCGAGCATTACAATAGACTAGGGCCCTTTGAACATTACAATAGACTAGTGCCCTTAGATCATTACAATAGACTAGTGCCCTTCGAGCATTACAATAGACTAGGGCCCTTAGAGCATTACAATAGACTAGTGCCCTTCGAGCATTACAATAGACTAGGGCCCTTTGAACATTACAATAGACTAGGGCCCTTAGAGCATTACAATAGACTAGTGCCCTTAGAGCATTACAATAGACTAGGGACCTTAGAGCATTACAATAGACTAGGGCCCTTAGAGCATTACAATAGACTAGGGACCTTAGAGCATTACAATAGACTAGGGCCCTTAGAGCATTACAATAGACTAGGGACCTTAGAGCATTACAATAGACTAGGGCCCTTAGAGCATTACAATAGACTAGGGACCTTAGAGCATTACAAAAGACTAGGGCCCTTAGAGCATTACAATAGACTAGGGCCCTTAGAGCATTACAATAGACTAGGGCCCTTAGAGCATTACAATAGACTAGGGCCCTTAGAGCATTACAATAGACAAGGGCCCTTAGAGCATTACAATAGACTAGGGCGCTTAGAGCATTACAATAGACTAGGGCCCTTAGAGCATTACAATAGACAAGGGCCCTTAGAGCATTACAATAGACTAGGGCCCTTAGAGCATTACAATAGACTAGTGTATGAAGCTGTCTTGTTTCACTTAACCTCTTCCTTCTCTCTCTGCCCTGTCTCACTCTCTATCTCCCTACCATCTCTCTTTCTCTGCCCTGTCTCACTCTCTATCTCCCTACCATCTCTCTCTCTCTGCCCTGTCTCACTCTCTATCCCCCTACCGTCTCTCTCTCTCTCTGCCCTGTCTCACTCTCTATCTCCCTACCATCTCTCTCTCTGCCCTGTCTCACTCTCTATCTCCCTACCATCTCTCTTTCTCTGCCCTGTCTCACTCTCTATCTCCCTACCATCTCTCTCTCTGCCCTGTCTCACTCTCTATCTCCCTACCATCTCTCTCTCTCTGCCCTGTCTCACTCTCTATCTCCCTACCATCTCTCTCTCTCTCTTGACCTCTGTGACCTGGGAGAGTAAATGGTAATACCTTCTCTTCCTCCCTCTCCTCCTCCTAGGCTGCCTTCAAATTCTCTTCCTCCTCCTTGTCTTCCTCTCCACCTACTTCAGCTCCTCATCGTCCTCCTTGTCTTCCTCTTCACCTCCTTCAGCTCCTCTTCCTCATCCTTCTCTTCCTCTCCACCTACTTCAGCTCCTCATCGTCCTCCTTGTCTTCCTCTTCACCTCCTTCAGCTCCTCTTCCTCATCCTTCTCTTCCTCTCCACCTCCTTCAACTCCTCTTCCTCCTCCTTCTTCTTCTTCACTGCTCTACGTCATGTCTGCCTCACAGGGTCACAGTACCTTTACAGCTAATGGGAAGAGAAATGTAGCTTGACTAAGTGGCAAATGGGAGGCAATTACCGTGGTCATGTTCTGCTCCGATCCATTGCCTGTTTGCTGAAAATGTTTAGAAACTACTAAATAAGTGAACGCATAACCATGAAAAATCTCTCTCTCTCTCTCTCTCTCTCTCTCTCTCTCTCTCTCTCTCTCTCTCTCTCTCTCTCTCTCTCTCTCTCTCTCTCTCTCTATATATATATATATATATATATATATATATATACAGTGGGGCAAAAAAGTATTTAGTCAGCCACCAATTGTGCATGTCTTGGCCATAGTGGAGTTTGGAGTGTGACTGTTTGAGGTTGTGGACAGGTGTCTTTTATACTGATAACAAGTTCAAACAGGTGCCATTAATACAGGCAATGAGTGGAGGACAGAGGAGCCTCTTAAAGAAGAAGTTACAGGTCTGTGAGAGCCAGAAATCTTGCTTGTTTGTAGGTGACCAAATACTTATTTTCCACCATAATTTGCAAATAAATTCATTAAAAATCCTACAATGTGATTTTCTGGATTTTTTTTTCTCCGTTTGTCTGTCATAGTTGAAGTGTACCTATGATGAAAATTACAGGCCTCTCTCATCTTTTTAAGTGGGAGAACTTGCACAATTGGTGGCTGACTAAATACTTTTTCCCCCCACTGTATATATACACTGCTCAAAAAAATAAAGGGAACACTAAAATAACACATCCTAGATCTGAATGAATGAAACATTCTTATTAAATACTTCTTTCTTTACATAGTTGAATGTGCTGACAACAAAATCACACAAAAATGATCAATGGAAATCAAATTTATCAACCCATGGAGGTCTGGATTTGGAGTCACACTCAAAATTAAAGTGGAAAACCACACTACAGGCTGATCCAACTTTGATGTAATGTCCTTAAAACAAGTCAAAATGAGGCTCAGTAGTGTGTGTGGCCTCCACGTGCCTGTATGACCTCCCTACAACGCCTGGGCATGCTCCTGATGAGGTGGCGGATGGTCTCCTGAGGGATCTCCTCCCAGACCTGGACTAAAGCATCCGCCAACTCCTGGACAGTCTGTGGTGCAAAGTGGCGTTGGTGGATGGAGCGAGACATGATGTCCCAGATGTGCTCAATTGGATTCAGGTCTGGGGAACGGGCGGGCCAGTCCATAGCATCAATGCCTTCCTCTTGCAGGAACTGCTGACACACTCCAGCCACATGAGGTCTAGCATTGTCTTGCATTAGGAGGAACCCAGGGCCAACCGCACCAGCATATGGTCTCACAAGGTGTCTGAGGATCTCATCTCGGTACCTAATGGCAGTCAGGCTACCTCTGGCGAGCCCATGGAGGGCTGTGCGGCCCCCCAAAGAAATGCCACCCCACACCATGACTGACCCACCGCCAAACCGGTCATGCTGGAGGATGTTGCAGGCAGCAGAACGTTCTCCACGGCGCCTGCAGACTCTGTCACGTCTGTCACATGTGCTCATGTGCTCAGTGTGAACCTGCTTTCATCTGTGAAGAGCACAGGGCGCCAGTGGCGAATTTGCCAATCTTGGTGTTCTCTGGCAAATGCCAAACGTCCTGCACGGTGTTGGGCTGTAAGCACAACCCCCACCTGTGGATGTCGGGCCCTCATACCACCCTCATGGAGTCTGTTTCTGACCATTTGAGCAGACACATGCACATTTGTGGCCTGCTGGAGGTCATTTTGCAGGGCTCTGGCAGTGCTCCGCCTGCTCCTCCTTGCACAAAGGCGGAGGTAGCGGTCCTGCTGCTGGGTTGTTGCCCTCCTACGGCCTCCTCCACGTCTCCTGATGTATTGGCCTGTCTCCTGGTAGCGCCTCCATGCTCTGGACACTACGCTGACAGACACAGCAAACCTTCTTGCCACAGCTCGCATTGATGTGCCATCCTGGATGAGCTGCACTACCTGAGCCACTTGTGTGGGTTGTAGACTCCGTCTCATGCTACCACTAGAGTGAAAGCACCGGCAGCATTCAAAAGTGACCAAAACATCAGCCAGGAAGCATAGGAACTGAGAAGTGGTCTGTGGTCACCACCTGCAGAACCACTCCTTTATTGGGGGTGTCTTGCTAATTGCCTATAATTTTCATATTTTGTCTATTCCATTTGCACAACAGCATGTGAAATTTATTGTCAATCAGTGTTGCTTCCTAAGTGGACAGTTTGATTTCACAGAAGTGTGATTGACTTGGAGTTACATTGTGTTGTTTAAGTGTTCCCTTTATTTTTTTGAGCAGTGTATATATATTAAATTAACTCCACTTACCAGTTAATCAGGTATTCCGTCTATCAGGAAACCAAGCCAATTTCCGAATGTTGCATCTGGCTCTGATCTGCAGTCGCTTAGCAAGGTCTGACCCTCGTTAAATAACTAACAGACTGGAGATTACATTCAGTCTGACTACACTGTAAACAATTACTTTCTGAATTGACCCATAACAATGACTTTAACTGGTCACAAGTTAATTAGTAATGTTTTCTCAGTTTAAAAATACTACATTTGTTGAAACCAAATATGATAAAATTTAAACTGTTTTATTTGATTATTACCAAACCTATATGTCAAGTTGAAACCTATTTCTTTCAACACCAACTTAATTTCCCCCTTTGGTTAATAAACCTTACGAATAACAAATACAAAACTAATATTTCATGAAATTTGAGGAACTGACTTGTTGGAAAGGTGACATCCTACAGTATGAGGGTGCCACGTTGAAGGTCACTGAGCTCTTCAGTAAGGCCATTCTACTGCCAATGTTTGTCTATGGAGATTGCATGGCAGTGGGCTCGATTTTATACACCTGCCAGCAATGGGTGTGGCTGAAATAGCCGAATCCACTAATTTTCAGGCGTGTCTACGTACTTGTGTATATACAATGTATTTCATGTAAAAACAACCCATTTTTTCATCTTGTTCCAAGTTCACTTTTTAATTTGGAATTACCTATCCAAATGTATTCAATTGGGTAACAAATCATTAAAAAAAAATCCTCTAAATCAAGAAATTAAGTTGGTTCAATCACTTGAAATGTTTTCAAAGATATTCTTCATTAAAGACTTTCACATTTAGTAGCCGAAATATCAAAACTAAGCATTGGTTTCCTTAACATAGAAACCTTATCTGGCTCTTTAGTATCACATACAATTCTGCTCCCGAATGGCGCATCGGTCTAAGCCACTGCATCTCAGTGCTAGAGGCGTCACTACAGACCCTGGTTAAATTCCAGGCTGTATCACAACCGGCCGTGATTTGGAGTCCCATAGGGCGGCGCACGATTGGCCCAGCATCATCCGAGTTAGGGTTTGGCCGGGGTAAGCCATCATTGTAAATAAGAATTTGCTCTAAGCTGACTTATCTAGTTAAATAAAGGTTAAATAAAATAAATAAATAATAAATAAAATGCAAGAATTATTACAGATTCTAGGAGTGTATGTGTTCAGGTTTGAACAATGACTACTATAGACCACATTATTTGGAATGACATTCACTCTGACAGGTCAGTTAAGTCAGTTAAGAATAAATTCTGCCACTTTAAGAATGTTTACATATCTCGCATTACTCATCTCATGTGTACAGTGTAAGTTGGAAGTTTACATACACTTAGGTTGGAGTCATTAAAACTCGTTTTTCAACCACTCCACACATTTCTTAAAACTCGTTTTTCAACCACTCCACACATTTCTTGTTAACAAACTATCGTTTTGGCAAGTCGGTTAGGACATCTACTTTGTCCATGACACAAGTCATTTTTCCAACAATTGTTTACAGACAGATTATTTCACTTATACTTCACTGTATCACAATTCCAGTGGGTCAGAAGTTTACATACACTAAGTTGACTGTGCCTTTCAACAGCTTGGAAAATTCCAGAAATGTATGTCATGGCTTTAGAAGCTTCTGATAGGCAAAATGACAACATTTGAGTCAATTGGAGGTGTACCTGTGGATGCATTTCAAGGCCTACCTTCAAACTCAGTGCCTCTGCTTGACATCATGGGAAAATCAAAAGAAATCAGCCAAGACCTCATAAAAAAATTGTAGACCTCCACAAGTCTGGTTCATCCTTGGGAGCAATTTCCAAACGCCTGAAGGTACCACGTTCATCTGTACAAACAATAGTACGCAAGTATAAACACCATGGGAACACGCAGCCGTCATACCGCTCAGGAAGGAGACGCTTTCTGTCTCCTTGAGATGAACATACTTTGGTGCGAAAAGTGCAAATCAATCCCAGAACAACAGCAAAGGATCTTGTGAAGATGTTGTAGGAAACAGGTACAAAAGTATCTATATCCGCAGTAAAACGAGTCCTATATCGACATAACCTGGAAGGCCGCTCAGCAAGGAAGAAGCCATTGCTCCAAAACCGCCATAAAAAAGCCAGACTACGGTTTGCAACTGCACATGGGGACAAAGATTGTACTTTTTGTAGAAATGTCCTCTGGTCTGATGAAACAAAAATATAACTGTTTGGCCATAATGACTATCATTATGTTTGGAAGAAAAAGGGGGAGGCTTGCAAGCCGAAGAACACCATCCCAACTGTGAAGCACGGGGGTGGCAGCATCATGTTGTTGGGGTGCTTTGCTGCAGGAGGGACTGGTGCAGTTCACGAAATAGATGGCATCATGAGGGAGGGAAAATGATGTGGATATATTGAAGTACATCTCAAGACATCAGTCAAGAAGTTAAAGCTTGGTCGCAAATGGGTCTTCCAAATGGACAATGACCCCAAGCATACTTCCAAAGTTGTGGCAAAATGTCTTAAGGACAACAAAGTCAAGGTATTGGAGTGGCCATCACAAAGCCCTGACCTCAATCCTATAGAACATTTGTTGGCAGAACTGAAAAAGCGTGTGCGAGCAAGGAGGCCTACAAACTTGACTCAGTTACACCAGCTCTGTCAGGAGGAATGGGCCAACATTCCCCCAACTTATTGTGTAAAGCTTGTGGAAGGCTACCCAAAACGTTTCAAAGGCAATGCTACCAAATACTAATTCAGTGTATGTAAACTTCTGACCTACTGGGTGTGTGATAAAAGAAATGAAAGCTGAAATAAATCATTCTCTCTACTATTATTCTGACATTTCACATTCTTAAAATCAAGTGGTGATCCTAACTGACCTAAGACAGGGAATTTCTACTCTGATTAAATGTCATGAATTGTGAAAAACTGCGTTTAAATGTATTTGGCTAAGGTGAATGTAAACCTCCGACTTCAACTGTATGTACTGTATCCTTCACGATCTATTCTTTACTATCTATTGCATCTTAGCCGCTCTGTCACTGCTCATCCATATATTTTATACTTATATATTCTCACATGACAGCCCGCTTGGAGTTTGCCAAAACGCACCTAAAGCATTCTCAGACCATGACATACAAGATTATCTGGTCTGATGAAATCAAGATTGAACTCTTCGGCCTGAATACCAAGTGTCATGCCTGGAGGAAAACCTGGCACCATCCCTCCGGTGAAGCACGGTGGTGGAAGCATCATGCTGTGGGGGGAACTGGGGGACTAGTCAGGATCGAGGGAAAGATGAACGGAGCAAAGTACAGAGAGATCCTTGATGAAAACCTTCTCTCGAGCGCTCAGGAGCTCTGACTGGGGCAAAGATTCACCTTCCAACAGGACAACGACCCTAAGCACACAGAATATGGAAGAGGATGTCCGTTTTTATGGGGTGATATACAATATATACTGAAAGTATTCAGACCCCTTCACATTTTGTTACGTTACAGCCATTATGGGATATTGTTTGTAGATTGATGAGGAAAAAATGATATTTAATCAATTTTAGAAAAAGGCTGTAAGGTAACAAAATGTGGGAAAAGTGACGGGGTTTGAATACTTTTCAAATGCACTGTAGAACACTGTTGTGTCTTATGTAGGGGCTGGTGAGATATGAACAATGAATATATTTGACAGATTGATTTTGACATGATAATACACATTAGAGGAATATCTTTGAAAAGAGTGCTGTCCCAAACAGTGTCATGGATTAAAGGAGGATTCACTGCACCATTCATTAGAAGGACATGCACTTCTGAGTGAGCATGTTGCCTGCTGTTGTGAAGGGTTTTATCACTGAAATATACTAGGAGCAAAAACAGAGGTAGTGAATAACACACACACACACACACACACACACACACACACACACACACACACACACACACACACACACACACACACACACACACACACACACACACACACACACACACACACACACACACACACACACACACACACACACACACACACACACACACACACATATTAAAGTTTTTCTCAATTGCTAAAACATTAAAACCCATTGGCTGAACAAAGTTCTCAGTTGCCTGGACTCATTTAGCTAATTATGCAGTCTGTTGTCAATACCTTAAACCATTTCACATGGTAAAACACAATCTGCAGATCTCACTTAGACTTTTCAGCAAAACTCTAAACACATTCTCATTTTCAAAACACATTCTGCACTCTAATGCACATGTCATCCATACCGGTAAACACAAGTGGCAACAATCAAATACAAATAGAGAACACATGTCATTGATTGAACACAACCACTCAAATTTGATTTAACCTGTTTCAAATGATGCGACACAACCAATATAAGCCAGTTCAGAGAGCAAACAGGTTGTTGAAGGTGGGAAGGAGAAAGTCTGAGAATGGATAGAAGAAACAATGTGAGAGGACGAGGACGACTGCGTATGCGAGGTGGGCGACGAGGAGGAGGAGGAGGGCAAGAAAGAGGAAGAGGAGGACGAAGAGGAAGACAAAGAGTGGAAATATCTGATGAAATTCGAGCAACAGTTATAGACCATGTTCTTGTCCAAAAACTGACAATGAGGGAAGCAGGACTTAGAGTGCAACCCAATTTGAGACGATTTTCTGTGTCCACCATAGTAAGGACATTCAGAGAAGAGAACAGGTACAGTATACTACTGTATTTTTGTAATTGCAAATTTACTGTACTACACTATATGCAGCTGTTTCATTTGTAAAGTTAATCACTGTATGTATTGTACTGCATGAATGTTTTGTAACTGCACAACTACTTTTTATAGAATTGCAATGCTGCCAACATGCAGGTGGAAGGACAGCTATATTCACTCGGGAGCAAGAGGCCGTTATAGTTGGCATGGTCCTTCAAGATAATGCAATACGACTCAGAGAAATCCAGGAACGAGTGATACAAGACAACACACACTTCCAGGGAATCGACAGTGTGAGCATTTCCACAATTGACCGTGTCCTCCATCGTAACAGGATCCGGATGAAACAAGTATACAGAGTACCTTTTGAGCGCAACTCACCAAGGGTGAAAGAACTGCGAGCTCAGTATGTGCAAGTAGGTGTACATTCAGAAACATTTACTGTAATCCAGATTGTCTACAGTACTAACACATACTATGTGAATGACATTACTCTTCAGTGCATACAATGTATGTGAATCAGAAGCCTAATTGTACTCTACAGTATAGCACTGTCTCTGTACGACTTACAAAATCCTACATACAGTATATTGTATTTCTACACAGACAATATTTGACTTGGAATCCTTGGACAGACCCCATGAGTTCATCTTTGTCAATGAAGCAGGCTTCAATCTAACAAAGAGGAGAAGGAGAGGCCGAAACATGATTGGACAGCGGGCCATTGTTGAAGTCCCTGGTCAACGAGGTGGCAATGTCACAATCTGTGCTGCTATCAGCAACCATGGTGTTCTACATCACCATGTTACACTCGGGCCATATAACACCCAGCACCTTCTAAGATTTATTGCCAATCTAAGAGATATTTTATTTGAGCAGCAGGTTCAAGAGCAGCAGGGTCAAGAGCTAAATGAGAATCCCATTCTCACCTATGTGATAGTGTGGGACAATGTCAGTTTCCACCGAGCTGCTCAGGTAAGGGAATGGTTTAACATCAATGGGCAGTTTATGAACTTGTACCTCCCTCCATACTCGCCTTTCCTGAATCCGATTGAGGAGTTTATCTCCTCTTGGAGATGGAAAGTGTATGATAGACAACCCTACACCAGAGTAAATCTGCTGCAAGCCATGGATTTAGCCTGTGGTGATATAGGTGAGGAATCATGTCAGGGCTGGATACGGCACACAAGAGTCTTCTTCCCCCGTTGCCTCAGGAGGGACAATATTGCTTGTGATGTCGACGAAGTCCAGCCCAAAGACAAGAAGCCCAAAGACAAGAAGAAGCACATTGATCACATGTTTACTCCTTTGATTTTTGTCCCTTTTAGTATTGTACACTGTAGTGCAGTGCATTGTAGGCTGTATACTGTACAATGGACAAATTGTATGGCCCTGAACATTGTGCTTTCCATTTATTAACAGTACTGACTGCTCAATAGATTTTGACTGGTTGCAGGTTCATATCAACAAAGAACAACAATTACAGTATCACAGAGACAAAGGACAAGTTTGTGAGATGCAGGGTACAGTACTGTAAAAATAGGGGTACAAGGAGGAGGAAGAACAAAAAACTAAATTGCAAAGAGCAAAGCAGAGTAGTAATTTCTGATCAATTTTGAGCTACTATGATAGAACATGTTTTCGTTCATCAAAAGATAATGACGGAAAAATATTCATATTTTCATACTTCTCGCTGAGAATAGTTTTTGTTTTAAACAATGCGTTTTATATTTTTAGGTGTATTGTTTACTGACTGCTTGAGAGTGTATATCATTTTGATCACTTTGTTTATGATTTGAGAGCAGTGTTTGATTTTGAACACAGGTAAAACTGTTTTGAGGCGAATGTTTCATTTTGCGAGAGGAGTCAGAGGTTATGTAAATAGTGCTTGAAGATGAGGTTTAGTGTTTAATGTTTTCAGGAAATAGAGCAAGGTTTCAGAAATTGTGTTTTAGCAATTGAGAAAAACTGTAATGCCTGTGCATTTGGTCCTGTCGCAAGCACATGTCAGTGTGTGTGTGTGTGTCAAAGGGAATGCATTAGCACAGAGAAAAAACACATCAATAATGAAGCAAAAAACACTTTACTGAGAAACTGAAACTGTATGAAGAACAACAGGAAAACAACTTCGGCTTAAGAGACATAGAGAGAAAAAGAGAGGTGGTGAGAGAGAGAAAGAGAGAGAGAGAGAGAGAGAGAAAGAAAGAGGGAGTGAGAAGAGAAAGAGAGAGATGGTGAGAGAGAGACCGGGAGAGAAAAAAAGAGAGTGATTGGTGTCATTGTGTGTTTTAGCTGAGCTGTGTGTGTCTGTTCGCCTCATTGGAGACCCTGTGCCAGTTGAAATCAGCCCCACAGCCTTTAATGACAAGGACATCTGTGCTTACATTTCAAAACACTCTTCAAGTAATGGTCCTGGTGGTGTCTGGCCCATTTGCCAGCTTGATGACATGTGCACTTCTCTCCTTCTCCCTCTCAGTACAGACACATCCCCTTCCTCTGACCTTTCTTCCCTCTATCCCCTCTTTCCTCTCTCTGGACCTTCTATACTCCCTCCATCTCTCTCTTTCCCTCCCTCCCTCCCTCCCTCCCTCCCTCCCTCCCTCCCTCCCTCCCTCCCTCCCTCCCTCCCTCCCTCCCTCCCTCCCTCTCGTTCTTTCCCCACTCTCTCCCTCTATCCCTCCCTCCTTCTCTCCAAGTAAATGGCTTTCTTCAGCTGAGTGATTTTCTAAGGTCACAGGAGCAGGATTTAGGGCTGAGGTCAGCAGAAAAAGTGAGGAAAGGAGGAGGAAGATGAAGAAAAGAAGGGACACAGAAAATATGAATTACTGTTGATTACAGGCTGAGGCTGTTACTGTTAATGACAGGCTGATGCTGTTACTGTTCATGACAGGCTGAGGCTGTTTGACAGGCTGAGGCTGTTACTGTTAAACAGGTCAACATACACAAGGCTGCGGGGCCAGACGGATTACTAGGGGGAGTGATGAGCTCTACAGCAGAGTCTCACAACTCATCGCTGGTTGAAAACTGTTTTCTGCCCCTCCCAAAAGATAGAATTTGTAGATAATTGGCCCTCTTTCTGGGACTCACCCACAAACAGGACCAAGCCTGGCCTGCTGAGGAGTGACGGACTCCATCCTAGCTGGAGGGGTGCTCTCATCTTATCTACCAACATAGACAGGGCTTTAACTCCTCTAGCTCCACAATGAAATAGGGTGCAGGCCAGGCAGCAGGCTGTTAGCCAGCCTGCCAGCTTAGTGGAGTCTGCCACCAGCATAGTCAGTGTAGTCAGCTCAGCTATCCCCATTGAGACTGTGTCTGTGCCTCAACCTAGGTTGGGCAAAACTAAACATGGTGGTGTTCGCCTTAGCAATCTCACTAGGATAAAGACCTCCTCCATTCCTGCCATTATTGAAAGAGATCGTGATACCTCACATCTCAAAATAGGGCTACTTAATGTTAGATCCCTCACTTCAAAGGTAGTTATAGTCAATGAACTAATCACTGATCATAATCTTGATGTGATTGGCCTGACTGAAACATGGCTTAAGCCTGATGAATTTACTGTGTTAAATGAGGCCTCTCCTCCTGGTTACACTAGTGACCATATCCCATGTGCATCCCGCAAAGGCAGAGGTGTTGCTAACATTTACGATAGCAAATTTCTATTTACAAAAAAGAAAATGACATTTTCGTCTTTTGAGCTTCTAGTCATGAAATCTATGCAGCCTACTCAATCCCTTTTTATAGCTACTGTTTACAGGCCTCCTGGGCCATATACAGCGTTCCTCACTGAGTTCCCTGAATTCCTATCGGACCTTGTAGTCATAGCAGATAATATTCACATTTTTGGTGATTTTAATATTCACATGGAAAAGTCCACAGACCCACTCCAAAAGGCTTTCGGAGCCATCATCGAGGTTTTGTCCAACATGTCTCTGGACCTACTCACCTACTCACTGCCACAGTCATACTCTGGACCTAGTTTTGTCCCATGGAATAAATGTTGTAGATCTTAATGTTTTTCCTCATAATCCTGGACTATCGGACCACCATTTTATTATGTTTGCAATCGTAACAAATAATCTGCTCAGACCCCAACCAAGGAGCATCAAAAGTCGTGCTATAAATTCTCAGACAACACAAAGATTCCTTGATGTCCTTCCAGACTCCTTCTGCCTACCCAAGGACGTCAGAGGACAAAAATCAGTTAACCACCTAACTGAGGAACTCAATTTAACCTTGCACAATACCTTAGATGCAGTTGCACCCCTAAAAACTAAAAAGATTTGTCATAAGAAACTAGCTCCCTGGTATACAGAAAATACCCGAGCTCTGAAGTAAGCTTCCAGAAAATTGGAACGGAAATGGCGCCACACCAAACTGGAAGTCTTCCGACTAGCTTGGAAAGACAGTACCATGCAGTATCGAAGAGCCCTCACTGCTGCTCGATCATCCTATTTTTCCAACTTAATTGAGGAAAATAAGAATAATCCAAAATTTCTTTTTGATACTGTCGCAAAGCTAATTAAAAAGCAGCATTCGCCAAGTGAGGATGGCTTTCACTTCAGCAGTAATAAATTCATGAACTTCTTTGAGGAAAAGATCATGATTATTTAGAAAGCAAATTACGGACTCCTCATTAAATCTGCGTATTCCTCCAAAGCTCAGCTGTCCTGAGTCTGCACAACTCTGCCAGGACCTAGGATCAAGAGAGACACTTAAGTGTTTTAGTACTATATCTCTTGACACAATGATGGAAATAATCATGGCCTCTAAGCCTTCAAGCTGCATACTGGACCATATTCCAACTAAACTACTTAAAGAGCTGCTTCATGTGCTTGGCCCTCCTATGTTGAACATAATAAACGGCTCTCTATCCACCGGATGTGTACCAAACTCACTAAAAGTGGCAGGAATAAAGCCTCTCTTGAAAAAGCCAGACCTTGACCCAGAAAATATAAAAAACTATCGGCCTATATCGAATCTTCCATTCCTCTCAAAAAGTTTAGAAAAAGCTGTTGCACAGCAACTCACTGCCTTCCTGAAGACAAACAATGTATACGAAATGCTTCAGCCTGGTTTTAGACCCCATCATAGCACTGAGACTGCACTTGTGGAGGTGGTAAATTACCTTTTAATGGCGTCAGACCGAGGCTCTGCATCTGTCCTCGTGCTACTAGACCTTAGTGCTGCCTTTGATACCATCGATCACCACATTCTTGTGGAGAGATTGGAAACCCAAATTGGTCTACACGGACAAGTTCTGGCCTGGTTTAGATCTTATCTGTCGGAAAGATATCAGTTTGTCTCTGTGAATGGTTTGCCCTCTGACAAATCAACTGTACATTTCGGTGTTCCTCAAGGTTCCGTTTTAGGACCACTATTGTTTTCACTATATATTTTACCTCTTGGGGATGTCATTCGAAAACATAATGTTAACTTTCACTGCTATGCGGATGACACACAGCTGTACATTTCAATGAAACATGGTGAAGCCCCAAAATTGCCCTCGCTAGAAGCCTGTGTTTCAGCCATAAGGAAGTGGATGGCTGAAAACTTTCTACTTTTAAACTCGGACAAAACAGAGATGCTTGTTCTAGGTCCCAAGAAACAAAGAGATCTTCTGTTAAATCTGACAATTCATCTTGATGGTTGTAAAGTCGTCTCAAATAAAACTGTGAAGGACCTCGGCGTTACTCTGGACCCTGATCTCTCTTTTGACGAACATATCAAGACTGTTTCAAGGACAGCTTTTTTCCATCTACGTAACATTGCAAAAATCAGACATTTTCTGTCCAAAAATGATGCCGAAAAATTAATCCATGCTTTTGTTACTTCTAGGTTAGACTACTGCAATGCTCTACTTTCCGGCTACCCGGATAAAGCACTAAATAAACTTCAGTTAGTGCTAAATACGGCTGCTAGAATCCTGACTAGAACCCCAAAAATTGATCATATTACTCCAGTGCTAGCATCCCTACACTGGCTTCCTGTTAAGGCAAGGGCTGAATTCAAGGTTTTACTGTTAACCTACAAAGCGTTACATGGGCTTGCTCCTACCTATCTTTCCGAGTTGGTCCTGCCGTACATACCTACACGTACGCTACGGTCACAAGACGCAGGCCTCCTAATTGTCCCTAGAATTTCTAAGCAAACAGCTGGAGGCAGGGCTTTCTCCTATAGATCTCCATTTTTATGGAATGGTGTGCCTACCCATGTGAGAGACGCAGACTCGGTCTCAACCTTTAAGTCTTTATTGAAGACTCATCTCTTCAGTAGGTCCTATGATTGAGTGTAGTCTGGCCCAGGAGTGTGAAGGTGAATGGAAAGGCTCTGGAGCAACGAACCGCCCTTGCTGTCTCTGCCTGGTCGGTTCCCCTCTCTCCACTGGGATTCTCTGCCTCTAACCCTATTACAGGGGCTGAGTCACTGGCTTACTGGTGCTCTTTCATGCCGTCCCTCAACCCACTTGAGTGGGTTGAGTCACTGACGTGATCTTCCTGTCTGGGTTGGCGCCCCCCCCTTGGGTTGTGCCGTGGCGGAGATCTTTGTGGGCTATACTCGGCCTTGTCTCAGGATGGTAAGTTGGTGGTTGAAGATATCCCTCTAGTGGTGTGGGGGCTGTGCCTTGGCAAAGTGGGTGGGGTTATATCCTTCCTGTTTGGCCCTGTCCGGGGGTATCATCGGATGGGGCCACAGTGTCTCCTGACCTCTCCAGTCTCAGCCTCCAGTATTTATGCTGCATTAGTTTATGTGTCGGGGGGGTAGGGTCAGTTTGTTATATCTGGAGTACTTCTGTCTTATCCGGTGTCCTGTGTGAATTTAAGTATGCTCTCTCTAATTCTCTCTTTCTCTCTTTCTTTCTCTCTCTCGGAGGACCTGAGCCCTAGGACCATGCCTCAGGACGACCTGACATGATGACTCCTTGCTGTCCCCAGTCCACCTGGCCGTGTTGCTGCTCCAGTTTCAACTGTTCTGCCTGCGGCTATGGAACCCTGACCTGTTCACCGGACGTGCTACCTGTCCCAGACCTGCTGTTTTCAACTCTCTAGAGACCGCAGGAGCGGTAGAGATACTCTTAATGATCGGCTATGAAAAGCCAACTGACATTTACTCCTGAGGTGCTGCACCCTCGACAACTACTGTGATTATTATTATTTGACCATGCTGGTCATTTATGAACATTTGAACATCTTGGCCATGTTCTGTTATAATCTCCACCCGGCACAGCCAGAAGAAGACTGACCACCCTTCATAGCCTGGTTCCTCTCTAGGTTTCTTCCTAGGTTTTTGCCTTTCTAGGGAGTTCTTCCTAGCCACCGTGCTTCTACACCTGCATTGCTTGCTGTTTGGGGTTTTAGGCTGGGTTTCTGTACAGCACTTTGAGATATCAGCTGATGTACGAAGGGCTTTATAAATACATTTGATTTGATTACCAGGACGTGTGCTCCGGGCATGTGCTGACCAACTGGCAGGTGTCATCACTGACATTTTCAACATGTCCCTGATTGAGTCTGTAATACCAACATGTTTCAAGCAGACAAACATAGTCCCTGTGCCCATGAACACTAAGACAACCTGCCTAAATGACTACAGACCCGTAGCACTCACGTCCGTAGTCATGAAGTGCTTTGAAAGGCTGGTAATGGCTCACATCAACACCATTATCCCAGAAACACTAGACCCACTCCAATTTGCATATCGCCCAAACAGATCCACAGATGATGCAATCTCTATTGCACTCCACACTGCCCTTTCCCACCTGGACAAAAGGAACACCTACTTGAGAATGCTATTCATTGACAACAGCTCAGTGTTCAACACCATAGTGCCCTCAAAGCTCATCACAAGCTAAGGATCCTGGGACTAAACACCTCCCTCTTCAACTGGATCCTGGACTTCCTGACGGGCCACCAACAGGTGGTAAGGGAAGGTAACAACACATCTACAACGCTGATCCTCAACACATGGACCCCTCAAGGGTGCGTGCTCAGTCCTCTCCTGTACTCCCTGTTCACTAATGACTGCACGGCCAGGCACGACTCCAACAACATCATTAAGTTTGCTGATAACACATCAGTGGTAGGCCTGATCACCGACAACGACGAGACAGCCTCTAGGGAGGAGGTCAGAGACACGGCCGTGTGGTGCCAAGCCAACAACCTCTCCCTCAACGTGATCAAGACAAAGGAGATGATTGTGGGGAGGTTAACCACTGGCCTTCCTAAGGGTTACACCAGCAGAGTCCTTACTGTTGGTCAGAGGGGAGGTTAACCTCTGGCCTTCCTAAGGGTTACACCAGCAGAGTGCTACTGTTTCTGTGGTGTGTGTGTGTGTGTGTGTGTGTGTGTGTGTGTGTGTGTGTGTGTGTGTGTGTGTGTGTGTGTGTGTGTGTGTGTGTGTGTGTGTGTGTGAGAGAGTGTGAGAGTTTGTGTGTGTTCTGTGTTTCCCTTTATAATTACTGCTCATTAAAGTCAATGAGGGCTTCATGAAGTGTGCTCAATGCCCAGGAGTAAGGGGCTCTCTCTGTGTGTGTGTGTGTGTAATTGTTTGAAGCACACACACACAGACTAAAACGTAACTTAGGTAGAGATGCTGTAAAAGCAGCAGTAATCTGCTTCATAGGACGCGACCCTTCAGCATGTCATGTCATCATATCATAGGACAGGACCCTTCAGCATGTCATGTCATCATATCATAGGACAGGACCCTTCAGCATGTCATGTCATCATATCATAGGACAGAACCCTTCAGCATGTCATGTCATCATATCATAGGACAGGACCCTTCAGCATGTCATGTCATCATATCATAGGACAGAACCCTTCAGCATGTCATGTCATCACATCATAGGACAGGACCCTTCAGCATGTCATGTCATCATATCATAGGACAGGACCCTTCAGCATGTCATGTCATCACATCATAGGACAGGACCCTTCAGCATGTCATGTCATCATATCATAGGACAGGACCCTTCAGCATGTCATGTCATCATATCATAGGACAGGACCCTTCAGCATGTCATGTCATCACATCATAGGACAGGACCCTTCAGCATGTCATGTCATCACATCATAGGACAGGACCCTTCAGCATGTCATGTCATCACATCATAGGACAGGACCCTTCAGCATGTCATGTCATCATATCATAGGACAGGACCCTTCAGCATGTCATGACATCATATCATAGGACAGGACCCTTCAGCATGTCATGTCATCATATCATAGGACAGGACCCTTCAGCATGTCATGTCATCATATCATAGGACAGCAAGTCATGTCATCATATCAGTGCTTTAATTTCTAAATTGTTCTTCCAATGTGGATGAAATTAAAGATGACAGTCTGTACTGTAATCTCATAGTCAATGTTTGATTTCAAATCTTAATTTTTGGAGCATAGAGCCAAAATAATAAAAAATGCTTCACTGTGCCAATAATTAGAGAGGGCACTGTATGTGTCAGTCTCATAAACTGAGTTTGTCTCTGACAAGCAGGGCCGTGGCGCTCTGTAGGCCTATTTGTGCTGTTGATTTAAACACTTAGAAATCTAGTTTGATATGATTTGTTTAACCTTTCTATGGCTACTTGTTCTACAATGATGAGGAAAGACAACCAAGCGAATCAACAGGAGAACAACAGAACAACAACAATTAGTTAAATCCCTTACCACAAGATGCTCTATGTCGGGTTTTACTCTCATTATCTAACGACCAAAAACGGATAATTAGGCCTTGATATTTAGCTTCATTAAGTGGGTTTGTCATGTGTGGGTTGTTTTTGAAGACATACATGTAACTAATAACTCCATTATGTTGAATTCTCCAAGGATCCGTTAAAGTAAACTCTCACATAAGATAATAACTTCCTTAATGACATCTCTTGGGGACAGTTTTGGGTTTATATACGTATAGTGGACAGAGCAGCAGAGATGCAGCTGTTGGTGTTACTGCAGGATTCAGGGACAGAGAGTCAGAGAGATAGTCTCTCACACCACCTAAACCTGTGGTGGAACACAGCCAACAGACAGTCCTGAACGATCAACTCTACTACCTGAACCTCTGGTGGAACACAGCCAGCACAGAGACCCAGACCATCAACTCTCCCAGCTGAACCTGTGGTGGAACACAGACCACCAGCACAGAGACCCAGACCATCAACTCTCCCAGCTGAACCTGCCATTGAGTAACACAGCCAGCAGACTGAACCATGGACCATCAACTCCACAGTCAGCTGTGAATCATATCACTGTGCCCAGTAAGTAGGCCTGGGCAATAGAATAGGAATATTCCACATTAAATAGGCAGAGGCTATTTAGTGTGGAAGTAGAATAGGACTATTCCACATTAAATAGGCCTAGGCTTTACAGTAGAATAGGACTAGTCCACATTAAATAGGCCTCTGGACTGTAAGTCGCTCTGGATAAGAGCGTCTGCTAAATGACTTAAATGTAAAATGTAAAGTGTTGGTGCTGGTAGGCTAGTGGTTAGAGCATTGTGTGAGTAACCAAAAGGTTGCTTGATCAAATTCATGAGCTGACAAGGTAAAAAGCTGTTGTTCTCCCCTGAACAAGGCAGTTAACCCACTGTTCCTTGGTAGGCTGTCATTGTAAATAATACTTTGTTCATAACCTAACTTGCCTAGTTAAATTAAGGTAAAAAAAAAAAAAAAAAGTTGAATTAAGAATGCAGGATGTATCTGGTTGTTTAGTTTTTCATAGGGTCCTTATGATCCACACGTTGTTAAATCTCTCTCTCTCTTGTTCTCTCCTTTTAGGTTTTACGCATCAACTGAGCAAGCTTTTGTCTGTGCATGCATAGACCTGGAGCGCGGGTGTGCGGGACCAGCTCAGCCATGACATTCCTCCGCAGGTTGCAATGGAACGACTCCTCCGTTCTAATCCACCCCCAGGGGTTCTACATCATCGGCTTCACCTCCCTGCCCTTCGCCAACCTCTACTTCATCTTCCTCGCTTTCGTTTACGTGGTGTCGGTCGTGTTCAACACATTTCTGATCTATATAATAACGGTGGACCTTCGCCTCCACAATCCCAAGTATATGGCGGTTGGTAACCTAGCTGTGGTTGATCTGGTGCTGAATACTTGCATTATTCCCGGTATGCTAAAGGCGTTTCTTGCTAAGAACAATTTTGTGCCGTTTAATCTGTGTATGGTACAGATGTATGTGTATTATTCCTTCTTAAGTATGGAATCGTTCTCCATCGCCGTGCTCGCCTATGACCGTATGATCGCCATATGTTTCCCTCTGAGGCACGGCTCCATCAACACCATGACGAGTATGTCGTGTATTCTTGGTGTCATCTGGTGCTTCTGTCTTGGTATACCGATATTCAGCACATCCATTATGACCAGACTGTCCTACTGCGATTCCGTTAACGTCTACAGCTATTTCTGTGATTACGCACCAGTGTTTCGGCTGGCATGTAATGACAACACTCTGCAATGGGCTGTGGCTTCAGTTCTGAGCCTGGTTATCCTCCTCGGCCCACTGTCCTTCATCATTCTGTCATACATGAGTATTCTAATCGCTGTGTTCAGGATGAAAAGCGTTGAGAGTCGTGTGAAAGCGCTGGCCACCTGCACTGAGCACCTCATTCTAGTGGCGGTATTCTTCTTTCCGGTTCTGACTATTTTCATGGTCGGGTTATTAGCGCGCATCAAACCAGACCCTGACCTGCGCGTACTGAGCCTGTCGCTGGCCTCGTGCATCCCGCCCTGTCTCAACCCCATCGTCTACTCTCTGAAAACTAAAGAGATCAAGAACAAAGTGCTCACCATGTTCAGGAGAATTAAAGTTCAAGTAGTTAACGGTTGATCTTTACCATAGGTTGCTACATAGGTTGCTACGTGCGTGAAGTTACCATAAAATCAAATCAAATGTATTGGGCTGTCCATATCAAGGGGTAGAAATGGGGGGACATGCATATAACTCATACATAACTTATTTTGTCCTTTCAAAGTTTACATATCATGCACTTGGCGTGTCATTGCTTAAATTTGAGTTTATAATGAGCAAGCCACATTTTGAATCTATCATCCGTTTTACTCTCAACATTTTCATTGATTGTCATGATTGTGTCATGGTTATCCATCTGATGAAGAAGGCCTATCCACACGTACTGCCCCTTGTTAAACACAGAGGTATCACAGAAACTATTATCAATGATTTACATTTCCTTTTCAGCTTTTCTACACATT
This sequence comes from Salvelinus alpinus, assembly GCF_045679555.1. NCBI lineage: Eukaryota > Metazoa > Chordata > Actinopteri > Salmoniformes > Salmonidae > Salvelinus > Salvelinus alpinus. The sequence continues at coordinate 40,021,797 of NC_092109.1, forward strand.
CTGAAATAACAACACATTTGCTCATCCTAATCCTATGTCATCAACCAAATGTAATCACTTGAAATAGGCTCTATAACCAACTGAATATTCCAAACATCTTCTAGTAATAAAGCAGAAAATCAAACACATACTGTATCTCTGTAATGTTTTCTTTTCTGAGTGCTTAAACAGGTTTAATAAGTCTACCTGGTTGATCCTGTTCTTTTGTCAATATGTCCTCAATATTTGTCACTATGTTTTTACCTGTTTAAGTCCTGATCTGTAAAGCTCACTGGACTGCAATATCTTCTATGAAAGATGGTAAAGAAATAAAGTGTATTATTATTATCATCATCATGCTTTGTGAAATACAAGCCTTGGCTCAAACTGCGGGGTTAGAAACAAGCTCATTTTAAGAGTATAGAACTGTAGCAGAATATGTGTTTCCTTTGGCATGTAACCACACTCCACGTAGTGGCGACCTGTCATTCAGGGAGGCATGTAACCACACTCCACGTAGTGGCGACCTGTCATTCAGGGAGGCATGTAACCACACTCCACGTAGTGGCGACCTGTCATTCAGGGAGGGGGTTGCCTGTTTTGCATGTTATTTTAGAATTAATACGTGTCTCATATCAGTTTGCAAACAATGTAAAAAAAAGTTTTGTTATTGACTTAATAAACCCTCCATAAAAACATGGTCTCTTTTTTGCTTTCTTGTGTAAGGCAGCTCCTAAATTCAGGTGTTTTAGCCTAGCTCAGTGCTTTCTGTGGTGGGGCAGCCAGCGAAAAATATTGCGCATAGGGGTTGGTAATGTTCTCTAGTTGCGCCACGATTGGCTCAGTATACTGTCACTCATGGGGACAATGCGTCACTGCCAAATCTAAGGGTAGAGCTTGAAAATTCAAGCCCTTTGGGTACTGAATTAGAGTTACATTAGAAGTGCACATCCAAGAAGGCTCAAGGTAATTGGCCACAGATAAAATTACGTCAAATCACGTCATATCTACACTAGCTTTCACTGGACTGATCATGTCAACATCATACTTTCAAAATCTTAGCTACAAGTCATCATCATTAATCAAATCTACAATCTACTGGCAAATCCTTTTTAATACTTGTCATATGAAGAGAAATAATGAAGAGAAATTATCGATAAAATGTATCTGTGCTCATCGGCCAGAGGACATAAACATTACACAACAAGTTGGATATCGCAAATTCAACAATGAGTGGTTTGGAAGGAATCAGTGGCTAAATGCAAGCATTGCAAAGCAATCACTAGCCTGCTATTCAGTGGAGTGGATGTGTGGTGCCAAATATGGTTTTAAGGTCCTGTTTTCCCAAGTTTAAAATGACAAACATTCAGCATTAGCAATGCTGTCCGTCCAGCATGTCTTCTGCTGCTCTCAAAACAACTGGAAACTTGGAACTGGGAAATCTGACTGCAGTTCAAGACAGCTGGGAACTGGGAAAAAAAGTTTTGAACGGTCATCCAACTCAAAATCAGGAAGTCACGCCTCTTTCTAGAGCTCCGACCTGAAGATCACTGACATCATCATGATTCGACCTTGTTGTTTTTCCAAGTTCCCAGTTGTCTTGAAAGAACCTTAAATCCAGAGAATGCCAGTCTTTGATGACAAAGTTTGACGACAAAATTTGCCCACGAAGGACCGTCGCGCCACCTTCCTGTTCCAGTGAGCACAGCACATCAAGGTAAGTCCAAAAATGTCTTGTATGCTGCTGCATAAATTATGTAATATGCCAGGGAGATACAGTTGAAGTCAGAAGTTTAAATACACTCAGGTTGGAGTCATTAAAACTCGTTTTTCAACCACTCCACAAATTTCTTGTTTAGAAACTATAGTTTTGGCAAGTCGGTTAGGACATCTACTTTGTGCATGACACAAGTCATTTTTCCAACAATTGTTTACAGACAGATTATTTAACTTATGATTCACTGTGTCACAATTCCAGTGGGTCAGAAGTTTACACACACTAAGTTGACTGTGACTTTAAACAGCTTGGAAAATTCCAGAAAATGATGTCATGGCATTAGAAGCTTCTGGTATTCTAATTGACATCATTTGAGTCAATTGGAGGTGTACCTCTGGATGTATTTCAAAGCCTGCCTTCAAACTCAGTGCCTCTTTGCTCAACATCATGGGAAAATAAAATAAAATCATCCAAGACCTATAAAAAAATATTGTAGACCTCCACAAGTCTGATTCATCCTTGGGAGCAATTTCCAAATGCCTGAAGGTACCATGTTAATTTGTACAAACAATAGTACGCAAGTATAAACACCATGGAACCAGGCAGCCATCATAACGCTCAGGAATTCTGTCTCCTGGAGATTAACCTACTTGAGTCCGAGAAGTGCAAATCAATCCCAGAACAACAGAAAAAGACCTTGTGAAGATGCTGGAGGAAACAGGTACAAAAGTATCTAAATCCACAGTAAAACGAGTCCTATATCAACATAACCTGAAAGGCCGCTCAGCAAGGAAGAAGCCACTGCTCCAAAACCGCCATAATTAAGACAGACTACTGTTTGCAACTGCACATGGGAACAAAGATCATACTTTTTGGAGAAATGTCCTCTGGTCTGATGAAACAAAAATATAACTGTTTGGCCATAATGACCATTGTTATATTTGGAGGAAAAAGGGGGAGGCTTGCAAGCCGAAGAACACCATCCCAACCGTGAAGCACGGGGGTGGCAGCATCATGATATGGGGGTGCTTTGCTGCAGGAGGGACTGGTGCACCTCTCAAAATAGATGGCTTCATGAGGGAGGGAAATTATGTGGTTATATTGAAGCAACATCTCAAGACATCAGTCAGGAAGTTTAAGCTTGGTCGCAAATGGGTCTTCCAAATGGACAATGACCCCAAGCATACTTACAAATGTGTGGCAAAATGGCTCAAAGTCAAGGTATTGGAGTGGCCTTCACAAAGCCCTGACCTCAATCCCATAGAAAATGTGAAATCCCATGAAAAAGCGTGTGCGAGCAAGGAGGCCTACATACCTGACTCAGTTACACCAGCTCTGTCAGGAGGAATGGGCCACAATTCACCCAACTTATTGTGGGAAGCTTTTTAAAGGCTACCCAAAACGTTTTACCCAAGTTAAACAATTTAAAGGCAATGCTACCAAATACTAATTGAGTGTATGACCCACTGGGAATGTGATGAAAGAAATAAAAGCTGAAATAAATCATTCTCTCGACTATTATTCTGACATTTTACATTCTTAATAAAAAGTGGTGATCCTAACTGACCGAAGACATTGCATTTTTACTAGGATTAAATGTCAGGAATTGTGAAAAACTGAGTTTAAATGTATTTGGCTAAGGTGTATGTAAACTTCTGACTTCAACTGTATGTATACTGTAGCTAAGAAAGTAATACTAAGTGTATGTTGTGTAGTAAACTCTCAGTAGCCTTGGTGCCTCACCTTAATAATTTGGTCAATTTTCCCCTCTTAATTTCGCCTAGTGTTCTGACTTGGTGGTGCACATGTAGCCTATAAACTGTTTTAGAGAAATGTAATCATTGAATATTGTAAGAACATTCATTGTCTGCTTATATGCCCCCTTTATTTAATCTACAGTTCTGACTTGGTGTACAGGGAGAACACTGTAAGAACAGTTTCTGAATTCTGCCGCTGTTGTCACGACTTCCACCAAAGTCGGTCCCTCTCCTTGTTCGGGTGGCGTTCGGAGGTCGACGTCACTGGTCTTCTAGCCATCGCCGCTCCACTTTTCATTTTCCATTTGTTTTGTCTTGTTTTCCCACGCACCTGGTATTCATTCCCTCATTACATGTTGTGTATTTAACCCTCTGTTCCCCCCATGTCTGTGTGTGTAATTGTTGATTGTCGGGTTGGCACTCTTCCGGCTGGTTTGCGCCGGGTTCTATTTTACACCCGTGCTTTTTGACAGCCTGTACTTTGTACCTTGTTATTTTGTACTTAGTGCTGCCTCACCTATTCTGAGGGCATTTGTTTTTGTGACGCGATTGCGTTCTATTCATATGTTGCCTCAGTAAAGTGCCTTGTCCACTCATCTCTGCTCTCCTGTGCCTGACTTCCAATGCACCAGCTACACCCACACCTTGACATTATCACCCGTTCAAAGGCCAGGTATTCTTAATTTAGTTATCATCTATTCAAATGCCAGGTATGGGGTTATCATCTGTTCAGAGGCCAGGGATTGGGTTATCACCTGTTTTAAAGGCCAGGTATTGCATAAAGTTGCACACACAATAAAACGTTTTCCTTCTTGACCTTTAGGTCTTGGACATGATATGAGGAACAGGATAATCCCCAATAGGCCAATAGGTGATGTTTTCAGTGTCATAGGACAGGACCAAGATTCCTATGGAGGAGCGTTTCAGTATACAAACAGCTTCAATGGCCAGCTAACAGATGTGCACATGTTGGACTTGGTCCTCTCTCCATGTAAGATAGAGGTCTACGTGTAGGCAGGAAGCTTCAGACCATGTAGCGTTCTGGATTGGGGAAGATTAGAGTTCAGCACACATGGCTACGTAGTGCTGGAGAACCTGCAGACAATCAGCACCTGAAGGATGGGTTCACAGAGCAACAACGGAGTTCCAGAACCTCCAGATGACAGTGACCTGGTTCCAGAACTATCTGAAGACAACAACATCTTTATAGAACTCTCCAAGTGCAACAATAGCATTCCAGAATTCTGAAATTGACAATAACATCTTTATAGAACTCTCCTAATGCAACAATAGCATTCCAGAACTCTGAAGAATGATGGTGAGTGTGAGGAGAAGCCGAGCCGCCTGATGAAGAGCGACCCACTCCTCCGGAACTCTGGAGTGTCCCGGGTAACTAGTCAGGGGTTCCGGGGTGAGGGGTCAGGTGCCGGGTATGAGGGGCAGAAGGGGGTGGCAGGGAAGGGGGGGAACGTGGAGATTATGTTTTTGTTAAAAAGCTGTTTGAATGTGTTACCACATCACATATGTTTGTGACTGTTTTTAAAATCTACTTTTTCTAAAAATTAAATAAAAATAATTAAATAAAACAACTTCTTTATAGAACTCTCCTAATGCAACAATAGCGTTCCAGAACTCTGAAGAAGACAATAACGTCTTTATAGAACTCTCCTAATGCAACAATAGCATTCCAGAACTCTGAAGAAGACAATAACATCTTTATAGAACTCTCCTAATGCAACAATAGCGTTCCAGAACTCTGAAGAAGACAATAACATCTTTATAGAACTCTCCTAATGCAACAATAGCATTCCAGAACTCTGACGAAGACAATAACATCTTTATAGAACTCTCCTAACGCAACAATAGCATTCCAGAACTATCTGAAGAAGACAATAACATCTTTATAGAACTCTCCTAATGCAACAATAGCATTCCAGAACTTTGAAGACAACATCTTTATAGAACTCTCCTAATGCAACAATAGCATTCCAGAACTCTGAAGACAATATCTTTATAGAACTCTCCTAATGCAACAATAGCATTCCAGAACTATCTGAAGAAGACAATAACATCTTTATAGAACTCTCCTAATGCAACAATAGCGTTCCAGAACTCTGAAGAAGACAATAACGTCTTTATAGAACTCTCCTAATGCAACAATAGCATTCCAGAACTCTGAAGAAGACAATAACATCTTTATAGAACTCTCCTAATGCAACAATAGCATTTCAGAACTCTGACGAAGACAATAACATCTTTATAGAACTCTCCTAACGCAACAATAGCATTCCAGAACTATCTGAAGAAGACAATAACATCTTTATAGAACTCTCCTAATGCAACAATAGCATTCCAGAACTCTGAAGACAACATCTTTATAGAACTCTCCTAATGCAACAATAGCATTCCAGAACTCTGACGAAGACAATAACATTTTTAAAGAACTCTCCTAATGCAACAATAGCATTCCAGAACTCTGAAGACAAAATCTTTATAGAACTCTCCTAATGCAACAATAGCATTCCAGAACTATCTGAAGACAACATCCCTATAAAACTCTCCTAATGCAACACTGGCATTCCAGAACTCTGAAGACAACATCTTTATAAAACTCTCCTAATGCAACAATGGCATTCCAGAACTCTGAAGACAAAATCTTTATAGAACTCTCCTAATGCAACAATAGCATTCCAGAACTATCTGAAGACAACATCTTTATAGAACTCTCCTAATGCAACAATGGCATTCCAGAACTCTGAATAAGACAAGAACAATGCCATTCCACAGCAGTGTTGAGTCTGTTTTTGTTTATACCTAAAGTTAGGTACATTTATATTCTCTAATCAAATTAAAAACCGTGCTTTAAATAAAACACAACGTTTTGGTCAATGGTGTTTCTAATGGGACCAATTATTACATCCTATTACAAAACCATACCTTCTCCCTGCAATTGGGGTAAGGATAAAACAAGTATATGAGGTGTATCCATTGTAATTGTTTTTTACTGTAAAAATAAGAAAATAATTTAACTGCAACGTAAACGGAACATCCTCACAAAATACAACATATCAGCATTTCTAAAGAGCCTGCAGGCAGCCCAACCAGTGTGTGTGTGTGTGTGTGTGTGTGTGTGTGTGTGTGTGTGTGTGTGTGTGTGTGTGTGTGTGTGTCTCTCTGCGTGTGTGTGTGTGTGTGTGTGTGTGTGTGTGTGTGTGTGTGTGTGTGTGTGTGTGTGTGTGTGTGTGTGTGTGTGTGTGTGTGTGTGTGTGTGTGTGTGTGTGTGTGTGTGTGTGAGAAACAGCCAGTCAGCTACTCATGCAGATGTCAGCTCTAAACTGCTATATGAGCATTTTGATCACTTTGCTTCATAAAAAATGCTGATTGTTGACCATTCATACTGCTCCTTCCTCCTCACCTCTCTACACAGATATTAGATAACCCCAACTCAGGGGGATGAACGACATGTAGCATTTCACTCTACTCACAAACTTGAGCCATATTTGATAGCAAGTTATAATTGAGTGTTACACTATCAGTGGCCTTGATAATGTCTATGCTCCCCAACCTAACCAAATTATGTGGGTAAGCCCAGAGTTTTAGAATTAGTTTGTACGTAACCTAACCCCAACCTAACCTAACCAAACCTTTGTGGGTAGGACAGAGTTTTAGAATTAGCTTTTACATAACCTAACCCCAACCTAATCTAACCAAACCTTTGTGGGTAGGCCCACAGTTTTAGAATTAGCTTGTACATGACCTAACCTAACCAAGCCTTTGTGGGTAGGCCCAGAGTTTTCGAATTAGCTTTTACATAACCTAACCCCAACCTAACCAAGCCTTTGTGGGTAGGCCCAGAGTTTTCGAATTAGCTTTTACATAACCTAACCCCAACCTAATCTAACCAAACCTTTGTGGGTAGGCCCAGAGTTTTAGAATTAGCTTGTACATGACCTAACCTAACCAAACCTTTGTGGGTAGGACAGAGTTTTAGAATTAGCTTTTACATAACCTAACCCCAACCTAATCTAACCAAACCTTTGTGGGTAGGCCCAGAGTTTTAGAATTAGCTTGTACATGACCTAACCTAACCAAACCTTTGTGGGTAGGCCCAGAGTTTTAGAATTAGCTTGTACATGACCTAATCTAACCAAACCTTTGTGGGTAGGCCCAGAGTTTTAGAATTAGCTTGTACATGACCTAATCAAACCTACATATACAGTGCATTTGGAAAGTATTCAGACCCATTGATTTATTCAAAATTTTGTTACGTCACAGCCTTATTATTCTGAAATAGATTCAATAGTTTTTTCCCTCATCAATCTACACACAATAACCCCATAATGACAAAGCAAAAACAGGTATAAAAATAGGCCTAACAGAAAACAAAATGTAAACAATATTATTAAAGGACACAAGGTATCAATGTCTGGGTATTGAATGACCAGTCAGTCCCCGTGAGAATGAGCCGCATTCTATTGGTTCTAATTCTAATATTCAAAATCTTCTATTTATCTGTTGTTTACTGTCTCAGTCAGCCAATAATTACACAGAAAGGACACAGAGAAGCACAATGTGTCCCGTGAGGCTAGAGGTTTTATATGGGCTGAATCCTCAAGATGGTGCCCATGCACAACAATAGGAAATGATTAGCATACTTTAATGAACAGATCTCTCATAGGATGCCCTAGGGAAGCCTATATTCAGTTGGGTGAAATATGCATCCTGCATAGGGTTCTTCGGAAGATGCAACTGTTACAGCATCCAGTTTGATACATTTATTTTGTACTTTTTCTATGTAATACTATGTATTATAAACAAGTGTTTCTGAGTACAGTGGCTGGAGTACAATCATTCTTATTTAGCGTACTTTGCTTTTGTTTACAAGTTACTATTCTGGCAAATCGCAGTGCCCTCAGAAAGTACTCACAACCCTTGACTTTTTCCACATTTTGTTGTGTTACAGCCTGAATTTAAAATTGATAAAATGTACATTTTGTGTCACTGACCTACAGATAATACCCCTTAATGTCAAAGTGGAAATATGTTTTTAGAAATTAAAAGCTGAAATGTAATGAGTCTAAGTATTCAACCCCTTTGTTATGCCAAGCCTAAATAAGTTCAAGAGTAAAAATATGCTTAACATGTCGCATAATAAGTTGCATGGACTCACTCTGTGTGCAATAATAGTGTTTAACATGATTTCTGAATGACTACGCCATCTCTGTAACCCACACATACAATTATCTGTAAGGTCCCCCAGTCGAGCTGTGAATTTCAAACATTGATTCAACCACAAAGACCAGATAGGTTTTTACAAAGCCTCACAAAGAAGGACACCTATTGGTAGAAATGGGTAGAAATAAAAAAGCAGACATTGAATATCCTTTGAGCTTGGTGAAGTTATTAATTACACTTTGGATGGTGTATCAATACACCCAGTCACTACAAAGATGCAGGCGCCCTTCCTAACTCAGTTGCCGGAGAGGAAGGAAACCGTTCAGGGATTTGGCCAATTGTGACTTTAAAACAGTTACATAGTTTAATGGCTGTGACAGGAGAAAACTGAGGATACATCAACAACACTGTAGTTACTCCACAATACTAACCTAAATGACAGAGTTAAAAGAGAGAAACCTGTACAGAATAAAAAGATTCCAAAACATGCATCCTGTTTGCAATAAGGCAATACAGTAAAACTGCAAAGAAATTGGCAAAGAAATTCACTTTATGTCCCGAGTACAAAGTGTTATGTTTGGGGCAAATCCCACACATCACTTTGTACCACTCTTCATATTTTCAAGCATGGTGGTGGCTGCATCATGTTATGGGTATGCTGGACATTGGCAAGGAATAGGGAGGTTTTTAGGATAAAAATAAATGGAATAAAGCGACTGTAAGAACATGCATAACCCTTGAGGAAAACCTTGTTCAGTCTGCTTTCCAACAGACACTGAGTGAAAAATTCACCTTTCAGCACAACAATAATCTAAAATACAAGACCCAAATGTACACTGGAGTTGCTTACAAAGATGTGGCCTAGTTACAGTTTTGACTTAAATTAACTTGAAAATATATGGCAAGACTTGGAAATGGCTGTCTAGCAATGTTCAACAACCAACTTAAAAGAGCTTGAAGTATTTTAAAAATAATAATTTGCAAATATTTTACAATCCAGGTGTACAAAGCTCTTAGAGACTTACCCAGAAAGAGTCACTGCTGTAATCACCGCCAAAGGGGATTCTAACATGTATTGACACAGGGGTGTGAATACTTATGTAAATTAGATGTCTGTATGAAATCTTCAATGAATGTCCAAAAATAATGTCACTTTTTGTCATTATGGGGTGTAGATGGTGAGAGAAAAAACATTGATTTACTAAATGTTTTATTCAGGCTGTAACAAGAACAAAATGTGGAATAAGTCAAGAGGTATACATAGTATTTGAAGGCACTGTTTGCTACCACAGAGTTTCTAAACATCCTATACTGTCTTTGATGCTACGGTGCCTCGGAAACGATGTGTCCAAAGTAAGCCGTCACCTGTCCTGTCCGTTCTGTAAAGACTTCCCCTATGTTATGAAATCCACGGGGGGTAACATGAATGTGAATGTTCAGCGGCTCAAGGTATTCAATTCAAGGATTCAAATTCCAAGTAGCTACTGCTTTCAAAAAAGTTGATCATTATAATGTATTAGAATGATTTGTATAACTTCTGTTCCCTGATGTTAATGGAGGTCATTTTAAGGCTGTGCAGTTGATTGTGATGTTAAGTTATTTAGCTTGCTAACCGAGTGGTGCAGCGGTCTAAGGCACTGCATTTCAGTGCATGAGGCATCACTACAGTCCCTGGTTTGAATCCAGGCTGTATCACATCCGGCTGTGATTGGGAGGTGCACAATTGGCCCAGCGTCATCCAGGTTTGGCCGGAGTAGGCTGTCATTGTAAATAAGAATTTGTTCTTAACGGACTTGGGTAGTTAAATAAAGGTACAAAAAAATGCTTTTGGATTTAGTGACTGGCTTCAGCATCATTTTGTTTACTCATCAAAGTATAGATGTTGCCAGAATGCCAACAAACTTCTCTCCCTGTGTGCGCAAGCGGTCGTTTATCCAAAACTTGAAAGAAATGACCTTTGAGCACTTTGACTACCGCCAGACTAGCGTTGGACAATGCGCTGTATCAGCTCTACTGTCACGCCCTGACCATAGTTTGCTTTGTATGTTTCTATGTTTTGTTTGGTCAGGGTGTGATCTGAGTGGGCATTCTATGTTGTGTGTCTAGTTTTTCTGTTTCTGTGTTTGGCCTGATATGGTTCTCAATCAGAGGCAGGTGTTAGTCGTTGTCTGATTGGGAACCATATTTAGGTAGCCTGTCTGGTCATTGTGGGTTGTGGGTGATTGTCTATTTTAGTTGATGTTGCATGTCTGCACTTGGTTTCATTAGCGTCACGGTCGTTTGTTATTTTGTTTAGTTTGTATAGTTTGTTTAAGTGTTCTTCGTTTAATAAATAGAAGAATGGATTCACATCACGCTGCGTTTTGGTCCTCCTCTCTTTCGCCTAACGACAAGCGTGACATCTAAGAAATGCGTATCCAACGAAGGCCAATGGCCCAGAGCCAGCCATGAGGCTGATTAGCTAGTAAGTTAGCTAGGTAGACAACCAAACAATGGTGTGTTTACACCAATGATGTATATAAACTCTGGATTGTTGAGGCTATGTGTTGGTCAACGAGAGGCTTTGAACACCTTTAGAGGAAGCAGTCCTCCATAGAAATGAATGGAATTCTACAGTATTTCAATTTAATGTTTCAAGGACAATTACATGTATTTAAGTATTTTTCGGATGTTGTAGTGGGGACAGTAACATTAGTAACTTACAAAAACTATTTTGTATTTTTGTCTGTTTAGCTCATATAATATAATTTAAAACGATGCATTAAGGTGTCTGTAATAGAATAAATGTGGCAAAAACAAATATAGACATTAATAAATGCATTTCTATAGCTTCCAAAATATATCTTACAACGGTGGGGGTGTGCCAAGACAGAGGCATGGTGATTTAGTGTATATATAAATCATGGATTCACCATTTGTGTACGTAAACATAAATGACCCAGTTATGCAGCCAATTAACCTCAACTCCACTATTTACGACAAAACCTCACTGTTCTGTACTTTCAGGATTTTCTTTTGGTGCTGAAATCAGCAGCTTAAAAAATCATTTTATGTAACGTCGGAGCTCCAGTCCGCCCACAGTAGTCACCGCTCAAATGTTTTTTTGTTGTTACATTTCCCCTGCAGCGTTGAGAGAAACATATACTGGGAGTTAAACAGCATGGAATGTAATGTATTCATTAGTGGACTGTAGCAAAACATTTCGCAACATAAACATTTTCGCAACGAAAACAAGAGTTTTTATTAGACCCTTTAGTATCTCCCTATTTCGTTCTGTTTGCTTCCGTTTGGTTCTTAGTGAATACACCCCTGAGCTCTTTCATGACATTGCCTTTCTCTACTCCAATCCCTCTAACTCCCCTCTCAGACAAAGCTGCCTCCCAAAATGGCCTCCCCTCCATTCCACGACCGGAGCCGTCGGCCCAGCCCCAGCGAGGACCAGGATGAGGACGACCCAGCAGGACAGGCTGTATGGAGCAGCACTATGCCGTCCAGGAGGGCAGGGCCGACCACCAGGACTGGATGAAGTTTCAGAGCCAGGTCCAGACCTTCAAAGACTGTATGATGACCTTCCAGGAAGCCAGGAAGAAACAGCTGATGAGGCAGGCTCAAGGAGCAGCAGTGTGGGACACAGAGTCTACTTAGAAGAGCAAAGACTGGTTGGTGTTGATCAAAGGTTTTAGATGGATCACTTTGGGAACAGGATGATGTAGTACCTACTTTCAGACATTTGGCCCCGTCCTCAGTTGCTTCATTCTGTGTCTGGACTGATGGAAGATATCAACAGCAGATATCAACAACATATCAACAGCAGATATCAACAACATATCAACAGCATATCAACAACATATCAACAGCATATCAACAGCATATCAACAACATATCAACAACATATCAACAGCATATCAACAGCATATCAACAACATATCAACAACATATCAACAGCATATCAACAACATATCAACAGCATATCAACAGCAGATATCAACAGCAGATATCAACAGCAGATATCAACAGCAGATATCAACAGCAGATATCAACAGCAGATATAAACAGCATATCAACAGCAGATATCAACAGCATATATCAACAGCAGATATCAACAGCAGATATCAACAGCATATCAACAGCAGATATCAACAGCATATCAACAACATATCAACAGCATATCAACAGCAGATATCAACAGCAGATATCAACAGCATATCAACAACATATCAACAGCATATCAACAACATATCAACAGCATATCAACAACATAACAACAGCATATCAACAGCATATCAACAACATATCAACAGCATATCAACAGCATATCAACAACATATCAACAGCATATCAACAGCATATCAACAGCATAATAACAACATATCAACAGCATATCAACAACATATCAACAGCATATCAACAACATATCAACAGCATATCAACAACATATCAACAGCAGATATCAACAGCATATCAACAACATATCAACAGCATATCAACAGCATATCAACAGCATATCAACAACATATCAACAGCATATCAACAGCATATCAACAGCAGATATCAACAACATATCAACAGCATATCAACAACATATCAACAACATATCAACAACATATCAACAGCATATCAACAGCATATCAACAACATATCAACAGCAGATATCAACAGCATATCAACAACATATCAACAGCATATCAACAGCATATCAACAGCATATCAACAACATATCAACAGCATATCAACAGCATATCAACAACATATCAACAACATATCAACAGCATATCAACAACATATCAACAGCATATCAACAGCATATCAACAACATATCAACAACATATCAACAGCATATCAACAGCATATCAACAACATATCGACAGCATAACGACAGCATATCGACAGCATATCAACAGCATATCAACAGCATATCAACAGCATATCAACAACATATCAACAGCATATCAACAGCATATCAACAGCATATCAACAGCATATCGACAGCATATCAACAACATATCAACAGCATATCAACAGCATATCAACAACATATCAACAGCATATCAACAACATATCAACAGCAGATATCAACAGCATATCAACAGCAGATATCAACAGCAGATATAAACAGCAGATATCAACAGCATATAAACAGCAGATATCAACAGCAGATATCAACAGCAGATATCAACAGCATATCAACAGCAGATATCAACAGCATCACCATCAATCAATGTGTGTGTGTGTGTCTCTGTTTGTTGGTAGAGTTGGTTGAGGGCACATTTAATGTGTTTTTATTTATTTGGTCATATTAAACTAAATGGTGTTAAATTAAATAGATCACCATCATTGGATTTATTTGTCTTATTTTAACTTCTGCCAATCAAATTCCCCCTTTTTGTGTAGTTCAACACAAGGCCTTCAGTACAGTCCCACATGTTGTTACAGACGCTATGCACAAGGTGGCAGTATGACCTCAGTGTCCTCTGAGTTGAAGGACATGTATCAATCACAGCCACATTCTCACATTCACATTAAAATGACAGACTATGATCGCACAGTTTTATTTTGAAAAAATGATATTTATACGATTGTTTTCTGTCAAAGATCATACTGAGTGTAAAATCCACAATCGTAGCACTCCTACACCCAACCTCCTTCCCAACCTCTCATCTCTTAGCAACAGCTGTGTTCACCTTGCTTTTTTGTACAGCGAATAACTCCCCGTCTTTAAGTAGACCAACTCCATATTAATGACCATGATTTTGGAATGAGATGTTCGACGAGCAGGTGTCCACATACTTTTGATCATGTAGTGTATATAGAGCGTGTGAGCGTGTGTGCTGAGAAGACATTTGACAGAAAACAGAAGCAAAGTACTTCTTTGTGCTTTGAGGCGTTATGCCTTTTTAGGGCTTATAAGATCCAACTTCTCTCCTAATGTACCAACAGTCTGTGGATTATGTCATTGAAGAAAGACTGCCACTTATGTACAATGTAAGTATTGTGGTGAGTTTGTATTAACTTATAAATGAAATTAAAATATAATGGCTGTTTGGGGTCTACTTGGGGAGAGTGGGTCCACCGAGAGACTGAAGTGAGATGAATGGAGGTCACACACCTCAGAAATGTGTCTGATGCTCTCCCAGTCACCCGGTCCCAATCCCTCGGATAGAGCCCCTCTCCACTCTCTCCATTGATTCTTAATTATAATAACAAACAAGGAATAATAATAATGATTCCTCTCCTAATCCGTCCAGAACTCTTATTCATTTTACAGCAGGTTGGCAAGTCACACAAATAAATACAATTACATTGTATTATAGTTAAATCCTTCCTTCTCTCCCAAACCAAACCCATCCCTCTCCACCTCCCTTTCCCTGTTTTCGCCCCACTTTACCACAACCAAGCCAAGCTTGTCCCAACCTCCGGCCCTTGCCCACCGAAGCGATGCTTTTCCCTACCTCCCATCTTTGCCCACCCCTCTGACACACTTACTCCCATCCATCCATTGACTTACTCATCCACTCTCATTCATTCCCACCCAACATACACCACTGGCCTTCCTAAGGGTTACACCAGCAGAGTCCTTACTGTTGGACAGAGGGGAGGTTAACCACTGGCCTTCCTAAGGGTTCCACCAGCAGAGTCCTTACTGTTGGACAGAGGGGAGGTTAACCTCTGGCCTTCCTAAGGGTTACACCAGCAGAGTCCTTACTGTTGGACAGAGGGGAGGTTAACCACTGGCCTTCCTAAGGGTTACACCAGCAGAGTCCTTACTGTTGGTCAGAGGGGAGGTTAATCTCTGGTCTTCCTAAGGGTTACACCAGCAGAGTCCTTACTGTTGGACAGAGGGGAGGTTAACCACTGGCCTTCCTAAGGGTTACACCAGCAGAGTCCTTACTGTTGGACAGAGGGGAGATTAACCACTGGCCTTCCTAAGGGTTACACCAGCAGAGTCCTTACTGTTGGACAGAGGGGAGGTTAACCACTGGCCTTCCTAAGGGTTACACCAGCAGAGTCCTTACTGTTGGACAGAGGGGAGGTTAACCACTGGCCTTCCTAAGGGTTACACCAGCAGAGTCCTTACTGTTGGACAGAGGGGAGGTTAACCACTGGCCTTCCTAAGGGTTACACCAGCAGAGTCCTTACTGTTGGACAGAGGGGAGGTTAACCACTGGCCTTCCTAAGTGTTACACCAGCAGAGTCCTTACTGTTGGTCAGAGGGGAGGTTAACCACTGGCCTTCCTAAGGGTTACACCAGCAGAGTCCTTACTGTTGGACAGAGGGGAGGTTAACCACTGGCCTTCCTAAGGGTTACACCAGCAGAGTCCTTACTGTTGGTCAGAGGGGAGGTTAACCACTGGCCTTCCTAAGGGTTACACCAGTAGAGTCCTTACTGTTGGACAGAGGGGAGGATAACCACTGGCCTTCCTAAGGGTTACACCGGCAGAGTCCTTATTGCTGGACAGAGGGGAGGTTAACCACTGGCCTTCCTAAGGGTTACACCAGCAGAGTCCTTACTGTTGGTCAGAGGGGAGGTTAACCACTGGCCTTCCTAAGGGTTACACCAGCAGAGTCCTTACTGTTGGACAGAGGGGAGGATAACCACTGGCCTTCCTAAGGGTTACACCGGCAGAGTCCTTATTGCTGGACAGAGGGGAGGTTAACCACTGGCCTTCCTAAGGGTTACACCGGCAGAGTCCTTACTGTTGGACAGAGGGGAGGTTAACCACTGGCCTTCCTAAGGGTTACACCGGCAGAGTCCTTATTGCTGGACAGAGGGGAGGTTAATCTCTGGCCTTCCCAAAGGTTACATAATCAGGGTGCTACTTTTACTGTGGTGTGTGTGTGTGTTTGTGTTTCCCTTTATAATTACTGCTCATTAAAGTAAATGAGGGCTTCATGAAGTTTGCTCAATGCCCAGGAGTAAGGGGCTCTGTGTGTGTGTGTGTGTCTTCTTTTATAATTGCCAGAGAGCATAGGGTGTTCATTGTAGCCAGATTAATTAACACTAAAGAGATTGTTTGTTTACAGGCAAGGTCATTACCCAGCATTCCCCTAGGATGACATAACAAAACAAAAAAACTAATTAGAACACTACACAGGAAGTCACAAAAGCAGAGATTAGAGAAATCCTGTTTTGTCAGGGGTCGTAAGGGATTGTCCCATTTCTCTGTTTGTGTGTATGTGTGTGTGTGTGTGTGTGTGTGTGTGTGTGTGTGTGTGTGTGTGTGTGTGTGTGTGTGTGTGTGTGTGTGTGTGTGTGTGTGTGTGTGTGTGTGTGTGTGAGAGAGAGAGAGAGAGAGAGAGAGAGAGAGAGAGAGAGAGAGAGAGAGAGAGAGAGAGAGAGAGAGAGAGAGAGAGAGAGAGAGAGAAAGTGGGAGAGAGCATGCATGCGTGTGTGTGTTTTTTTCTTCGAAAAGCAGGGGAGAAGACAAGTTTTGGGGTCAGAGGACATGTTTCTGTTTGTATTTATACATTAGCTTCAGTCATTGTGCATCACTATAACCAAACACAACATACCAAGGTGTGTTATTATGTTTCACTTTCTATGAAGGTTGTCTCTCGGGTCCTTCCTGTATGACACGATGTGTTGTTCGTCAACACACTTGGTACAATATGGGTTCATTAAATGGCTAGAAAGCAACATATTCAAGTATTGTCACGCCCTGACCTTAGAGATCCTTTTTATGTCTCTATTTTGGTTTGGTCAGGGCGTGAGTTGGGGTGGGCATTCTATGTTTTGTGTTCTATGTTTTCTATTTCTGTGTGTTTGGCCGGGTGTGATTCTCAATCAGAGGCAGCTGTCTACCGTTGTCTCTGATTGAGAACCATACTTAGGTATCCTTTTCCCACCTGTGTTTTGTGGATAGTTATTTTCTATTTTGTGTGTCTGCACCAGACAGAACTGTTTCGTTTGTTCCGCTTTGTTATTTTTTGTTCTAGTGTTCAGGTTTATTAAAAATCATGAACACGTACCACGCTGCACCTTGGTCCTCTTCTTCAAACAGCCGTTACAAGTATTGGATATTCTTTGCAAACAGTTCATTTTTTATACTATTTCTCTTTTCACTCCATGTACAAACTTATCCAAACAACAATTACAGACGCACACAAAAAGTTACTTTATCTCATCTCATCTACCCAGACCTGCTCACACCCAAATCCCTCGTGCCTGCAATATTGTTTGCCACTTGGCCTTAAATTGTTTGCTTTTCTTGTCGCCCATGCTATTTCAAAATGTTATTAGTAAATCACTAGATTTTTCCATTCTGTTAATCATGGCCGATTGATTGATTTCCATGTTTTTATTATACTTATTTTCAAGATGAGTGATGAGAATCGTCCAGCCCATTGGGCATCTCACCACACCCCCACATGCCATGTCTTGAAATATGCCGACAGACGGATTAAAAGTATGTTTACAGTGTAATACTTCTGACAGCCAAGTTTCTAGCTCCGCCCACAACTTCCAGACTTCATAGCGTTCCCAGGAAGCATGGATTATTGAGTCATTGTTAGTTTTACAATTAAGACATGACTGCTGTTCTACTGGAGAATTTGTGAATTTTGTCTCTTGTACAATAAATGATATGCATTAGTTTGTGCTGGATTAAGCATACATTAACTGTAATTTCATTAATTATGTTGCAACACTCCCTCCATCTTGTGCCAACATCAGCTCTTTTTAAGTCTTGGTTAGTTTATATTTGTCAGTTGGATAAACTCACTGCAAGGTGATATGTAACTTATAATTTGCATGCATTTTTTTTCTGTCATGGA
The DNA here is from genome assembly GCF_045679555.1 of Salvelinus alpinus. Taxonomy (NCBI): domain Eukaryota; kingdom Metazoa; phylum Chordata; class Actinopteri; order Salmoniformes; family Salmonidae; genus Salvelinus; species Salvelinus alpinus. Next base: position 40,040,196 of record NC_092109.1, read on the forward strand.
AATAAATGTACTTCCTGTTACCAAGTCATTTACGGTTTTTATGCCTTTATTTTTCCGGTATGGACCAACGTATCTGTGAATTGTGAAAAGCTTTCCAAGGATTGTTTCATCAGGTTAGTTATTAGGGAGTGACATTGGTTCTTGTAGAATACCATTATTTTTCTTCCATATTGTTATTGTGTTCTTAACTAGGAAGTTATTAACAATGTTGTGTTATTAACTATTTTCTTACATTTATGCTTTGAACATAGACACGTAAAAAGATTCTGTCGATGAGAATGCACATCTTCAATATGTACCCATTGTTCCTCTTTAGTGTATTTAACTATATGTCGTATGTAAAAAACCTTGGGTAGCGAGTTGATACAATTCCACGTCTGGAAGGTTAAAACCACTCTCAGACTTAGGAACATGTTACATTTTCCTTTTTAATTGCCTTTTAACTTTTAATTGCCCGTATAAAGTTTATTTTGAGTGAGTATACTTTTTAAAATAATGTATTTGTGTATTTGTTGTTTGTTATCACTTATTAAGCAATCCATGTATTTCATATTTTTTTGTGGTCCATTTAAAGAATTGCTGTAGATTGTGAGTTATTATTTAAAAAAAATGTCCTATTGCCATTATTTTGTTTTTTTCCACGTTACTTTTATATCCTGCGATTTTTTATTATTAAAAAAAATAAAAATGGGCAAAGGGGCTATTGAGTTTTTAATATTGGTATATGAGGAGATCATCTACAAATACATGTAGTTTCCATTCATGTTCACCAATACTGATACCTGTTACGTTTGGGTCCTAACTAATCATTTCTGCAAGCGGATCAATTGCCAGTGCAAACAGTAGGGTGGAGAGGGGACATCCCTCTTCTACAGCAATTTCATCAGATAATGTATTATTTGTATATATTTTTGCTTTAGGACATTTATACAAAATATTTGTATTTATTTATTATTTCAGGTGGAAAGTTGAAAGCTTCCAAAGTTTTGAATAGAAAAGGCCTTCAAGATGGTCATAAGTATTTTCGGCATCAACAGCCACTATTAAAAAATCTTGTTTATTTGCATATTGTATTAAACTGAAACATGTTCTTGTATCTGATTCTAAGTATCTATTTCTAATAAACCCTTTTACACTAATACAGTAAGAATATACCCTTTAAACCCTTCTATACTTTTGCCATTCTATTGCTTATAAGCTTTGTTATTTTATTGTCACAATTTATTTAACTTGTGGGTCTATAACCCACAATGGACAATCCAGATTTTCTTAGTTTTAATATATCTGAAATAACTGTTTGATACATGGAACTAGGAAGCACTGAATTGAGTGTGTCGTCATTTGTTTAAATAGGGGTACTACTTTGTCCCAAAATGTTGAATAGAATTCCATCGGAAAGCCATCCATTCCTGGTGCTTTTCTCCGTGTGAATGTTGAATAGAATTCCATTGGAAAGCCATCCATTCCTGGTGCTTTTCTCCGTGGGAATGTTGAATAGAATTCCATCGGAAAGCCATCCATTCCTGGTGCTTTTCTCCGTGGGAATGTTGAATAGAATTCCATCGGAAAGCCATCCATTCATGGTGCTTTTCTCCGTGGGAATGTTGAATAGAATTCCATCGGAAAGCTATCCATTCATGGTGCTTTTCTCCGTGGGAATGTTGAATAGAATTCCATCGGAAAGCCATCCATTCCTGGTGCTTTTCTCCGTGGGAATGTTGTAACAGTATACAGTGCATTCGGAAAGTATTCGAAATTGAGCTCAGATGCATCCTATTTCCATTGATTATCCTTGAGATGTTTGTACAATTTGAGTCCACCTGTTATGCTGGTGAATGAGGACCCAAAAGCGACGTAATAGTAACAGAGTCTTTATTCCAGTATTAAACAAATAATGATTCTCCTGGATATTATCAATGGTCAATCCAAAACAGGAACTGAAATCCTCTCGTCAATAGAGAGGAACGACTGGAGACGCGACCACAGACTGCAGGTCGCTTCAGGAAGGCACTGGCCGTAGCTGACATAGACACCTGCTCACACGCAGCATCTGAAGAAGGCAAAGAACACGACAGGGCGGAACAAGGACACAGGAACAGCAAACATCAAACAAGAATCCGACAAAGACAGAAGCAGAAAACAGAGGGAGAAATAGGGACTCAAATCAGAGGGCAAAATAGGGGACAGGTGTGAAAGAGTAAATAAGGTCGTTAGGAGAATGAGAACCAGCTGGGAGCAAGAACGGAACGATAGAGAGAGAGAGCGGGAGAGGGAAAAAGGGAGGAGGAGAGAGAGGAATAGAAAGAGGGAAAGAACCTAATAAGACCAGCAGAGGGAAGCACAGGGACAAGACATGAAGATCAAAGACAAAACATGACAGTACCCCCCCACTCACCAAGCGCCTCCTGGCGCACTCGAGGAGGAACCCTGGCGGCGACGAAGGAAATCATCAATCAACGAACGGTCCAGCACGTCCCGAGATGGAACCCAACTCCTCTCCTCAGGACCGAAACCCTCCCCATCCACTAAGTACTGTTGACCACGTCCCTGGGAACGCATGTCCATGATCCTCCGTTCCTTGTAAATAGGTGCGCCCTCGACAAGGACGGGAGGGGGGGAGGGAAGACGAACGGGGGCGCGAAGAAAAGGCTTGACACAAGAGACATGGAAGACAGGGTGGACGCGACGAAGATGTCGCGGAAGAAGCAGTCGCACAGCGACAGGATTAACGACCTGAGAGACACGGAACGGACCAATGAACCGCGGAGTCAACTTGCGAGAAGCTGTCGTAAGGGAAAGGTTACGAGTGGAAAGCCACACTCTCTGACCGCGACAATACCTAGGACTCTTAATCCTACGTCTATTGGCGGCTCTCACAGTCCTCCCCGCAGACGAAGGCAGACCGGTAATAAAGTCTAAGGCGATCTGAGACCATGGTCGAGAAGGAATGGGAAGCGGTCTAAGACGACCGGCAGGAGGAGAGTTACCTGACTTAGTCTGCGCGCAGTCCGAACAAGCAGCCACGAAACGACGCGTGTCCCGCTCCTGAGTAGGCCACCAAAACCGCTGGCGAATAGAAGCAAGCGTACCCCGAACGCCGGGGTGGCCAGCTAACTTGGCAGAGTGAGCCCACTGAAGAACAGCCAGACGAGTAGAGACAGGAGCGAACAGAAGGTTACTAGGACAAGCGCGCGGCGACGCAGTGTGAGTGAGTGCTTGCTTTACCTGTCTCTCAATTCCCCAGACAGTCAACCCGACAACACGCCCTTCAGGGAGAATCCCCTCGGGTTCGGTAGAAACCACAGGAGAACTAAAGAGACGGGATAAAGCATCAGGCTTGGTGTTCTTATTTCCCGGACGATAGGAAATCTCGAACTCGAAACGAGCGAAAAACAACGCCCAACGAGCTTGACGTGCATTAAGTCGTTTGGCAGAACGGATGTACTCAAGGTTCTTATGGTCAGTCCAAACGACAAAAGGAACGGTCGCCCCCTCCAACCACTGTCGCCATTCGCCTAAGGCTAAGCGGATGGCGAGCAGTTCGCGGTTACCCACATCATAGTTGCGTTCCGATGGCGACAAGCGATGAGAAAAGTAAGCGCAAGGATGGACCTTATCGTCAGACTGGAAGCGCTGGGACAGAATGGCTCCCACGCCCACCTCTGAAACGTCAACCTCGACAATGAATTGTTTAGTGACGTCAGGAGTAACAAGGATAGGGGCGGATGTAAAACGCTTCTTGAGGAAATCAAAAGCTCCCTGGGCGGAACCGGACCACTTAAAGCAAGACTTGACAGAAGTCAGAACTGTGAGAGGGGCAGCCACTTGACCGAAATTACGAATGAAACGCCGAAAGAAATTAGCGAAACCGAGAAAGCGCTGTAACTCGACACGTGACTTAGGAACGGGCCAATCGCTGACATCCTGGACCTTAGCGGGATCCATCTGAATGCCTTCAGCAGACAGATAATCCTCGAGAGCCTTACGTTCGGGAGCCGACAGAGAGAATAATCTACCCCGAGGGGAAGTGGTCCCCGGAAGGAGATCAATACAACAATCATACGACCGGTGAGGAGGAAGAGAGCTGGCTCTGGACCGACTGAAGACCGTGCGTAGATCATGATATTCCTCCGGCACTCCTGTCACATCACCAGGCTCCTCCTGAGTAGAGGGGACAGAAGAAACAGGAGGAATAGCAGACATTAAACACTTCACATGACAAGAAACGTTCCAGGATAGGATAGAATTACTAGACCAATTAATAGAAGGATTATGACATACTAGCCAGGGATGACCCAAAACAACAGGTGTAACAGGTGAACAAAAAATCAAAAAAGAAATGGTCTCACTGTGGTTACCAGATACTGTGAGGGTTAAAGGTAGTGTCTCACATCTGATACTGGGGAGAGGACTACCATCTAAGGCGAACATGGGTGTGAGCCTCCCTAACTCTCTGAGAGGAATGTCATGTTTCCGAGCCCATGCTTCGTCCATAAAACAACCCTCAGCCCCAGAGTCTATCAAGGCACTGCAGGAAGCAGCCGACCCGGTCCAGCGTAGATGGACCGACAAGGTAGTACAGGATCTTGATGGAGAGACCTGAGTAGTAGCGCTCACCAGTAGCCCTCCGCTTACTGATGAGCTCTGGCCTTTAACTGGACATGACATGACAAAATGTCCAGCAGAACCGCAATAGAAGCAAAGGCGGTTGGTGATTCTCCGTTCCCTCTCCTTAGTCGAGATGTGAATACCTCCCAGCTGCATGGGCTCAGTCTCTGAGCCGATGGAAGGAGATGGTTGAGATGCGGAGAAGGGAAACCCCGTTAACGCGAGCTCTCTTCCACGAGCTCGGTGACGAAGATCTACCCGTCGTTCTATGCGGATGGCGAGTGCAATCAAAGAGTCCACGCTGGAAGGAACCTCCCGGGAGAGAATCTCATCCTTAACCTCAGCGTGGAGTCCCTCCAGAAAACGGGCGAGCAACGCCGGCTCGTTCCAGTCACTGGATGCAGCAAGAGTACGAAACTCTATAGAGTAATCCGTTATGGATCGATCACCTTGACATAGGGAAGCCAGACCCCTGGAAGCCTCCTTCCCAAAAACTGAACGATCAAAGACCCGTATCATCTCCTCCTTAAAGTTCTGATAAACGTTAGAACACTCAGCCCTTGCCTCCCAGATAGCTGTGCCCCACTCCCGAGCCCGACCAGTAAGGAGTGATATGACGTAAGCGATCCGAGCTCTCTCACTAGAGTACGTGTTGGGCTGGAGAGAGAACACAATATCACACTGGGTGAGAAAAGAGCGACACTCAGTGGGCTGCCCAGAGTAACATGGTGGGTTATTAACCCTAGGTTCCGGAGACTCGGAAGACCAGGAAGTAGCTGGTGGCACAAGACGAAGACTCTGAAACTGTCCAGAGAGATCGGAGACCTGAGCGGCCAGGGTCTCAACGGCATGACGAGCAGCAAACAATTCCTGCTCGTGTCTGCCGAGCATTGCTCCCTGGAACCCGACGGCAGTGTTGAGAGAATCCATAGTCGCTGGGTCCATCTTGGTCGGATTCTTCTGTTATGCTGGTGAATGAGGACCCAAAAGCGACGTAATAGTAACAGAGTCTTTATTCCAGTATTAAACAAATAATGATTCTCCTGGATATTATCAATGGTCAATCCAAAACAGGAACTGAAATCCTCTCGTCAATAGAGAGGAACGACTGGAGACGCGACCACAGACTGCAGGTCGCTTCAGGAAGGCACTGGCCGTAGCTGACATAGACACCTGCTCACACGCAGCATCTGAAGAAGGCAAAGAACACGACAGGGCGGAACAAGGACACAGGAACAGCAAACATCAAACAAGAATCCGACAAAGACAGAAGCAGAAAACAGAGGGAGAAATAGGGACTCAAATCAGAGGGCAAAATAGGGGACAGGTGTGAAAGAGTAAATAAGGTCGTTAGGAGAATGAGAACCAGCTGGGAGCAAGAACGGAACGATAGAGAGAGAGAGCGGGAGAGGGAAAAAGGGAGGAGGAGAGAGAGGAATAGAAAGAGGGAAAGAACCTAATAAGACCAGCAGAGGGAAGCACAGGGACAAGACATGAAGATCAAAGACAAAACATGACACCACCTGTAATAAATCCAATTGATTGGACATGATTTGGATAGGTACACACCTGTCTACAGTGCATTCGGAAAGAATTCAGACCCCTTGTAAAGGCAGTCATTGTTGTTCTCCTCCTCAGACGAGGAGGAGCATGGATCGGACCAAGATGCGGATTGGTGATTAATCATACTTTTAATGAAAACAGCAAACAAGACACTACAAAACTACAAAACAACAAACGTGACTAACCTTCAACCGTCCTGTGTGGCCCAAACACTGACACAGGAACAAACACCCACAAAACCCCAGTGAAACCCTGGCTGCCTTAGTATGACTCTCAATCAGAGACAAACGATACACACCTGTCTCTAATTGAGAATCATACCAGGCCGAACACAAAACCCAACATAGAAATACAAAACATAGACTACCCACCCAACACTCACGCCCTGACCAATAAAGACATACAAAACAAGAGAAAACAGGTCAGGAACGTGACAGAACCCCCCCCTTAAGGTGCGAACTCCGGGCGCACCAGCACAAAGTCTAGGGGAGGGTCTGGGTGGGCGTCTGTCCACGGTGGCGGCTCTGGCGGTGGACGAGGTCCCCACCCCACCATAGTCACTCCCCGCTTCCGTATCCCCCTCCCAATGACCACCCTCCAACTCAACCCACCTAAATAAAGGGGCAGCATCGGGATAAGGGGCAGCAGCTCCGGGATAAGGGGCAGCAGCTCCGGGATAAGGGGCAGCAGCTCCGGGATAAGGGGCAGCAGCTCCGGGATAAGGGGCAGCAGCTCCGGGATAAGGGGCAGCAGCTCCGGACTGACTGGCAGCTCCTGACTGTAGGGCAGCTCATGACTGTAGGGCAGCTCATGACTGTAGGGCAGCTCATGACTGTAGGGCAGCTCATGACTGTAGGGCAGCTCATGACTGTAGGGCAGCTCATGACTGTAGGGCAGCTCATGACTGTCTGACGGCTCCGGCAGATCCTGTCTGGTTGGCGTCTCTGGCAGATCCTGTCTGGTTGGCGTCTCTGGCAGATCCTGTCTGGTTGGCGTCTCTGGCAGATCCTGTCTGGTTGGCGTCTCTGGCAGATCCTGTCTGGTTGGCGGCCCTGGCAGATCCTGACTGACGACTGGCTCTAGCGGCTCCTGACTGACTATCGGCTCTGACGGCTCGGGACAGACGGGCGGCTCTAATGGCTCGGGACAGACGGATGGCTCAGACGGCACTGGGCAGACGGATGGCTCAGACGGCACTGGGGAGACGGATGGCTCAGACGGCACTGGGGAGACGGATGGCTCAGACGGCACTGGGGAGACGGATGGCTCAGATGGCGCTGGGGAGACGGATGGCTCAGATGGCGCTATGGAGACGGATGGCTCAGATGGCGCTTGGCAGACGGGCAGTTCAGGCGCCGCTGGGCAGACGGGCAGTTCAGGCACCGCTGGGCAGACGGGCCGTTCAGGCACCGCTGGGCAGACGGCAGACTCTGGCCGGCTGAGACGCACTATAGGCCTGGTGCGTGGTACCGGAACTGGAGGTACCGGGCTGAGGGCACGCACCTCAGGGCGAGTGCGGGGAACAGGAACAGGGCACACTGGACTCTCGTGGCGCACTCTAGGCCTGGTGCGTGGTACCGGAACTGGAGGTACCGGGCTGAGGGCACGCACCTCAGGGCGAGTGCGGGGAGAAGGAACAGTGCGTCCAGGGCTCTGGAGACGCACAGGAGGCTTGGTGCGTGGTGCCGGAACTGGAGGCACTGGGCTGGAGACACGCACCATAGGGAGAGTGCGTGGAAGAGGAACAGGGCTCTGGAGATGCACTGGAAGCCTGGTGCGTGGTGTAGGCACTGGTGGTACTGAGCTGGGGTGGGAAGGTGGCGCCTGATATACCGGACCGTGAAGGAGGACACGTGCTCTTGAGCACCGAGCCTCCCCAACCTTACCAGGTTGAATGGTCCCCGTAGCCCTGCCAGTGCGGCGAGGTGGAATAGCCCGCACTGGGCTATGCAGGCGAACCGGGGACACCACCTGTAAGGCTGGTGCCATGTACGCCGGCCCGAGGAGACGTACTGGAGACCAGATACGTTGGGCCGGCTTCATGGCACTCGGCTCGATGCCCAACCTAGCCCTCCCAGTGCGGCAAGGTGGAATAGCCCGCACTGGGCTAAGCACGCGTACTGGGGACACCGTGCGCTTTACCGCATAACACGGTGTCTGACCAGTACGACGCCCTCTTACTCCACGGCAAGCCCGGGGAGTTGGCTCAGGTATCCAACCCGGCTTCGCCACACTCCCCTTTAGCCCCCCCCCAAGAAATGTTTGGGTGAGCCTCTCGGGCTTCCAGCCTCTCATACGTGCTGCCTCCTCAATCCACCGCTCCTGGGCTGTGGCTGCCTTCTTCTCCTCCCGCGAGCGGCGATTCACACCAACCTTAGCCCAGGGTCCTTCTCCGTTGAATATTTGTTCCCAACTCCATTCCTCTTCTCTCCATTGCTTTAGTTCCTTTCCTCCGGCTCCAATCCGCTTGGTCCTGTTGTGGTGGGTGTTTCTGTAAAGGCAGTCATTGTTGTTCTCCTCCTCAGACGAGGAGGAGCATGGATCGGACCAAGATGCGGATTGGTGATTAATCATACTTTTAATGAAAACAGCAAACAAGACACTACAAAACTACAGTGAAACCCTGGCTGCCTTAGTATGACTCTCAATCAGAGACAAACGATACACACCTGTCTCTAATTGAGAATCATACCAGGCCGAACACAAAACCCAACATAGAAATACAAAACATAGACTACCCACCCAACACTCACGCCCTGACCAATAAAGACATACAAAACAAGAGAAAACAGGTCAGGAACGTGACACCCCTTGACTTCTCCACATTTTGTTACATTACAGCCTTATTCTAAAATGGCTTAAACAACAAAAAAAACACACACCAATCTACACACAATAACCCATAATGACAAAGCGAAAACAGGTTTTTAGAAATGTTTGCTAATTTGAGGAAAAAAACAGAAATACCTTATTTACATAAGAATTCAGACCCCTTTGCTTTGAGACTCAAAATTGAGCTCCTGTTTCCATTGATCATCCTTGAGCTGTTTCTACAACTTGACTGGAGTCCACCTGTTGTAAATTCAATTGATTGGACATGCTTTGGAGTGGCACACACCTATCTATATAAAGTCCCACAGTTGACAATGCATTTCAGAGCAAAAACCAAGCCAAGAGGTTCAAGGAATTGTCCTTAGAGCTCAGAGACAAGATTGTGTTGAGGCATAGATCTGCGGAAGGGTACCAACAAATGTCTGCAGCTTTGAAGGTCCCCAAGAAAACAGGAAGAAGATTGGAACCACCAAAGAATCTTCCTAGAGCTGGCTGTCCTCCCAGCCAAACTGAGCAATCGGGGAAGAAGAGCCTTGGTCAGGGAGGTGACCAAGAACCCAAAGGTCACCCTGATAGAGCTCCAGAAATCCTCTGTGGAGATGGGAGAACCTTCCAGAAGGACAACCATCTCTGCAGCACTCCACCAATCAGGCTTGATTGGTAGAGTGGCCAGACGGAAGCCACTCCTCAGTAAAAAGGCACATAACAGCCGGCTTGGAGTTAAAGACTCTCAGACCAAGAGAAACAAGATTCTCTGGCCTGTTTCTAATTACCGCTTTGTATCTTTATCTTTTCAAATTTAACTGGTTCAGCATGTATTCATTTTGTGAGAGCTGCAAGATATTTAGTAGGTTTATTTGCCAAGAAGTAGTATGTTTTATTTGAGTTTAACCTGTAGTTGTTGGCTCTTTGAAAGTAAAAGATAGTTAACATTTTCCATAAAGTTTTATACAACGTTCTACTAAACCTGGGAGGGAAATTAGTGTCAAAGAACTGATCTGTGTGTGTGTGTGTGTGTGTGTGTGTGTGTGTGTATGTGTGTGTGCGTGTGTGTGTGTGCGTGCGCATTCATACAGTACCCTAGCGTCACCTGCTTCTTCACCTGAAGTGAAGTAATCAATACGTTTCCTCCTAATCAATATTCTCATGGTGGGCGGCGTGACACTGGGTGGTTTAACCACTGGGAACCAGACTAGAGTTAAAACCAGTGCTATGGTTCGGTCATAAGACGTGACTGTGCTTTGAACACTGGGAACCTGGCTGACCTAATCTACTTAAGTATACATCTCTCTCTCTCTCTCTCTTTCTCTCACAGACACTCACTCACACACTCACTCACTCACTCACTCACTCACTCACTCACTCACTCACTCACTCACTCACTCACTCACTCACTCACTCACTCACTCACTCACTCACTCACTCACTCACTCACTCACTCACTCACTCACTGACTCACTCACTCACTCACTCACTCACTCACTCACTCACTCACTCACTCACACTCCACCTCTTTCTGCCTCAACCTTCGTAAGGCCTGACCTTGCAGGCAGTGATCTACAAACTCATTAAAGGGGCAATCTGTAGTTCAACTAATAACAAAACTGCCACCCTGCCACTGTTTTTGGATTACAGCTAAGGGATGGGGCTGGAGAAATGTATCCACGTTGACATTATAGTTATTACAATTTTGTTTTGAGTCTTTACTGTGTTTGTTTACAATTACATTGTTTACAAACAATGTAGTAAAATAAGTTTATATTTTGAGTTCTGATGGGGTACCACAGTTGAACATAGGTCATGAGGCATTTATAATTCATATTCTTCAATATATTATTATATTTGGGGGTGGTGCTTAGTTGTCCTCTTACACACAAGTGTGTAATGGAAATGTGTGGTTTGTTTGGGGGTACGAACGACAGATTTTTTCACCTTGTCAGCTCCGGTATTCGAACCAGTAACTGAACCAGCTACTGGCCCAACACTCCAACCTCGAGACTACCTGGGTATATACATAATTTATTTATTTGTCTAAAACTTGATGTAGCAACTGCAGATTGCCCCTTTAAATACACCCAAGTTATCAGTCAGTGGGCTACTTTTATATGTTTATGATCAGAGCAGATTCAATGAAATTTTAGAACCACACAAGATGCTGCTGACTGGCTTGCAGTGTTCTGACATTCTACTGAAAGACACAATCAGTCAATAGCTGAGGAGGTGTTTTACAAGATAGATAAAGTAATGAAGCCTGGCCCGCCACAAGGAGTTGCTAGAGCACGATGAGCCAAGTAAAGCCAATCCGGCCAAACCCTCCCACAACCCGGACGATGCTGGGCCAATTGTGCGCTGCCCTATGGGACTCTCGATCAGGGCCGGTTGTGACACAGCCTGGAATCTAACTCAGGTCTGTAGTGACGCCTCTCGCACTGCGATGCAGTGCCTTAGAACGCTGAATCACTCGGGAGGCCCCAGGTGTCAGTTATTAATCAACTCATTGTCCTTCAGGTCCCTGGAGAACAGGGTCTGTCAGTGCAGCCATGACAGAAGGGTACAGTACAGCCAGTCACCAAAAACACTAAGACTCTATTCAGTTCAGTTTATCAACAGTGTTGTCAAGTCGTCATGGCAAGAATCTGTTCTAATTTAGATGAAAAAAAATAAGACTCAATCAATCAAATCAATCAGGGTTTCATCTTTCCATCGATCAATTTAGCAATCTTTGTCTGTTGTTATATAGAGATACAGTGCCCTATTATCTACTGGGTCTACAGTGCCCTCTGTAATTATTGGGACTGAAGGTCAGTAATCCTGGTATTATCTACTGGGTTTACAGTGCCCTCTGTAATTATTGGGACTGAAGGTCAGTAATTCCTGGTATTATCTACTGGGTTTACAGTGCCCTCTGTAATTATTGGGACGGAAGGTCAGTAATCCTGGTATTATCTACTGGGTTTACAGTGCCCTCTGTAATTATTGGGACTGAAGGTCAGTAATCCTGGTATTATCTACTGGGTTTACAGTGCTCTCTGTAATTATTGGGACTGAAGGTCAGTAATCCTGGTATTATCTACTGGGTTTACAGTGCCCTCTGTAATTATTGGGACTGAAGGTCAGTAATCCTGGTATTATCTACTGGGTTTACAGTAACCTCTGTAATTATTGGGACTGAAGGTCAGTAATCCTGGTATTATCTACTGGGTTTACAGTGCCCTCTGTAATTATTGGGACTGAAGGTCAGTAATCCTGGTATTATCTACTGGGTTTACAGTGCCCTCTGTAATTATTGGGACTGAAGGTCAGTAATCCTGGTATTATCTACTGGGTTTACAGTGCCCTCTGTAATTATTGGGACTGAAGGTCAGTAATCCTGGTATTATCTACTGGGTTTACAGTGCCCTCTGTAATTATTGGGACTGAAGGTCAGTAATCCTGGTATTATCTACTGGGTTTACAGTGCCCTCTGTAATTATTGGGACTGAAGGTCAGTAATCCTGGTATTATCTACTGGGTTTACAGTGCCCTCTGTAATTATTGGGACTGAAGGTCAGTAATCCTGGTATTATCTACTGGGTTTACAGTGCCCTCTGTAATTAGTGGGACTGAAGGTCAGTAATCCTGGTATTATCTACTGGGTTTACAGTGCCCTCTGTAATTAGTGGGACTGAAGGTCAGTAATCCTGGTATTATCTACTGGGTTTACAGTGCCCTCTGTAATTATTGGGACTGAAGGTCAGTAATCCTGGTATTATCTACTGGGTTTACAGTGCCCTCTGTAATTATTGGGACTGAAGGTCAGTAATCCTGGTATTATCTACTGGGTTTACAGTGCCCTCTGTAATTATTGGGACTGAAGATCAGTAATCCTGGTATTATCTACTGGGTTTACAGTGCCCTCTGTAATTATTGGGACTGAAGGTCAGTAATCCTGGTATTATCTACTGGGTTTACAGTGCCCTCTGTAATTATTGGGACTGAAGGTCAGTAATCCTGGTATTATCTACTGGGTTTACAGTGCCCTCTGTAATTATTGGGACTGAAGGTCAGTAATCCTGGTATTATCTACTGGGTTTACAGTGCCCTCTGTAATTATTGGGACTGAAAGTCAGTAATCCTGGTATTATCTACTGGGTTTACAGTGCCCTCTGTAATTATTGGGACTGATGATCAGTAATCCTGGTATTATCTACTGGGTTTACAGTGCCCTCTGTAATTATTGGGACTGAAGGTCAGTAATCCTGGTATTATCTACTGGGTTTACAGTGCCCTCTGTAATTATTGGGACTGAAGGTCAGTAATCCTGGTATTATCTACTGGGTTTACAGTGCCCTCTGTAATTATTGGGACTGAAGGTCAGTAATCTTGGTATTATCTACTGGGTTTACAGTGCCCTCTGTAATTATTGGGACTGAAGGTCAGTAATCCTGGTATTATCTACTGGGTTTACAGTGCCCTCTGTAATTATTGGGACTGAAGGTCAGTAATCCTGGTATTATCTACTGGGTTTACAGTGCCCTCTGTAATTATTGGGACTGAAGGTCAGTAATCCTGGTATTATCTACTGGGTTTACAGTGCCCTCTGTAATTATTGGGACTGAAAGTCAGTAATCCTGGTATTATCTACTGGGTTTACAGTGCCCTCTGTAATTATTGGGACTGAAGGTCAGTAATCCTGGTATTATCTACTGGGTTTACAGTGCCCTCTGTAATTATTGGGACTGAAGGTCAGTAATCCTGGTATTATCTACTGGGTTTACAGTGCCCTCTGTAATTATTGGGACTGAAGGTCAGTAATCCTGGTATTATCTACTGGGTTTACAGTGCCCTCTGTAATTATTGGGACTGAAGGTCAGTAATCCTGGTATTATCTACTGGGTTTACAGTGCCCTCTGTAATTATTGGGACTGAAAGTCAGTAATCCTGGTATTATCTACTGGGTTTACAGTGCCCTCTGTAATTATTGGGACTGAAGGTCAGTAATCCTGGTATTATCTACTGGGTTTACAGTGCCCTCTGTAATTATTGGGACTGAAGGTCAGTAATCCTGGTATTATCTACTGGGTTTACAGTGCCCTCTGTAATTATTGGGACTGAAAGTCAGTAATCCTGGTATTATCTACTGGGTTTACAGTGCCCTCTGTAATTATTGGGACTGAAGGTCAGTAATCCTGGTATTATCTACTGGGTTTACAGTGCCCTCTGTAATTATTGGGACTGAAGGTCAGTAATCCTGGTATTATCTACTGGGTTTACAGTGCCCTCTGTAATTATTGGGACTGAAGGTCAGTAATCCTGGTATTATCTACTGGGTTTACAGTGCCCTCTGTAATTATTGGGACTGAAGGTCAGTAATCCTGGTATTATCTACTGGGTTTACAGTGCCCTCTGTAATTATTGGGACTGAAGGTCAGTAATCTTGGTATTATCTACTGGGTTTACAGTGCCCTCTGTAATTATTGGGACTGAAGGTCAGTAATCCTGGTATTATCTATTGGGTTTACAGTGCCCTCTGTAATTATTGGGACTGAAGGTCAGTAATCCTGGTATTATCTACTGGGTTTACAGTGCCCTCTGTAATTATTGGGACTGAAGGTCAGTAATCCTGGTATTATCTACTGGGTTTACAGTGCCCTCTGTAATTATTGGGACTGAAAGTCAGTAATCCTGGTATTATCTACTGGGTTTACAGTGCCCTCTGTAATTATTGGGACTGAAGGTCAGTAATCCTGGTATTATCTACTGGGTTTACAGTGCCCTCTGTAATTATTGGGACTGAAGGTCAGTAATCCTGGTATTATCTACTGGGTTTACAGTGCCCTCTGTAATTATTGGGACTGAAGGTCAGTAATCCTGGTATTATCTACTGGGTTTACAGTGCCCTCTGTAATTATTGGGACTGAAGGTCAGTAATCCTGGTATTATCTACTGGGTTTACAGTGCCCTCTGTAATTATTGGGACTGAAAGTCAGTAATCCTGGTATTATCTACTGGGTTTACAGTGCCCTCTGTAATTATTGGGACTGAAGGTCAGTAATCCTGGTATTATCTACTGGGTTTACAGTGCCCTCTGTAATTATTGGGACTGAAGGTCAGTAATCCTGGTATTATCTACTG
>NC_092109.1:40055412-40075412 GCF_045679555.1 Salvelinus alpinus
GGTACCTTAACCACACCTGCATGTGTACACACTGTACGGTACCTTAACCACACCTGCATGTGTACACACTGTACGGTACCTTAACCACACCTGCATGTGTACGGCGTGTGTACGGCGTGTGTATGGTGTGTGTGTTTTTTAACGTGTGTGTAACCCTGTCTGTCTCCAGGATGACAGTAAGCAGGCTCAGTTCCTTGCCCTGGCGGTGGTCTACTTCATATCTGTCCTGATGGTGTCAAAGTACCGGGACATCCTGGAACCACAGAGAGAGATTGGCAGGTCAAGCAGCCTATCAGGGAGGAGCATCCGCCACGAGATCAACTCCCCCACAAGTACAGGTATAGAAACCCGGTGTTACCCTGTTTTCTGTCCCTCTGGTGACGTCACACAACACAATTTGAAATTATTTCAAGATTCGAACGGTATCATCATTTTTTTTGTCGGCTATCTGGATATTCCGTAGGTTTTTAACCTGAGCAGTGCTGCGTGAGGGATAGAGCCTGGCGCTCTACTGCTGCAGTTCTGGAGATTTGATGGGGCGGTGTGTGTAGCAGCTTCAGCCAAGACTAGTTAACTTGTAGCAGCTTCAGCCAAGACTAGTTAACATGTAGCAGCTACAGCCAAGACTAGTTAACTTGTAGCAGCTTCAGCCAAGACTAGTTAACATGTAGCAGCTACAGCCAAGACTAGCTAACATGTAACAGCTACAGCCAAGACTAGTTAACTTGTAACAGCTACAGCCAAGACTAGTTCACTTGTAGCAGCTACTGCCAAGACTAGCTAACATGTAACAGCTACAGCCAAGACTAGTTAACTTGTAGCAGCTACAGCCAAGACTAGCTAACATGTAACAGCTACAGCCAAGACTAGTTAACTTGTAGCAGCTACAGCCAAGACTAGCTAACATGTAACAGCTACAGCCAAGACTAGCTAACATGTAACAGCTACAGCCAAGACTAGCTAACATGTAACAGCTACAGCCAAGACTAGTTCACTTGTAGCAGCTACAGCCAAGACTAGCTAACATGTAACAGCTACAGCCAAGACTAGTTAACTTGTAACAGCTACAGCCAAGACTAGCTAACATGTAACAGCTACAGCCAAGACTAGTTAACTTGTAGCAGCTACAGCCAAGACTAGTTCACTTGTAGCAGCTACAGCCAAGACTAGCTAACATGTAACAGCTACAGCCAAGACTAGTTAACTTGTAGCAGCTACAGCCAAGACTAGCTAACATGTAGCAGCTACAGCCAAGACTAGCTAACATGTAGCAGCTACAGCCAAGACTAGCTAACATGTAACAGCTACAGCCAAGTATAGCTAACATTTAGCAGCTACAGCCAAGAATAGCTAACATGTAACAGCTACAGCCAAGACTAGCTAACATGTAACAGCTACAGCCAAGACTAGCTAACATTTAGCAGCTACAGCCAAGACTAGCTAACATTTAACAGCTACAACCAAGTTTAGCTAACATTTAGCAGCTACAGCCAAGACTAGTTAACATGTAACAGCTACAGCCAAGACTAGCTAACATTTAGCAGCTACACCCAAGACTAGCTAACATTTAGCAGCTACAGCCAAGACTAGCTAACATTTAACAGCTACATCCAACACTAGCTAACATGTAACAGCTACAGCCAAGACTAGCTAACATGTAACAGCTACAGCCAAGTATAGCTAACATTTAGCAGCTACACCCAAGAGTAGCTAACATTTAGCAGCTACAGCCAAGACTAGCTAACATTTAACAGCTACATCCAACACTAGCTAACATGTAACAGCTACAGCCAAGACTAGCTAACATGTAACAGCTACAGCCAAGTATAGCTAACATTTAGCAGCTACAGCCAAGACTAGCTAACATTTAGCAGCTACACCCAAGACTAGCTAACATTTAGCAGCTACAGCCAAGACTAGCTAACATGTAACAGCTACAGCCAAGACTAGTTAACATGTAACAGCTATAGCCAAGACTAGTTAACATTTAGCAGCTACAGCCAAGACTAGTTAACATGTAACAGCTACAGCCAAGACTAGCTAACATGTAACGGCCACAATGTTATTTTTCATCCCAGCCTGTCTTGACTGGAGTAGCCTAGAGAAGATAGCTAGCCAGCTATAGGTAGTTAGGCTAACTGAGGCCACATGCTGCTCTTTCTCCCCAACCACATTCAGCTAAAACAACAGCCTACCTGTTGGCTGCTCGTCGTAGCCTACTCCTTCTCATTTTGCTAACATTAGTGACCTCTCACTCCACTTGCTTCACAGTGATCCTCTTTGCCGCTTTGATCGGCCAACGTAAACATCAAGCTACACACGTGAAGGCTACCGGTCTTTTTACGAGGCACACGTCATAAAAGCTACATTGCGAATGTTGTTTTGTTAAATAAATTATTTGAAGTGCCATGGTATATCCTTGTATGTAACAATGTCACATGGATATTTTCATTGATTTAAAAAAAAGCTTTTCAGTGTTAAATTCTGGTTAAAATATAGGCCTATAATTTTTCTTCACGCTAAAAAAATGAATAGTCATACAACTGTTCCAATACTACCGTCCAGGTCGAGGACAATAGGTATGTATTCAATTAGGTATTAAGAACATATCTCTCTCACCGTCCAGAGCACCCATCGTCCTCCTTTTCTGAGGGTGGCCGGGGGGAGAAGCAGACCCCCACCCCCATGGAGGACTCTCCGCTGGCCTCTTTACCCCACACCGACTCAGGCATTGGGGAGGAGGGCCACGGCCCTGGGGGTCTGAACGGAGCCGAGTTGGGCCTGAGGCTGGGACTGGGCATGGCAGGCAGGGAGACGGACAGAGATAGACACAGAGAGAGGGATGGAGGAGGAGGGGATCTACTGTGTACCCTGTCATCAGAGGTTAGGAGGTCAAGGGAGAGCCTATTGGATTCTCCCCATAACCCTAACTCCGCCTCCAATCCTGGTCAAGCACCTCCCTCGTCGATCTCGAGCATCAGCCAGACTAACAAGGGCATCAACGTCAAGGTACTGACTCTATCTTCACCTCTTCAAATTGATTTTCTCTCCCCCCTCTCTCTTTCTCTCTCCCCCCTCTCTCTTTCTCTCTCCCCACTCTCTTTCTCTCTCTTTCTCTCTCCCCACTCTCTTTCTCTCTCCCCCTCACACTTTCTCTCTCCCCTTTCTCTTTCTCTCCTTCATTTGATCTGTATTTATGTCTATTTATCTATCGCTCCCTCTGTCTCTCGCTCTCTCTGTCTATTTCTTTATCTCTCTCTCTCTTTCAGTTACATTTCAATTTATGGGGCTTTATTGGCATGGAAAACATTGCCAAAGCAAGTGAAATAGATAATAAACTAAAGTGAAATAAAGAAGAAAAAATTAACAGTAAACATTACACCCACAAAAGTTCCAAAAGAATAAAGACATTTCAAATGTCATATTATGTCTATATACAGTGCCTTCCAAAAGTACTCACCCCCCTTGACGTTTATACTATTTTGTTGCATTACAACCTGTAATTTAAATGGCTTTTTATTTGGATTTAATGTAATGGACACAAAATAGTGAAATGAAAAAAATTACTTATTTAAAAAATTCAAAAACAGAAAAGTGGTGCGTGCACATGTATTCACCCCTTTGCTATGAAGCCCCTAAATAAGATCTGGTGCAACCAATTACCTTCAGAAGTCACATAATTAGTTAAACCTGTGTGCAATCTAAGTGTCACATGATCTCAGTATATATACACCTGTTCTGAAAGGCCCTAGAGTCTGCAACACCACCAAGCAAGCAGCACTATTAAGACCAAGGAGCTCTCCAAACAGGTCAGGGACAAAGTTGTGGAGAAGTACAGATCAGGGTTGGGTTATAAAAAAATATCCAAAACTTTGAACATCCCACGGAGCACCATTAAATCCATTATTAAAAACACACAACAAACCTGCCAAGAGACAGCCCACCAAAACTCACGGACCAGGCAAGGAGGGCATTAATCAGAGAGGCAACAGACCAAAGATAACCCTGAAGGAGCTACAAAGCTCCAATCTCTGCTGTCGAGCATCTGTCCATAGGACCACTTTAAGCCATACACTCCACAGAGCAGGGCTTTATGGAAGAGTGGCCATAAAAAAATAAGCAAACATGTTTAGTGTTCGCCAAAAGGCATGTGGGAGACACCCCAAACATATAGAAGAAGGTACTCTGGTCAGATGAGACTAAAATTGAGCTTTTTGGCCATCAAGGAAAACACTATGTCTGGCGCAAACTCAACACCTCTCATCACCCCGAGAACTCCATCCCTACAGTGAAGCATGGTGGTGGCAGCATCATGCTGTGGGGATGTTTTTCATCGGCAGGGACAGGGAAACTGGTCAGAATTGAAGGAATGATTGATGGTGCTAAATACAGAGATATTCTTGAGGGAAACCTGTTTCAGTCTTCCAGAGATTTGAGACCTAGACGGAGGTTCACCTTCCAGTAGGACAATGACCCTAGCCCACTGCTAAAGCAACACTCCAATGGTTTAAGGGGAAACATTTAAATGTCTTGGAATGGCCTAGTCAAAGCCCAGACTTCAATCCAATTGAGAATCTGTGATATGACTTTAAGATTGCACTACACAGGGGCCTCCCGGGTGGCGCAGTGGTCTAGGGCACTGCATCGCAGTGCTAGCTGCGCCACCAGAGTCTCTGGGTTCGCGACCGGGAGGTCCGTGGGGCGACGCACAATTGGCATAGCGTCGTCCGGGTTAGGGAGGGTTTGGCCGGTAGGGATATCCTTGTCTCATCGCGCTCCAGCGACTCCTGTGGCAGGCCGGGCGCAGTGCGCGCTAACCGAGGGGGCCAGGTGCACGGTGTTTCCTCCGACACATTGGTGCGGCTGGCTTCCGGGTTGGAGGCGCGCTGTGTTAAGAAGCAGTGCGGCTTGGTTGGGTTGTGCTTCGGAGGACGCATGGCTTTCGACCTTTCGTCTCTCCCGAGCCCGTACGGGAGTTGTAGCAATGAGACAAGATAGTAATTACTAGCGATTGGATACCACGAAAATTGGGGAGAAAAGGGGATAAAATGTAAAATTAAAAAAAGATTGCACTACACAAGCAGAACAAATCCAACTTGATGGAGCTGGAGCAGTTTTGCCTTGAAGAATGAGCAAAAATCCCAGTGGCTAGATGTGCCAAGCTTATAGAGACATACCCCAAGAGACTTGCAGCTGGAATTGCTGCAAAAGGTGGCTCTACAAAGTAGTGACTTTGGGGGGGTGAATAGTTATGCACGCTCAAGTTTTCAATTTTTTTTTCTTATTTCTTGTTTGTTTCACAATAAAAAATATTTAGCATCTTCAAAGTGGTAGGCATGTGTAAATCAAATGATACAACCCCCCCCAAAAAATCAATTTTAATTCCAGGTTGTAAGGCAACAAAATAGGAAAAATGCCAAGGGGGGTGAATACTTTCACAAGCCACTGTACAGTGTTGTTATGTCTCTCTCTCTGTCTCTTTACTCTCTTTCTCTCTCTCCCATCACTCTTTCACTCTCCATGTCTCTCTTTTTGCTGTCCTTGCTATTGATCAATATGCTTTATTGATATTGCAAATTATTAATATTCTTGTTCGCTCTTGCTCTCTATCTCTCTCTTTGTCTCTCTCTCTCCCCACTCTTTTCCCCGTCATATAGGAGATTCTGAAGAGCCTCGTGGCCGCGCCCCTGGACGGTGGGGAGGCGGGACAGGAAGTTGGCCCCACCCCCTACCACCCTGATCCCGCCCTCAAGACACACCCCATGCTGCCCATGCAGTTCCACTCATTCGACAGGTGTGTGTGTCTGTGTGTGTATCTGTCTGTGTGTGTGTTTGTTTGTGTGCCTGGCCTGGCTCCTCTTTCGATGTCACCTCTCGATGTCCCAGAATACACTACCTGTTAAAGTCAGAAGAGAGAGCGAGTCACACAATGATGAGGTCATATAAAAGGAATATGTAAAACAGATATTACCAGGCTTCTTACTCTGTTCATAGTATAACACCTTCATCTGTAACACCAGACTACTGCTCAGCGTCTCAACGTGTTCCTTTTCAGCTTTGGGGGATTTGGGGGCTTTCACCATGTTTCATTCATGAGTCCCCCGGCAACTAAATAATGGATCAGAAACAGGGTGTGCATATTAAATCAAAACTCTTCAGCTAAGCTGTCTTTCTGTTTGTCTTTCTGCCTGTCTGTCTACCTGGCTGTCTACCTGGCTGTCTTTCTGGCTGCCTGGCTCCCTGGCTGTCTGGCTGGCTGTCTGGCTGTCTGTCTGTCTGTCTGTCTGTCTGTCTGTCTGTCTGTCTGTCTGTCTGTCTGTATGTCTGTCTGTTTGGCTGTCTGTCTGCTGTTAACAATATGGATAGGTGTTAACAATATAGAGAGGTGTTAACAATATGGAGAGGTGTTAACAATATGGAGAGGTGTTAACAATATAGAGAGGTGTTAACAATATGGAGAGGTGTTAACAATATGGAGAGGTGTTAACAATATGGAGAGGTGTTAACAATACGGAGAGGTGTTAACAATATAGAGAGGTGTTAACAATATGGAGAGGTGTTAACAATATGGAGAGGTGTTAACAATATAGAGAGGTGTTAACAATATAGAGAGGTGTTAACAATATGGAGAGGTGTTAACAATATGGAGAGGTGTTAACAATATGGAGAGGTGTTAACAATATGGAGAGGTGTTAACAATATGGAGAGGTGTTAACAATATGGAGAGGTGTTAACAATATAGAGAGGTGTTAACAATATAGAGAGGTGTTAACAATATGGAGAGGTGTTAACAATATAGAGAGGTGTTAACAATACGGAGAGGTGTTAACAATATGGAGAGGTGTTAACAATATGGAGAGGTGTTAACAATACGGAGAGGTGTTAACAATATAGAGAGGTGTTAACAATATGGAGAGGTGTTAACAATACGGAGAGGTGTTAACAATATAGAGAGGTGTTAACAATACAGAGAGGTGTTAACAATATGGAGAGGTGTTAACAATATGGAGAGGTGTTAACAATATAGAGAGGTGTTAACAATATGGAGAGGTGTTAACAATATGGAGAGGTGTTAACAATATGGAGAGGTGTTAACAATACGGAGAGGTGTTAACAATATAGAGAGGTGTTAACAATATGGAGAGGTGTTAACAATATAGAGAGGTGTTAACAATACGGAGAGGTGTTAACAATATGGAGAGGTGTTAACAATATAGAGAGGTGTTAACAATACGGAGAGGTGTTAACAATATGGAGAGGTGTTAACAATATGGAGAGGTGTTAACAATATGGAGAGGTGTTAACAATACAGTTAGGTGTTAACAATATGGAGAGGTGTTAACAATATGGAGAGGTGTTAACAATATGGAGAGGTGTTAACAATATAGAGAGGTGTTAACAATATGGAGAGGTGTTTACAATATGGAGAGGTGTTAACAATATGGAGAGGTGTTAACAATACAGAGAGGTGTTAACAATATAGAGAGGTGTTAACAATATGGAGAGGTGTTAACAATATGGAGAGGTGTTAACAATACAGTTAGGTGTTAACAATATGGAGAGGTGTTAACAATATGGAGAGGTGTTAACAATATGGAGAGGTGTTAACAATACAGAGAGGTGTTAACAATATAGAGAGGTGTTAACAATATGGAGAGGTGTTAACAATATGGAGAGGTGTTAACAATATGGAGAGGTGTTAACAATATGGAGAGATGTTAACAATATGGAGAGGTGTTAACAATATAGAGATGTGTTAACAATATGGAGAGGTGTTAACAATATGGAGAGGTGTTAACAATATGGAGAGGTTTTAACAATATGGAGAGGTGTTAACAATATAGAGAGGTGTTAACAATATGGAGAGGTGTTAACAATATGGAGAGGTGTTAACAATACAGTTAGGTGTTAACAATATGGAGAGGTGTTAACAATATGGAGAGATGTTAACAATATGGAGAGGTGTTAACAATATGGATAGGTGTTAACAATATGGAGAGGTGTTAACAATACAGTTAGGTGTTAACAATATGGAGAGGTGTTAACAATATGGAGAGGTGTTAACAATATGGAGAGGTGTTAACAATATGGAGAGGTGTTAACAATATGGAGAGGTGTTAACAATACAGTTAGGTGTTAACAATATGGAGAGGTGTTAACAATACAGAGAGGTGTTAACAATATGGAGAGGTGTTAACAATATGGAGAGGTGTTAACAATACAGTTAGGTGTTAACAATATGGAGAGGTGTTTACAATATGGAGAGGTGTTTACAATATGGAGAGGTGTTAACAATACAGAGAGGTGTTAACAATATGGAGAGGTGTTAACAATACAGAGAGGTGTTAACAATATGGAGAGGTGTTAACAATATGGAGAGGTGTTAACAATACCGTTAGGTGTTAACAATATGGGGAGGTGTTAACAATATGGAGAGGTGTTAACAATATGGAGAGGTGTTAACAATATGGAGAGGTGTTAACAATATGGAGAGGTGTTAACAATATAGAGAGGTGTTAACAATATGGAGAGGTGTTTACAATATGGAGAGGTGTTAACAATACAGTTAGGTGTTAACAATATGGGGAGGTGTTAACAATATGGAGAGGTGTTAACAATATGGAGAGGTGTTAACAATATGGAGAGGTGTTAACAATATGGAGAGGTGTTAACAATATGGAGAGGTGTTAACAATACAGTCAGGTGTTAACAATATGGAGAGGTGTTAACAATACAGAGAGGTGTTAACAATATGGAGAGGTGTTAACAATATGGAGAGGTGTTAACAATACAGTCAGGTGTTAACAATATGGAGAGGTGTTAACAATATGGAGAGGTGTTAACAATATGGAGAGGTGTTAACAATATGGAGAGGTGTTAACAATATGGAGAGGTGTTAACAATATGGAGAGGTGTTAACAATATGGAGAGGTGTTAACAATATGGAGAGGTGTTAACAATATGGAGAGGTGTTAACAATATGGAGAGGTGTTAACAATATAGAGAGGTGTTAACAATATGGAGAGGTGTTAACAATATGGAGAGGTGTTAACAATATGGAGAGGTGTTAACAATATGGAGAGGTGTTAACAATACAGAGAGGTGTTAACAATATGGAGAGGTGTTAACAATATGGAGAGGTGTTAACAATATGGAGAGGTGTTAACAATATGGAGAGGTGTTAACAATACAGAGAGGTGTTAACAATATGGAGAGATGTTAACAATATGGAGAGGTGTTAACAATATGGAGAGGTGTTAACAATATGGAGAGGTGTTAACAATATGGAGAGGTGTTAACAATACAGAGAGGTGTTAACAATATGGAGAGATGTTAACAATATAGAGAGGTGTTAACAATATGGAGAGGTGTTAACAATATGGAGAGGTGTTAACAATATGGAGAGGTGTTAACAATATGGAGAGGTGTTTACAATATGGAGAGGTGTTAACAATATGGAGAGGTGTTAACAATATGGAGAGGTGTTAACAATATGGAGAGGTGTTAACAATATGGAGAGGTGTTAACAATATGGAGAGGTGTTAACAATATGGAGAGGTGTTAACAATACAGAGAGGTGTTAACAATACAGAGAGGTGTTAACAATATGGAGAGGTGTTAACAATATGGAGAGGTGTTAACAATACAGAGAGGTGTTAACAATACAGAGAGGTGTTAACAATATGGAGAGGTGTTAACAATACAGAGAGGTGTTAACAATATGGAGAGGTGTTAACAATATGGAGAGGTGTTAACAATATAGAGAGGTGTTAACAATATGGAGAGGTGTTAACAATATGGAGAGGTGTTAACAATATAGAGAGGTGTTAACAATATGGAGAGATGTTAACAATATGGAGAGATGTTAACAATATAGAGAGGTGTTAACAATATGGAGAGGTGTTAACAATATGGAGAGGTGTTAACAATATGGAGAGGTGTTAACAATATGGAGAGGTGTTAACAATACAGAGAGGTGTTAACAATATGGAGAGGTGTTAACAATATGGAGAGGTGTTAACAATATAGAGAGGTGTTAACAATATGGAGAGGTGTTAACAATATAGAGAGGTGTTAACAATATGGAGAGGTGTTAACAATATGGAGAGGTGTTAACAATATGGAGAGGTGTTTACAATATGGAGAGGTGTTAACAATATGGAGAGGTGTTAACAATATGGAGAGGTGTTAACAATATGGAGAGGTGTTAACAATATGGAGAGGTGTTAACAATACAGTTAGGTGTTAACAATATGGAGAGGTGTTAACAATATGGAGAGGTGTTAACAATATGGAGAGGTGTTAACAATATAGAGAGGTGTTAACAATATGGAGAGGTGTTAACAATATAGAGAGGTGTTAACAATACAGAGAGGTGTTAACAATATGGAGAGGTGTTTACAATATGGAGAGGTGTTAACAATATGGAGAGGTGTTAACAATATAGAGAGGTGTTAACAATATGGAGAGGTGTTAACAATATGGAGAGGTGTTAACAATATGGAGAGGTGTTAACAATATGGAGAGGTGTTTACAATATGGAGAGGTGTTAACAATATGGAGAGGTGTTAACAATATAGAGAGGTGTTAACAATATGGAGAGGTGTTAACAATATGGAGAGGTGTTAACAATATGGAGAGGTGTTTACAATATGGAGAGGTGTTAACAATATGGAGAGGTGTTAACAATATGGAGAGGTGTTAACAATACAGAGAGGTGTTAACAATATGGAGAGGTGTTAACAATATGGAGAGGTGTTAACAATATGGAGAGGTGTTAACAATATGGAGAGGTGTTAACAATATGGAGAGGTGTTAACAATATAGAGAGGTGTTAACAATACAGAGAGGTGTTAACAATATGGAGAGGTGTTTACAATATGGAGAGGTGTTAACAATATGGAGAGGTGTTAACAATATGGAGAGGTGTTAACAATATAGAGAGGTGTTAACAATATGGAGAGGTGTTAACAATATGGAGAGGTGTTAACAATATGGAGAGGTGTTAACAATACAGAGAGGTGTTAACAATACGGAGAGGTGTTAACAATATGGAGAGGTGTTAACAATATAGAGAGGTGTTAACAATATGGAGAGGTGTTAACAATATGGAGAGGTGTTAACAATATGGAGAGGTGTTAACAATATGGAGAGGTGTTTACAATATGGAGAGGTGTTAACAATACAGAGAGGTGTTAACAATATGGAGAGGTGTTAACAATATGGAGAGGTGTTAACAATATGGAGAGGTGTTAACAATATGGAGAGGTGTTAACAATATGGAGAGGTGTTAACAATATGGAGAGGTGTTAACAATATGGAGAGGTGTTAACAATATGGAGAGGTGTTAACAATATGGAGAGGTGTTAACAATATGGAGAGGTGTTAACAATATGGAGAGGTGTTAACAATATGGAGAGGTGTTAACAATATGGAGAGGTGTTAACAATATGGAGAGGTGTTAACAATATGGAGAGGTGTTAACAATATGGAGAGGTGTTTACAATATGGAGAGGTGTTTACAATATGGAGAGGTGTTAACAATATGGAGAGGTGTTAACAATATGGAGAGGTGTTAACAATACAGTCAGGTGTTAACAATATGGAGAGGTGTTAACAATACAGAGAGGTGTTAACAATATGGAGAGGTGTTAACAATATGGAGAGGTGTTAACAATACAGTCAGGTGTTAACAATATGGAGAGGTGTTAACAATACAGAGAGGTGTTAACAATATGGAGAGGTGTTTACAATATGGAGAGGTGTTAACAATACAGAGAGGTGTTAACAATACAGAGAGGTGTTAACAATACAGAGAGGTGTTAACAATACAGAGAGGTGTTAACAATACAGAGAGGTGTTAACAATATGGAGAGGTGTTTACAATATGTCATGTCATCAAGAAGTCAAGGTGGAGCTGTTGGAGCATTTTCTCAGTTCTCATTGGTGTTCCAGATTGATTGACAGCCGTGTTGTGGTCTTTGATAGGTCGGTGATGGTGCCAGTCAAGAAGCCCCCTCCCGGCAGCCTGTCAGTCAACACTGTGGGCACGCCCACCACCAGCGGCGCGGCCACACCAGGAAGTACACCAAACATCTTCGCTGCTGCCACGGCAACGCCCAAGAGCATGATCAACACCACAGGTGAGGACACACACAACACCTGGAACACACTCACACACCTGGAACACATACTGGTGCTCCTGGGAGAGAGACTCACACACCTGGTACACATACTGGTGCTCCTGGGAGAGAGACTCACACACCTGGAACACATACTGGTGCTCCTGGGAGAGAGACTCACACACCTGGAACACATACTGGTGCTCCTGGGAGAGAGACTCACACACCTGGAACACATACTGGTGCTCCTGGGAGAGAGACTCACACACCTGGAACACATACTGGTGCTCCTGGGAGAGAGACTCACACACCTGGTACACATACTGGTGCTCCTGGGAGAGAGACTCACACACCTGGTACAACTGGCTGTATAGTTTGTCAGTAGCGATTGTCTAGATACGTTTTGAGGTTATTTTTTACATCTTTGAACACCAATAATAGATAGTAAACAGAGATCTGCAGAGTAGATGCTTTTAAAAACAAACCCTTAGGACATCAGTCATTCATGACATCAGTCATTCATGAATTAGTCTGACTGGGGCTAATGTGGATGTCAACATTAGACATGGATGACAGAGAGCTAATTGAAAATACTTGGCATCTCCTCTTATCTCTGTCTCAGTCCTTTACAACCTCATCATCTCCTCTTATCTCTGTCTCAGTCCTTTACAACCTCGTCATTTCCTCTTATCTCTGTCTCAGTCCTTTACAACCTCATCATCTCCTCTTATCTATGTCTCAGTCCTTTACAACCTCGTCATCTCCTCTTATCTCTGTCTCAGTTCTTTACAACCTCGTCATCCCCTCTTATCTCTGTCTCAGTCCTTTACAACCTCGTCATCTCCTCTTATCTCTGTCTCAGTCCTTTACAACCTCATCATCTCCTCTTATCTATGTCTCAGTCCTTTACAACCTCGTCATCTCCTCTTATCTCTGTCTCAGTCCTTTACAACCTCGTCATTTCCTCTTATCTCTGTCTCAGTCCTTTACAACCTCGTCATCTCCTCTTATCTCTGTCTCAGTCCTTTACAACCTCATCATCTCCTCTTATCTATGTCTCAGTCCTTTACAACCTCGTCATCTCCTCTTATCTCTGTCTCAGTCCTTTACAACCTCATCATCTCCTCTTATCTCTGTCTCAGTCCTTTACAACCTCGTCATTTCCTCTTATCTCTGTCTCAGTCCTTTACAACCTCATCATCTCCTCTTATCTATGTCTCAGTCCTTTACAACCTCGTCATCTCCTCTTATTTCTGTCTCAGTTCTTTACAACCTCGTCATCTCCTCTTATCTCTGTCTCAGTCCTTTACAACCTCATCATCTCCTCTTATCTCTGTCTCAGTCCTTTACAACCTCGTCATCTCCTCTTATCTATGTCTCAGTTCTTTACAACCTCGTCATCTCCTCTTATCTCTGTCTCAGTCCTTTACAACCTCGTCATCTCCTCTTATCTCTGTCTCAGTCCTTTACAACCTCGTCATCTCCTCTTATCTCTGTCTCAGTTCTTTACAACCTCGTCATCTCCTCTTATCTCTGTCTCAGTCCTTTACAACCTCGTCATCTCCTCTTATCTCTGTCTCAGTCCTTTACAACCTCATCATCTCCTCTTATCTCTGTCTCAGTTCTTTACAACCTCCTCTTATCTCTGTCTCAGTCCTTTTCAATTTAAGGGGCTTTATTGGCATGGGAAGCATATGTTTACATTGCCAAAGCAAGTGAAATAGATAATTAACAAAAGTAAATAAATAACCAATAACAAATTTATCAGTAAACATTACAATGTCTCTCTCTCTCTCTCTCTCTCGCTCTCTCTCTCTCTCTCTTTCTCTCTCTCCCCTTCTTTCACCCCCTCTTCTCTCCAGGTGCCACTGACTCTGCCTCTTCTTCCTCTTCTTCTTCCTCATCCTTTGTCAACGGTGCGACCAGTAAGAACCTACCAGCCGTACAGACAGTGGCTCCCATGCCCGAAGACACCGTCGAGAGCATGAGGTCAGAATCTCTCTCTCTTTCTCTTTCCTTCACTCACTCTCTATAGCTGTCCTTCACTCCCTCTCTATAGCTGTCCCTCACTCCCTCTCTATAGCTGTCCTTCACTCCCTCTCTATAGCTGTCCTTCACTCCCTCTCTATAGCTGTCCTTCACTCCCTCTCTATAGCTGTCCCTCACTCCCTCTCTATAGCTGTCCTTCACTCCCTCTCTATAGCTGTCCTTCACTCCCTCTCTATAGCTGTCCTTCACTCCCTCTCTATAGCTGTCCTTCACTCCCTCTCTATAGCTGTCCTTCACTCCCTCTCTATAGCTGTCCTTCACTCCCTCTCTATAGCTGTCCTTCACTCCCTCTCTATAGCTGTCCTTCACTCCCTCTCTATAGCTGTCCTTCACTCCCTCTCTATAGCTGTCCTTCACTCCCTCTCTATAGCTGTCCTTCACTCCCTCTCTATAGCTGTCCTTCACTCCCTCTCTATAGCTGTCCTTCACTCCCTCTCTATAGCTGTCCTTCACTCCCTCTCTATAGCTGTCCTTCACTCCCTCTCTATAGCTGTCCTTCACTCCCTCTCTATAGCTGTCCTTCACTCCCTCTCTATAGCTGTCCTTCACTCCCTCTCTATAGCTGTCCTTCACTCCCTCTCTATAGCTGTCCTTCACTCCCTCTCTATAGCTGTCCTT
Source organism: Salvelinus alpinus (assembly GCF_045679555.1). NCBI lineage: Eukaryota > Metazoa > Chordata > Actinopteri > Salmoniformes > Salmonidae > Salvelinus > Salvelinus alpinus. The sequence continues at coordinate 40,070,202 of NC_092109.1, forward strand.
CACTCCCTCTCTATAGCTGTCCTTCACTCCCTCTCTATAGCTGTCCTTCACTCCCTCTCTATAGCTGTCCTTCACTCCCTCTCTATAGCTGTCCTTCACTCCCTCTCTATAGCTGTCCTTCACTCCCTCTCTATAGCTGTCCTTCACTCCCTCTCTATAGCTGTCCTTCACTCCCTCTCTATAGCTGTCCTTCACTCCCTCTCTATAGCTGTCCTTCACTCCCTCTCTATAGCTGTCCTTCACTCCCTCTCTATAGCTGTCCTTCACTCCCTCTCTATAGCTGTCCTTCACTCCCTCTCTATAGCTGTCCTTCACTCCCTCTCTATAGCTGTCCCTCACTCCCTCTCTATAGCTGTCCTTCACTCCCTCTCTATAGCTGTCCCTCACTCCCTCTCTATAGCTGTCCTTCACTCCCTCTCTATAGCTGTCCTTCACTCCCTCTCTATAGCTGTCCTTCACTCCCTCTCTATAGCTGTCCTTCACTCCCTCTCTATAGCTGTCCTTCACTCCCTCTCTATAGCTGTCCTTCACTCCCTCTCTATAGCTGTCCTTCACTCCCTCTCTATAGCTGTCCTTCACTCCCTCTCTATAGCTGTCCTTCACTCCCTCTCTATAGCTGTCCTTCACTCCCTCTCTATAGCTGTCCTTCACTCCCTCTCTATAGCTGTCCTTCACTCCCTCTCTATAGCTGTCCTTCACTCCCTCTCTATAGCTGTCCTTCACTCCCTCTCTATAGCTGTCCTTCACTCCCTCTCTATAGCTGTCCTTCACTCCCTCTCTATAGCTGTCCTTCACTCCCTCTCTATAGCTGTCCTTCACTCCCTCTCTATAGCTGTCCTTCACTCCCTCTCTATAGCTGTCCTTCACTCCCTCTCTATAGCTGTCCTTCACTCCCTCTCTATAGCTGTCCTTCACTCCCTCTCTATAGCTGTCCTTCACTCCCTCTCTATAGCTGTCCTTCACTCCCTCTCTATAGCTGTCCTTCACTCCCTCTCTATAGCTGTCCTTCACTCCCTCTCTATAGCTGTCCTTCACTCCCTCTCTATAGCTGTCCTTCACTCCCTCTCTATAGCTGTCCTTCACTCCCTCTCTATAGCTGTCCTTCACTCCCTCTCTATAGCTGTCCTTCACTCCCTCTCTATAGCTGTCCTTCACTCCCTCTCTATAGCTGTCCTTCACTCCCTCTCTATAGCTGTCCTTCACTCCCTCTCTATAGCTGTCCTTCACTCCCTCTCTATAGCTGTCCTTCACTCCCTCTCTATAGCTGTCCTTCACTCCCTCTCTATAGCTGTCCCTCACTCCCTCTCTATAGCTGTCCTTCACTCCCTCTCTATAGCTGTCCTTCACTCCCTCTCTATAGCTGTCCTTCACTCCCTCTCTATAGCTGTCCCTCACTCCCTCTCTATAGCTGTCCTTCACTCCCTCTCTATAGCTGTCCTTCACTCCCTCTCTATAGCTGTCCTTCACTCCCTCTCTATAGCTGTCCTTCACTCCCTCTCTATAGCTGTCCTTCACTCCCTCTCTATAGCTGTCCTTCACTCCCTCTCTATAGCTGTCCTTCACTCCCTCTCTATAGCTGTCCTTCACTCCCTCTCTATAGCTGTCCTTCACTCCCTCTCTATAGCTGTCCTTCACTCCCTCTCTATAGCTGTCCTTCACTCCCTCTCTATAGCTGTCCTTCACTCCCTCTCTATAGCTGTCCTTCACTCCCTCTCTATAGCTGTCCTTCACTCCCTCTCTATAGCTGTCCTTCACTCCCTCTCTATAGCTGTCCTTCACTCCCTCTCTATAGCTGTCCTTCACTCCCTCTCTATAGCTGTCCTTCACTCCCTCTCTATAGCTGTCCTTCACTCCCTCTCTATAGCTGTCCTTCACTCCCTCTCTATAGCTGTCCTTCACTCCCTCTCTATAGCTGTCCTTCACTCCCTCTCTATAGCTGTCCTTCACTCCCTCTCTATAGCTGTCCTTCACTCCCTCTCTATAGCTGTCCTTCACTCCCTCTCTATAGCTGTCCTTCACTCCCTCTCTATAGCTGTCCCTCACTCCCTCTCTATAGCTGTCCTTCACTCCCTCTCTATGGCTGTCCTTCACTCCCTCTCTATAGCTGTCCTTCACTCCCTCTCTATAGCTGTCCTTCACTCCCTCTCTATAGCTGTCCCTCACTCCCTCTCTATAGCTGTCCTTCACTCCCTCTCTATAGCTGTCCTTCACTCCCTCTCTATAGCTGTCCTTCACTCCCTCTCTATAGCTGTCCCTCACTCCCTCTCTATAGCTGTCCCTCACTCCCTCTCTATAGCTGTCCTTCACTCCCTCTCTATAGCTGTCCTTCACTCCCTCTCTATAGCTGTCCTTCACTCCCTCTCTATAGCTGTCCTTCACTCCCTCTCTATAGCTGTCCTTCACTCCCTCTCTATAGCTGTCCTTCACTCCCTCTCTATAGCTGTCCTTCACTCCCTCTCTATAGCTGTCCTTCACTCCCTCTCTATAGCTGTCCTTCACTCCCTCTCTATAGCTGTCCTTCACTCCCTCTCTATAGCTGTTCTTCACTCCCTCTCTATAGCTGTCCTTCACTCACTCTCTATAGCTGTCCTTCACTCCCTCTCTATAGCTGTCCTTCACTCCCTCTCTCTATAGCTGTCCTTCACTCCCTCTCTATAGCTGTCCTTCACTCCCTCTCTCTATAGCTGTCCTTCACTCCCTCTCTATAGCTGTCCTTCACTCCCTCTCTATAGCTGTCCTTCACTCCCTCTCTCTATAGCTGTCCTTCACTCCCTCTCTATAGCTGTCCTTCACTCCCTCTCTATAGCTGTCCTTCACTCCCTCTCTATAGCTGTCCTTCACTCCCTCTCTCTATAGCTGTCCTTCACTCCCTCTCTATAGCTGTCCTTCACTCCCTCTCTATAGCTGTCCTTCACTCCCTCTCTATAGCTGTCCTTCACTCCCTCTCTATAGCTGTCCTTCACTCCCTCTCTATAGCTGTCCTTCACTCCCTCTCTATAGCTGTCCTTCACTCCCTCTCTATAGCGGTCCTTCAATCCCTCTCTATAGCTGTCCTTCACTCCCTGACATTATATTTATCTGTCCCTGTCCGTTTCCACTTCCATAGATTATTGTTAGTCACATCCCCGTACTACCTCACTCCCATCTGTCTGTCTGTCGTTCGCATAACAGGATACTCCCTACATATCATGATAGGATACTCATTACATATCATAACAGGATACTCCCCACATATCATAACAGGATACTCCCTACATATCATAATAGGATACTCATTACATATCATAACAGGATACTCCCAACATATCATAACAGGATACTCATTACATATCATAACAGGATACTCATTACATATCATAATATGATACTCACTATGTACCATAATAGGATACTCATTACAAATCATAATATGATACTCATTACATATCATAACAGGATACTCATTACATATCATAATAGGATACTCATTACAAATCATAATATGATACTCATTACATATCATAATAGGATACTCATTACAAATCATAATATGATACTCATTACATATCATAACAGGATACTCATTACTTATCATAATATGATACTCATTACATATCATAATAGGATACTCATTAATTATCATAATATGATACTCATTACATATCATAATAGGATACTCATTACATATCATAACAGGATACTTATTACATATCATAACAGGATACTCATTACATATCATAACAGGATACTCATTACAAATCATAACAGGATACTCATTACATATCATAACAGGATACTCATTACATATCATAACAGGATACTCATTACATATCATAACAGGATACTCATTACATATCATAACAGGATACTCCCAACATATCATAACAGGATACTCCCTACATATCATAATAGAATACTCATTACATATCTGTTTGTCTGACCCCTTTCCCCGCGATCCAGTTTTTTATCTTTCTACTATGAATAACTATTATTCTACAATATATATTTAACTAGTTAAACTACCATTGTCAGCCTGTCATTTGCAAAATGTCCCTGAATTGGAACTAGGAGTTATCTTGATCTAGAGAACCTGTCTGTGTAATCAACCTCTAAGGGCCGAACCTTATACTTGAAATGTGTGCATGTAACTGGTATTTTTACACAAATAATATACAAGTTTTACGCATGAGTCCATGTTACCCCTTGTTGACAAATGTCAAGTCAGGGCTCAGTCCTCTGTGTCCTTTAGAAGTCAGGACTCAGTCCTCTGTGTCCTTTAGAAGTCAGGACTCAGTCCTCTGTGTCCTTTAGAAGTCAGGACTCAGTCCTCTGTGTCCTTTAGAAGTCAGGGCTCAGTCCTCTGTGTCCTTTAGAAGTCAGGGCTCAGTCCTCTGTGTCCTTTAGAAGTCAGGGCTCAGTCCTCTGTGTCCTTTAGAAGTCAGGGCTCAGTCCTCTGTGTCCTTTAGAAGTCAGCGCTCAGTCCTCTGTGTCCTTTAGAAGTCAGCGCTCAGTCCTCTGTGTCCTTTAGAAGTCAGGACTCAGTCCTCTGTGTCCTTTAGAAGTCAGCGCTCAGTCCTCTGTGTCCTTTAGAAGTCAGGGCTCAGTCCTCTGTGTCCTTTAGAAGTCAGGGCTCAGTCCTCTGTGTCCTTTAGAAGTCAGGGCTCAGTCCTCTGTGTCCTTTAGAAGTCAGGGCTCAGTCCTCTGTCCTTTAGAAGTCAGCGCTCAGTCCTCTGTGTCCTTTAGAAGTCAGGGCTCAGTCCTCTGTGTCCTTTAGAAGTCAGGGCTCAGTCCTCTGTGTCCTTTAGAAGTCAGCGCTCATATAATGTAGAGTTAGTGAGTTTTCTTTAGAGTGTGTAGACGTGTTAGTTAGTGAGCGTGTGTTGCTTTAATGTGTGTGTGTGTGTGTGGTTTGTGTATTGCAGTGTCTACTGTGAGGTGGAGCAGAGTGCCCTGCGCAGCGGTTTGACGCCCCCTGAGCTCAAGCCCTTTAGCTCCCTGGCAGGCTTCCAGACAGCCCCCCGCGATGCAGGACAGTGTCTGAGGCAAGGACACCTAACCCCAACCACTACCTACCTACCGACCGACCAACTGACCTATCTATCTAGCTCCCTCACTCCCTCCCTTCCTACCTTCCTAGTACCTACCTACAGTGGGGAGAACAAGTATTTGATACACTGCCGATTTTGCAGGTTTTCCTACTTACAAAGCACGTAGAGGTCTGTCATTTTTATC
>NC_092109.1:40080412-40092912 GCF_045679555.1 Salvelinus alpinus
CTCCCCTTCCTCCTCTCCCCACCCCTCCCTCCATCTCCTCTTCCCTCTATCTCTCTCTGTCCCCTTCACTGACCCTTTCTCTCGCTCCCCTCTGTCCCTCCCCCAACCCCCTCCCTCTCTCTTCCTCCCTCCCCCATCCCCTGCTCCCCCCTCTCTCTCCCCCTCTACAGTATCACCACTAAGTTGGAGCGTGCCCTGGAGAAGGTGGCCCCCCTCCTGAGGGAGATCTTTGTGGACTTTGCTCCGTTCCTCTCTAGGACTCTGTTGGGTAGCCACGGCCAGGAGCTGCTCATTGAAGGTACAGGTGCTGTACACGCCTTTATCTTCTACCTGGCGTCTCTATGTGGAGTGAGTCCCCCATTCACTGTCCAGTTCTCACCCTGCTGCTGTCACCGCTCACACTGGATGGCTGGGTGGGAGAGAGAGTGTATGTGTGTGTGAGCTTGTGTAAGTGTGTGTGTGTGTGTGTGTGTGTCTGTGTGTGTGTGTGTGTGTGTGTGTGTGTGTGTGTGTGTGTGTGTGTGTGTGTGTGTGTGTGTGTGTGTGTGTGTGTGTGTGAGAGAGAGAAAGAGTGTGTGTGCAAGCGTGCATGTGTGTGTGTGAGAGAGAAAGAGTGTGTGCAAACGTGTGTGTGTGTGTGTGTGTGTGTGTGTGTGTGTGTGTGTGTGTGTGTGTGTGTGTGTGTGTGTGTGTGTGTGTGTGTGTGTGTGTGTGTGTGTGTGTGTGTGTGCGTGTGTGCACGGTTGCGTGTGTGTCTGTATCTGTGGACTGGCTACCTCACCCATCCATGGATCAGGTATGAGCCAGGATAGTACTTTGCATGCTGGATATACAAGACTTTCAGTAGAAAGTACTAGGTCTGTTTCCCTGCCGTTCTGTTCTGTCCGTACCCTTGTTCCACTTGTCCTTTCTGTGTTATCTGATACTTTAAGATCTAATGCTGTTAGCTGGGTGGGAAACCTGTTAGAATACTGTGTGTGTGTGTGTGTGTGTGTGTGTGTGTGTGTGTGTGTGTGTGTGTGTGCGTGGGCGTGTGTGCGTGTGTGCGTGCGCGCGTGTGTGTGTGTGTTCTGGGTCCTGACTGTGTCTCTCTGCAGGTCTGGTCTGTATGAAGTCCAGTACTTCAGTAGTTGAGCTGGTGATGCTGCTCTGTTCTCAGGTACGTACTTTACCCTTCTCTCTCTCTCTCTCTCTCTCTCTCTCTCTCTCTCTCTCTCTCTCTCGCTCTCTCTCTCTCTCTCTCTCTCTCTCTCTCTCTCTCTCTCTCTCTCTCTCTCTCTCTCTCTCTCTCTCTCGCTATCTCTCTCTCTCTCTCTCTCTCTCTCTCTCTCTCTCTCTCTCTCTCTCTCTCTCTCTCTCTCTCTCGCTATCTCTCTCGCTATCTCTCTCTCTCTCTCTCTCTCTCTCTCTCTCTCTCTCTCTCTCTCTCTCTCTCTCTCTCTCTCTCTCTCTCTCGCTATCTCTCTCTCTCTCTCTCTCTCTCTCTCTCTCTCTCTCTCTCTCTCTCTCTCTCTCTCTCTCTCTCTCGCTATCTCTCTCTCTCTCTCTCTCTCTCCCTCTGTCTCTCTCTCTCTTTCGCTCCCTCTCTCTCTCTGCCTCTCTCTCTCACTTTCTCTCTGCCTCCTCCCTCTCTCTCTCTCTCTCTGCCTTTCTCTCTCTCTGCCTCTCTCTCTCACTTTCTCTCTGCCTCCTCCTCCCTCTCTCTCTCTCTCTGCCTTTCTCGCTCTCTGCATCTCTCTCTCACTTTCTCTCTGCCTCCTCCTCCCTCTCTCTCTCTCTCTCTCTGCCTTTCTCTCTCTCTGCCTCTCTCTCTCACTTTCTCTCTGCCTCCTCCTCCCTCTATCTCTCTCTCTATCTATTTCTTTCTCTCCTTCTCTCTCTCTCTTTCTCTCTCTACCTCCCTCTCTCACTCTCTTGCTCTGTGTCTCTCTCTCTCTCTGTATATATGTTTTCTGTATAGTTCCCAATATATGCACTAGATTGTCTCACTAAACGTAATGTTATGAAACCAACTAGCCAACTGGATTTATCTAGGGGTTTCTAAGCCCTTCAAGTGTACCTTCAGTATCAGCCAGCCCCATCGATGCAGCACTAAGCAGCCAATGATGAGCGCTGTGGTTTGATTGACAGGTCTAAAGTGCTATCAGACAGGTGTCTGGTTACAGACCCGCCCTTTATGACAGCATTAACGGTTGCGTCTGCTGCAGTCTCAATGTGGATGAAACTCCAATATTTCCACATTTGATTCTCATCAGTTTCCTCAACTTCTATCTCTTCCCCAAACAAGAAGAATATTCATAAACATGTTTTGACTATACTTTACAATCACCCGTCTCCGCTGTCTTGATCTCTGAGAACAAAGCACCATTTGATATCAGTAACAAGGTGTGGCCTGGGTCGCTAGACTCAGCAGGCAGAAGGAGAAACAGATACTCACCTCTCACCTTCATTCCTCCGTTTATTCCTCTCTGTCCATCCCTCCGTTCGGCTCCCTCCGGCTCCAGGTCGTACAGTTGAGATGTTCTTGTCCTTTGAGGGTGCCATTGCTCTCCACTCATCTCAACTCCACTCCATGTTGTTTCTCCCACCTCTCCTATTCTCCTTTCTCATCCTCCTCTTCTCTCCTCTCTCATCTTCTTCGTCTCCTGTCTTCTTTTTATCCATTCGCTCCATGTAACTTCTGTCCTCTCGTCCTCTTCTCCTTCTTTTCTTCTCCTTCTCGTCCAGCCCAGTTCTCCTCTCCTCCTCTCCTCTCCTCTCCTCTCGTCTCCTCTCCTCTCCTCTCCTCTCCTCTCCTCTCCTCCTCTCTTCCTTCTCCTCTCCTCTCCTCCTCTCTTCCTCCTCTTCTCCTCTCCTCCTCCTCTCATCTCCTCCTCTCCTCTCTTCCTCCTCCTCTCCTCACCTCTCCTCCTCTCTTCCTCTCCCTCTCCCTCTTCTCTCCTCTCATCTCTCCTACCACTTTCCCTTCTCTCTCATCCTCTTCTCCATCTTCTGTCTATACTCCTCACCGTCCTCTCTCTCTGTCATTCCCCTCTCCTCTCCTCTCCTCTCTTTCCCTCCTCTTCCTGTCAGTGTGTCTAGTATTACCCAGGGCTCCAGCCTTGTCTTCCATTAGGGGCCCATGGGACAGAACCCCAGCCCAGATATTGATCCCTGGGATGAGGAAGGGAACCTGAGACGCTCCCCTGTGTCCTTCAGATCCATCCTAGCCATGAGATAATGGAGCTATCTCTCTCTCAGATTCTTTTGACATAAGAAAGAATATAAAAGACGCTCTTTTCATATAGCAGACGCTATTTTTCATATCCCTCCCTTTAAATCATGTTTCACCCCTTCCACTACACCGGCGGTGTTTAAACCCTAGGAGGTAACATGTTTCACCCCTTCCACTACACCGGGGTATTTAAACCCTAGGAGGTAACATGTTTCACCCCTTCCACTACACCGGGGTATTTAAACCCTAGGAGGTAACATGTTTCACCCCTTCCACTACACCGGGGTATTTAAACACTAGGAGGTAACATGTTTCACCCCTTCCACTACACCGGGGGTGTTTCTACTGTTCCTACTTACAAAGCATGTAGAGGTCTGTAATTTCTATCATAGGTACACTTCAACTATGAGAGACGGAATCTAAAACAAAAATACAGAAAATCACATTGTATGATTTTTAAGTAATTCATTTGAATTTTATTTGTTACGCTCTGTCTGTCTGTCTGTCTGTCTGTCTGTCTGTCTGTCTGTCTGTCTGTCTGTCTGTCTGTCTGTCTGTCTGTCTGTCTGTCTGTCTGTCTCTCTCTCTCATCTCGCTCTCTTTCTCTCTTGCTTTCTCTCTCTCCTCTCACTCTCTCTCTCTCTCTCTCGCTGGCTCTCTCTCTCTCTCTGTCTCTCTCTCATTTCAATTCAATTCAAGGGACTTTATTGGCATGGGAAACATATGTTTACATTGCCAAAGCAAGTGAAATGGATAAACAAAGGTGAAATAAATAAAAAGTGAACAGTAAATATTACACTCAGACAAGTTAGATGTGTGTGTTCCTTGAGTGGCACAGCGGTCTAAAGTTACATAAAGTTGAAATAAATAAATCATTTAAAAAAAGTTCCAAAAGAATAAAGACATTTCAAATGTCATATTATGTCTATCTACAGTGTTGTAACGATGTGTAAATTGTATTTACAATGGTGTTTGTTCTTCACTGGTTGCCCTTTTCTTGTGGCAACAGGTCACAAATCTTGCTGCTGTGACGGCACACTGTGGTATTTCACCCAGTAGATATGGGAGTTTATCAAAATTGGATTTGTAGAATTTAACTACACATCTGATAATTAGCAGGTATCTGCCTAATTCTGCTCTGTATGCGTTATTTGGTGTTTTTACGTTGTACACAGAGGATATTTTTGCAGAATTCTGCATGCAGAGTCTCAATTTGGTGTTTGTCCCATTTGGTGAATTCTTGGTTGGTGAGCGGACCCCAGACCTCAGAACCATAAAAGACAATGGGTTCTATAACGGATTCAAGTATTTTTAGCCAGATCCTAACTGGTATGTCGAATGTTATGTTATGTCTCTAACAGGCAGACTACACCTGCAAAATAAATGTAGAAATCTATATTATTCAATTATTGCACCCACACTGCTCGTGCGCACCAACGAGCGTCTGCGTTGCCAAGGGCTGAAATAGAAGTCAGTTCTATTTGATCGCGCTGCAAGTCCTGCCTCTCCCATCTCCTCATTGGTTTATAGAAGCAGGCACCCACGTGCCATCTCCTCATTGGTTTATAGAAGCAGGCACCCACGTGCCATCTCCTCATTGGTTTATAGAACCAGGTACCCACGTGCCATCTCCTCATTGGTTATACCCACGTGGGTGACTGAAAGACGAAAGAGGTCAGTGGCGGTAATGCACCTAATTTATGAAAGTTGCCAATCGCAATATAAAGTCCAGAGAAGAAAAAGCCTGGAAGGAGGAGAGATGACTAGAAATTATTCGGTTGACCGTTTTACGTGTGGATTAATTGGCGGAGTAGAGGACCTTGTGCATTTCAGGTGAAATTACAACTCAATGTTTATATCCCAGGACAAATTAGCTAGCAACAGCAAGCTAGCTATATTGGACAAATTAGCTAGCAAGTGCAAACTAGCTAGCTAAATTGCCATGCTTTCCCCAAATTAATATATATGTCCGGGAATCTGATCATCCACTGGTTTATTATTTATGTTGTCAAATTGGACTTATTTTAGTATTTTCCTGAACTTAAACACGAAAAAAATGTACTTTCGAATTTGTATGTTTGTATGTTTGTGTTTCAGCCTGATGGCAGCCCCGTCTCTTGGTTTGCTATGAAGCTGAGGGATGGGGCTGGAGAAATGTAACTACAGACAGAGCTGTTGATGCAAGTGGTCAGTAGTGGTCAGTAGTAGTCAGTAGTAGTCAGTAGTGTTCGGTAGTGGTCGGTAGTGGTCGGTAGGTCGGTAGGTCGGTCATGGTCTGTAGTGGTCTGTAGGTCGGTAGTGGTCGGTAGGGGTCGGTAGTCGGTCATGGTCGGTAGGTCGGTAGTGGTCGGTAGGGGTCGGTAGTGGTCGGTAGGTCGGTCATGGTCGGTAGTGGTTGGTAGGTCGGTAGGGGTCGGTAGTGGTTGGTAGGTCGGTCATGGTCGGTAGTGGTCGGTAGTGGTCGGTAGGTCGGTAGTGGTCAGTAGTAGTCGGTAGTGGTCGGTAGTGGTCAGTAGTGGTCGGTGGTGGTCGGTAGGTCGGTAGTGGTCGGTAGTGGTCGGTGGTGGTCGGTAGGTCGGTAGTGGTCAGTAGTGGTCGGTGGTGGTCGGTAGGTCGGTAGTGGTCAGTAGTGGTCGGTGGTGGTCGGTAGTGGTCGGTAGTGGTCGGTAGTAGTCAGTAGTGGTCGGTAGTGGTCGGTAGTAGTCGGTAGTGGTCGGTGGTAGTCGGGTGGGTCAGTAGTGGTCGGTCATAGTCGGTAGTGGTCGGTAGTGGCCAGTAGTGGTCGGTAGTGGCCAGTAGTGGACCGTAGTGGTCGGCAGTGGTCCGTAGTGGTCGGCAGTAGTCCCTAGTCGTCCGTAGTGGTCAGCATTGGCGGGTGGTCCGAAGTGGCCAGTATTGGTCTGTAGTGGTCCGTAGTGGCCAGTAGTGGTCCGTAGTGGTCGGTAGTGGTCAGTAGTAGTCAGTAATGGTCCGTAGTGGCCAGTATTGGTCCATAGTGGCCGTAGTAGTCAGTATTGGTCCGTAGTAGTCAGTAGTGGTCAGTAGTGGTCAGTAGTGGTTGGTGGTAGTCAGTAGTGGTCAGTAGTGGTCAGTAGTGGTCAGTAGTGTTCGGTGGTAGTCAGTAGTGGGCTGTAGTGGTCAGTAGTGGTCAGTAGTGGGCTGTAGTGGTCGGTAGTGGTCAGTAGTGGTCAGTAGTGGGCTGTAGTGGTCGGTGGTAGTCAGTAGTGGTCAGTAGTGGCCAGTATTGGTCCATAGTGGCCGTAGTAGTCAGTATTGGTCCGTAGTAGTCAGTAGTGGTCAGTAGTGGTCAGTAGTGGTCAGTAGTGGCCAGTAGTGGTCGGTGGTAGTCAGTAGTGGTCAGTAGTGGTCAGTAGTAGTCAGTAGTGGTCAGTAGTGGTCGGTGGTAGTCAGTAGTGGTCAGTAGTGGTCAGTAGTGGGCTGTAGTGGTCAGTAGTGGTCAGTAGTGGGCTGTAGTGGTCGGTGGTAGTCAGTAGTGGTCAGTAGTGGTCAGTAGTGGGCTGTAGTGGTCAGTAGTGGTCGGTGGTAGTCAGTAGAGGCCAGTAGTGGCCAGTAGTGGTCAGTAGTGGGCTGTAGTGTTTCATAGTGGTCAGTAGCGATCAGTAGTGGTCTGTAGTGGTCAGTAGTGGTCGGTAGTGGGCTGTAGTGGTCCGTAGCGGCCAGTATTGGTCAGTAGTAGTCAGTAGTGGTCAGTAGTGGTCCGCAGTAGTCAGTATTGGTCCATAGTGGTCCGTAGTGGTCCGTAGCGGCCAGTATTGGTCAGTAGTAGTCAGTAGTGATCCGTAGTGGTCTGTAGTAGTCAGTATTGGTCCGTAGTGGTCCGTAGTAGTCAGTATTGGTCTGTAGTGGTCCGTAGCGGCCAGCATTGGCCAGTAGTAGTCAGTAGTAGTCAGTGGGGGTCAGCAGTGGTCAGTAGTGGTCCGTAGTGGTCCGTAGTGGCATGTATTGGTCCGAAGTACTCAGCAGTAGTCAGTCGTGGTCCGTAGTGGTCAGTAGTGGTCCGTAGTGGTCTGTAGTGGTCTGTAGTGGTCTGTAGTGGTCAGTAGTGGTCCGTAGTGGTCTGTAGTGGTCCGTAGTGGTCTGTAGTGGTTGGTGGTAGTCAGTAGTAGTCAGCCATGGGCGGTAGTAGTCAGTAGTGGTCCGTAGTGGTCAGTAGTGGTAGTCAGTAGTAGTCAGTAGTGGTCCGTGGTGGCCTGTATTGGCCCGTAGTAGTCAGTAGTAGTCAGTCATGGTCCGTAGTAGTCAGTAGTGGTCCGTGGTGGCCTGTATTGGCCCGTAGTAGTCAGTAATAGTCAGTCATGGTCCGTAGTAGTGGTCCGTGGTGGTCAGTAGTGGTAGTCCGTAGTAGTCAGTAGTGGTCCGTAGTAGTGGTCCGTAGTGGTCAGTAGTGGTAGTCAGTAGTAGTCAGTAGTAGTCAGTAGTAGTCAGTAGTAGTCAGTAGTAGTCAGTAGTAGTCAGTAGTGGTCAGTAGTAGTCAGTAGTAGTCAGTAGTAGTCAGTAGTAGTCAGTAGTAGTCAGTAGTAGTCAGTCATGGTCCGTAGTAGTGGTCCGTAGTGGTCAGTAGTGGTAGTCAGTAGTAGTCAGTAGTGGTCAGTAGTAGTCAGTAGTAGTCAGTAGTAGTCAGTAGTAGTCAGTAGTGGTCAGTAGTAGTCAGTAGTGGTCAGTAGTGGTCCGTAGTAGTCAGTAGTAGTCAGTAGTAGTCAGTAGTGGTCCGTAGTAGTCAGTAGTAGTCAGTAGTAGTCAGTAGTAGTCAGTAGTGGTCCGTAGTAGTCAGTAGTAGTCAGTAGTAGGCAGTAGTAGTCAGTAGTAGTCAGTAGTAGTCAGTAGTAGTCAGTAGTGGTCCGTAGTAGTCAGTAGTAGTCAGTAGTAGTCAGTAGTAGTCAGTAGTAGTCAGTAGTGGTCAGTAGTAGTCAGTAGTAGTCAGTAGTAGTCAGTAGTAGTCAGTAGTAGTCGGTAGTAGTCAGTAGTGGTCCGTAGTAGTCAGTAGTAGTCAGTAGTGGTCCGTAGTGGTCCGTAGTAGTGGTCCGTAGTAGTCAGTAGTAGTCAGTAGTAGTCAGTAGTAGTCAGTAGTAGTCAGTAGTAGTCAGTAGTAGTCAGTAGTGGTCAGTAGTAGTCAGTAGTAGTCAGTAGTGGTCCGTAGTGGTCCGTAGTAGTGGTCCGTAGTAGTCAGTAGTAGTCAGTAGTAGTCAGTAGTGGTCCGTAGTAGTCAGTAGTAGTCAGTAGTGGTCCGTAGTGGTCCGTAGTAGTGGTCCGTAGTAGTCAGTAGTAGTCAGTAGTAGTCAGTAGTAGTCAGTAGTGGTCCGTAGTAGTCAGTAGTGGTCAGTAGTAGTCAGTAGTAGTCAGTAGTAGTCAGTAGTAGTCAGTAGTAGTCAGTAGTAGTCAGTAGTGGTCCGTAGTAGTCAGTAGTAGTCAGTAGTGGTCCGTAGTAGTCCGTAGTAGTCAGTAGTAGTCAGTAGTGGTCCGTAGTGGTCCGTAGTAGTCAGTAGTAGTCAGTAGTGGTCCGTAGTAGTCAGTAGTGGTCCGTAGTAGTCAGTAGTAGTCAGTAGTAGTCAGTAGTGGTCCGTAGTAGTCAGTAGTAGTCAGTAGTAGTCAGTAGTGGTCCGTAGTAGTCAGTAGTAGTCAGTAGTGGTCCGTAGTAGTCAGTAGTAGTCAGTAGTGGTCCGTAGTAGTCAGTAGTAGTCAGTAGTGGTCCGTAGTAGTCAGTAGTAGTCAGTAGTAGTCAGTAGTGGTCCGTAGTAGTCAGTAGTAGTCAGTAGTGGTCCGTAGTGGTCCGTAGTAGTCAGTAGTGGTCCGTAGTAGTCAGTAGTAGTCAGTAGTAGTCAGTAGTGGTCCGTAGTAGTCAGTAGTAGTCAGTAGTAGTCAGTAGTGGTCCGTAGTGGTCCGTAGTAGTCAGTAGTGGTCCGTAGTAGTCAGTAGTAGTCAGTAGTAGTCAGTAGTGGTCCGTAGTAGTCAGTAGTAGTCAGTAGTAGTCAGTAGTGGTCCGTAGTAGTCAGTAGTAGTCAGTAGTGGTCCGTAGTAGTCAGTAGTAGTCAGTAGTAGTCAGTAGTGGTCAGTAGTAGTCAGTAGTAGTCAGTAGTGGTCCGTAGTAGTCAGTAGTAGTCAGTAGTAGTCAGTAGTGGTCCGTAGTAGTCAGTAGTAGTCAGTAGTAGTCAGTAGTGGTCCGTAGTAGTCAGTAGTAGTCAGTAGTAGTCAGTAGTGGTCCGTAGTGGTCCGTAGTAGTCAGTAGTGGTCCGTAGTAGTCAGTAGTAGTCAGTAGTAGTCAGTAGTGGTCCGTAGTAGTCAGTAGTAGTCAGTAGTAGTCAGTAGTAGTCAGTAGTGGTCCGTAGTGGTCCGTAGTAGTCAGTAGTGGTCCGTAGTAGTCAGTAGTAGTCAGTAGTGGTCCGTAGTAGTCAGTAGTAGTCAGTAGTAGTCAGTAGTAGTCCGTAGTGGTCCGTAGTGGTAGTCAGTAGTAGTCAGTAGTAGTCAGTAGTAGTCAGTAGTGGTCCGTAGTGGTAGTCAGTAGTAGTCAGTAGTAGTCAGTAGTGGTCCGTAGTGGTCCGTAGTAGTCAGTAGTGGTCCGTAGTAGTCAGTAGTAGTCAGTAGTGGTCCGTAGTAGTCAGTAGTAGTCAGTAGTAGTCAGTAGTAGTCAGTAGTGGTCCGTAGTAGTCAGTAGTAGTCAGTAGTGGTCAGTAGTAGTCAGTAGTAGTCAGTAGTAGTCAGTAGTAGTCAGTAGTAGTCAGTAGTAGTCAGTAGTAGTCAGTAGTAGTCAGTAGTAGTCAGTAGTAGTCCGTAGTAGTCCGTAGTAGTCAGTAGTGGTCCGTAGTAGTCAGTAGTAGTCAGTAGTAGTCAGTAGTAGTCAGTAGTAGTCAGTAGTGGTCAGTAGTGGTCAGTAGTAGTCAGTAGTAGTCAGTAGTGGTCAGTAGTGGTCAGTAGTAGTCAGTAGTGGTCCGTAGTGGTAGTCAGTAGTAGTCAGTAGTAGTCAGTAGTGGTCCGTAGTGGTAGTCAGTAGTGGTCAGTAGTAGTCAGTAGTGGTCCGTAGTGGTAGTCAGTAGTAGTCAGTAGTAGTCAGTAGTGGTCCGTAGTGGTAGTCAGTAGTAGTCAGTAGTAGTCCGTAGTGGTCCGTAGTAGTCAGTAGTAGTCAGTAGTGGTCAGTAGTGGTCAGTAGTGGTCAGTAGTGGTCAGTAGTAGTCAGTAGTAGTCAGTAGTGGTCAGTAGTGGTCAGTAGTAGTCAGTAGTGGTCCGTAGTGGTAGTCAGTAGTAGTCAGTAGTAATCAGTAGTGGTCCGTAGTGGTAGTCAGTAGTAGTCAGTAGTAGTCAGTAGTAGTCCGTAGTGGTAGTCAGTAGTAGTCAGTAGTAGTCAGTAGTAGTCAGTAGTAGTCCGTAGTAGTCAGTAGTAGTCAGTAGTAGTCAGTAGTAGTCAGTAGTAGTCAGTAGTGGTCAGTAGTGGTCCGTAGTGTGACCTTGTGCCTGTTTTGTAACATGCCCCTTTGTGTTTCCAGGAGTGGCAGAACTCTATCCAGAAGAACGCTGGGCTGGCCTTCATAGAGCTCATCAATGAGGGAAGGTAATCAATCACCTATCACATTAATCTATCTTTCTATCGGACTGCTTAATCTGTTATCACCATCAGGAATCATCTGCTCAGGGCTAACAGTTTAGAATAAGGCTCAATTACACCCCCCCCCCCTCTCTCTCTCTCTCTGTGTTCTAAAACCCCCCCTCTCTCTCTTCTGGTATACCCCCCCTCTCTCTCTCTCTCTCTCTGTGTTCTGATACCCCCCTCTCTCTCTTCTGGTATACCCCCCCCCTCTCTCTCTCTCTCTCTTCTGATATCCCCCTCTCTCTCTCTTCTGATATCTCTCTCTCTCTCTCTCTCTCTCTCTCTCTCTCTCTCTCTCTCTCTCTCTCTTCTGATACCCCCCCTCTCTCTTTCTTCTGATATTCCCCCCCCTCTCTCCTGATGTCCCACTCTCTCTCTTTTTCCCCATCCTTTCTAATATCCCTCTCCCACTATCTCCTCCCCCTCCTTCTGGCTCTCTCCCTTTCTCTCTCTTCCCAGATTGCTGTGCCATGCTATGAAGGACCACATTGTGCGTGTGGCGAACGAAGCAGAGTTTATCCTCAACAGACAGAGAGCTGAAGACGTACACAAACACGCTGAGTTTGAGGTCAGAGTTCAGAGTTCCTTCCTCATGACAGTGTCTGTGTCTGACTCTGTGTCCTCCAGTACACTAAACCATGATAGCAGGAATCTCAACGTCTCTCTCTTTCTCTCCCCGTTCTCTCCCTCCCCTACGCCCCTCCCACCCAGTCTAACTGTGCCCAGTACGCTGCTGACAGGAGGGAGGAGGAGAGGATGTGTGATCACCTGATCAGCGCTGCAAAGCACAGGGACCATGTGACCGCCAACCAATTGAAACAGAAGATACTCAACATCCTGACCAATAAGCATGGGGCTTGGGGCACGATGTCACAGAGGTGAGAGGTAGTAGGGAAGGACAGGGGAAGACACACATGGGGATGGTCTGAAGGACAGGGAAGAAGGCTGTCACTGTGATGTAGACATGGGTTCTATTAGATAAGCTATGAGACAGGAAGCATCTGTCATCTTTCTCAGACACACACACACACACACACACACACACACACACACACACACACACACACACACACACACACACACACACACACACACACACACACACACACACACACACACTAACTCAGACACACACACACACACACACACACACACACACACACACACACACACACACACACACACACACACACTAACTCAGACACATACATTTTGATTGATTGACGCGTGCCTATCCTTCCAAGTTCACTCCAGGCTAGTGCCCTTGTCTCTTGAACAACTCTTGATGTGACATCTGCCAATGTTCTCACTAAAAGACTGAGATGCTTTAATCACATGACAGCAGCGTTAAGATTATATCTGCAGCGTTAAGACAAATCACAGCAGCGTTAAGACAGATCACAGCAGCGTTAAGACAGATCACAGCAGCGTTAAGACAGATCACAGCAGCGTTAAGACAGATCATAGCAGCGTTAAGACAGATCACAGTAGCGTTAAGACAGATCACAGGAACGTTAAGACAGATCACAGCAGCGTTAAGACAGATCACAGCAGCATTAAGACAGATCATAGCAACGTTAAGACAGATCACAGCAGCGTTAAGACAGAGCACAGCAGCGTTAAGACAGATCACAGCAGCGTTAAGACAGATCACAGCAGCGTTAAGATTGTATCAGCAGCGTTAAGACA
>NC_092109.1:40097912-40100412 GCF_045679555.1 Salvelinus alpinus
GCTGTTCACCTGACGTAGCCGCAGTACGATACATCATCTTACCTGTTCACCTGACGTAACCGCAGAACGATACCTCATCTTACCTGTTCACCTGACGTAACCGCAGTAAGATACCTCATCTTACCTGTTCACCTGACTCAACTTGTACACCTGGGGCTGTATGTATTAAGCGTTTTACAGTAGAAGTGCTGATCTGGGATCAGTTGAGCCTTTTACTGAAGACTTACCTTAACCTGACCTTTACTGAAGGTCAGTTCTCACCTGACCTTTACTGAAGATCAGGTTCTTCTACACCTGCATTGCTTGCTGTTTGGGGTTTTAGGCTGGGTTTCTGTACAGCACTTCGAGATATTAGCTGATGTACGAAGGGCTATATAAAATAAACTTGATTGATTGATTGATCAGTTCTCACCATACCTTTACTGAAGCTCAGTTCTCACCATACCTTTACTGAAGATCAGTTCTCACCATACCTTTACTGAAGATCAGTTCTCACCTGACCTTTACTGAAGACTTACCTTAACCTGACCTTTACTGAAGGTCAGTTCTCAGCTGACCTTTACTGAAGGTCAGTTCTGGCCATACCTTTACTGAAGGTCAGTTCTCACCATAACCTTTACTGAAGTTCAGTTCTCACCATACCTTTACTGAAGGTCGGGTCTCACCATACCTTTACTGAAGGTCAGTTCTCACCTGACCTTTACTGAAGGTCAGTTCTCACCATACATTTACTGAAGGTCAGTTCTCACCTGACCTCAACGGAAGGTCAGTTCTCACCATAGCTTTACTGAAGGTCAGTTCTCACCATACCTTTACTGAAGGTCAGTTCTCACATGACCTTTACTGAAGGTCAGTTCTCACCATACCTTTACTGAAGGTCAGTTCTCACCATACCTTTACTGAAGGTCAGTTCTCACCATACCTTTACTGAAGGTCAGTTCTCACCTGACCTTAACAGAAGGTCAGTTCTCACCATACCTTCACTGAAGGTCAGTTCTCACCATACCTTTACTGAAGGTCAGTTCTCACCTGACCTTTACTGAAGGTCAGTTCTCACCATGCCTTTACTGAAGGTCAGTTCTCACCTGACCTTTACTGAAGCTCAGCTCTCACCTGACCTTTACTGAAAATCAGTTCTCACCATACCTTTACTGAAGGTCGGTTCTCACCTGACCTTTACTGAAAATCACTTCTCACCATACCTTTACTGAAGGTATTTACTCAGTAAAGCTGAATGAACTGGATTTCTATGATGTCACTTCTTGCGTTCTCGCGCTCATTTCCTGTAATGTCACTTCCTGTCCCCAGCGTCTGTGATGTTCAACTTCCCCGACCAGGCTACAGTGAAGAGGGTAGTCTACAGTCTCCCCAGGGTGGGAGTAGGAACCAGCTACGGACTGCCTCAGGCCAGGTAGGGTTAAAACACACGCACGCACGCCAGACGCACACACACGGGAATACACACACGCACAGGCACTCACACACCTTTCTAGCGCTATCTACAGTCCATTTCTAACCATATGTGTGTGCGTGTGTGTCCCTCTCTCGCAGGCGTATCTCCTTGGCGACCCCTCGTCAGCTGTTTAAGTCGTCCAACATGACCCAGCGCTGGCAGAGGAGAGAGATCTCCAACTTCGAGTATCTCATGTTTCTCAACACCATTGCAGGTAGGAAGGTCTTCATGTTTGTCAACACCACCGCAGGTAGGAAGGTCTTCATGTTTTTCAACACCATCGCTGGTAGGAAGGTCTTCATGTTTTTCAACACCATCGCAGGTAGGAAGGTCTTCATGTTTTTCAACACCATCGCAGGTAGGAAGGTCTTCATGTTTTTCAACACCATCGCTGGTAGGAAGGTCTTCATGTTTTTCAACACCATCGCAGGTAGGAAGGTCTTCATGTTTTTCAACACCATCGCAGGTAGGAAGGTCTTCATGTTTCTCAACACCATCGCTGGTAGGAAGGTCTTCATGTTTCACCCCTTCCACTACACCGGGGAGTTTAAACCCTAGGAGGTAACATGTTTCACCCCTTCCACTACACCGGGGGTTTTAAACCCTAGGAGGTAACATGTTTCACCCCTTCCACTACACCGGGGGTTTTAAACCCTAGGAGGTAACATGTTTCACCCCTTCCACTACACCGGGGGTTTTAAACCCTAGGAGGTAACATGTTTCACCCCTTCCACTACACCGGGGTGTTTAAACCCTAGGAGGTAACATGTTTCACCCCTTCCACTACACCGGGGGTTTTAAACCCTAGGAGGTAACATGTTTCACCCCTTCCACTACACCGGGGTGTTTAAACCCTAGGAGGTAACATGTTTCACCCCTTCCACTACACCGGGGTGTTTAAACCCTAGGAGGTAACATGGTTCACCCCTTCCACTACACCGGGGTGTTTAAACCCTAGGAGGTAACATGTTTCACCCCTTCCACTACACCGGGGGTTTTAAACCCTAGGAGGTAACATGTTTCACCCCTTCCACTACACCGGGGGTT
>NC_092109.1:40105412-40122912 GCF_045679555.1 Salvelinus alpinus
AACCTGACAGAGTTTAAGAGGATCTGCAGAGAAGAATGGGAGAAACTCTGCAAATACAGGTGTGCCAAGCTTGTAGCGTCATACCCAAGAAGACTCGAGGGTGTAATCGCTGCCAAAGATGCTTCAACAAAGTCCTGAGTAAAGGGTCTGAATAGTTATGTAAATGCAATATTTCTGGGGGTTTTTTGTAATACATTTGCAAGAATTTCTAAAAACCCGTTTTGGCTTTGTCATTATGGGGTATTGCTTTGTCATTATGGGGTTTTGCTTTGTCATTATGGGGTATTGTGATGTCATTATGGGGTATTGTGATGTCGTTATGGGGTATTGTGATGTCGTTATCGGGTATTGTGATGTCGTTATGGGGTATTGTGATGTCATTATGGGGTATTGTGATGTCGTTATCGGGTATTGTGATGTCGTTATGGGGTATTGTGATGTCGTTATCGGGTATTGTGATGTCGTTATGGGGTATTGTGATGTCGTTATGGGGTATTGTGTGTAGATTGATAAAAAAATTGGCTGTAATGTAACAAAATGTGGAAAAAGTCAAATGGTCTGAATACTTTACGAATGCATTGGGTACCCATTGGTTCTTATAGAATATAATTTATAAATGCCTCAGGGGCTTAGTTCAACTGTCGTACCCCATCAGAACCAAAAATATAAACTTGCTTTACTCCAATGTTTGTAAAGTAAATGTAAACAAACAATGTATAGCCTCAAAGCATGGTTAAAACTATAATGTTGATGTCATCAATGGCCACCCTTTGCATCCATAGCTCTGTCTATGAATTTGAGAGTGGTTACATTTTCCCAGCCCCGTCCCTTAGCTTTTTAGCGAAATGGAGGGCGAGAAAACGCTTTGTTATTGTTTCAATCAAGGATTCTAGCTTTAATGTTAATTTGGAAAATTACAGCCGTATGTCATTATAGCGATCTTGTTCTCTCTCTTTATTTCCCTCTCTCTCTCGCGCGCTCGCTCTCTCTCTATCCCTCTGTCTCTGTCCCTATCTCTCTCTTTCTCTCTATCTATCCCTCTTTCTCAATCTCACTCTCCCTCCCTCTCGGTCTCTCTCTCTCTCTCTCTCTCTCTCTCTCTCTCTCTCTCTCTCGCTCTCTCTCTCGCTGCGCGTCGCTCTCTCTACTAAAGTGCCCTCTGTCTTTGTCTATTGTCTCTCTACTCTTACTCATACTCTCAGTCTCTCTCAAGCTCTCTCTCTCTCTCTACTCAATCGCTCACTCTCTCTATCCCTACTGTCTTTGTAGCTATCTCTCTCTGGTTCTCTCTCTCTCAGTCTCTAACTAAACTCTCTCTCTCTCTCTCTCTCTCTCTCTCTCTCTCTCTCTCTCTCTCTCTCTCTCTCTCTCTCTCTCTCTCTCTCTCTCTCTCTCTCTCTCTCTCTCTCTCTCTCTCTCTCTCTCTCTCTCTCTCTCTCTCTCTCTCTCTTCCCCCCTAGTCGATGGAGACCCAGATACAGACATGTGGCCAGACTCCATCCCAGCTGCTGATCGAACCACACCCCCCTCGCTCCTCTGCCATGCACCTGGTGAGACCACACACACACACACACACACACACACACACACACACACACACACACACACACACACACACACACACACACACACACACACACACACACACACACACACACACACACACACACACACACACACACATTAGTACAATGTCAGCAGGGTGTTGTTCATTAGGCACCAAATGGAAGAAAACACACTGAAACAGGACCACCTGTCCAGTAAAACCGCTTGCTATGGCCCTAATGAATACAATCCAGGTTACAGGCTAGTGGTTCGGTTGTCTTTGAATGTCTCCACCCTCCTGGGAGCCAGTCTGCTCTGGGGCTGCCCCAGGTCCTAGTGCCCCTCCTGTTTCAGAGAGAGAGACTCAACTCCAACCCTGTTCCTTTAATCTTGTTGCAAAATTCTGCAGAATGTCCCTAAATTTCACCGTTTTTCAGAAATCCGTTTGGAATATTCCTACAATTTTGCAACCCTACCAACCCTCCTTACCTCTGGGTCTGAAACCACCCTCAGTTCCTCAGTGTGTGATCCTGCTTCTACCCTGTTCCCCCTTACTAATAGACCTCTCTCCCATCCCTCTCTCCTTCCCTCTCTCTTTCCCTCTCGCCTTCCCTCTCTCCCATCCCTCTCTCCTCGTCCCTCTCTCTTTCCCTCTCGCCTTCCCTCTATCTTTCCCTCTCGCCTTCCCTCTTTCCTTCCTTGCTCGTTCCATCCCTCTCTCCTCCCCTCTCTCCCATCCCTCTCTCCCATCCCTCTCTCCTCCCCTCTCTCCCATCCCTCTCTCCACCCCTCTCTCCTTCCCTCTCTCCCATCCCTCTCTCCCATCCCTCTCTCCATCCCTCTCTCCTTCCCTCTCTCCCTTCCCTCTCTCCTTCCCTCTCTCCCATATCGCTCTCCTTCCCTCTTCCTTGCTCGTTCCATCCCTCTCTCCTTCCCTCTCTCCCTTCCCTCTCTCCTTCCGTCTCTCCCATCCCTCTCTCCTTCCCTCTCTCCTTTCCTCTTTCCTTCTTGCTCGTTCCACCCCTCTCTCCTTCCTTCCTTGTTTGTTCCATTCCTCTATCCTTCCCTCACTCCTGTCATCCCCATCTCTCCCTCTGTCCTTCTCTTTCCATCCCTATTTCTCTTTCCCATTACCTCATCTCCCTTTCCCATTACCTCATCTCCCTTTCCCATTACCTCATCTCTTTCCCATTACCTCATCTCTCTTTCCCATTACCTCATCTCCCATTCCCATTACCTCATCTCTCTTTCCCATTACCTCATCTCCCTTTCCCATTACCTCATCTCTCTTTCCCATTACCTCATCTCTCTTTCCCATTACCTCATCTCTCTTTCCCATTACCTCATCTCCCTTTCCCATTACCTCATCTCTCTTTCCCATTACCTCATCTCTCTTTCCCATTACCTCATCTCCCTTTCCCATTACCTCATCTCTTTCCCATTACCTCATCTCTCTTTCCCATTACCTCATCTCTCTTTCCCATTACCTCATCTCTCTTTCCCATTACCTCATCTCTTTCCCATTACCTCATCTCTCTTTCCCATTACCTCATCTTTCTTTTCTATTCTATCTTGTCCTCTATCTCTCTCTCCCTTTCCCTTGCCAATTCTCTCCCCTCTATTTCTCTCTCTATGTCTCTTTCTCTCTCCCCCTCTCTCTCTTCTCTCTCTCTCTCTCTCTCTCTCTCTCTCCCCCCTCTCTCTCTCTCTGTCTCTCTCTCTTCTCTCTCTGTCTCTCTCTCTCCCCCCTCTCTCTCTCTGTCTCTCTCTCCCTCTCTCTCTTCTCTCTCTGTCTCTCTCCCCCCCCTTTCTCTCTCTCTCTTCTCTCTCATCAGTGTTTTCTTCCTCAGAGTCCTCTGATGTTTAAGGACCAGATGCAGCAGGATGTGATCATGGTACTGAAGTTTCCCTCCAACTCCCCGGTGACCCACGTAGCAGCCAACACCCTGCCACACCTCTCTGTCCCTGCCGCCGTCACCGTCACCTGCAGCAGGCTGTTCGCTGTCAACCGCTGGCATAACACCGTCGGTGAGTAGGGGGGGGAGGGGGAGAGAGAGAGAGAGAGAGAGAGAGAGAGAGAGAGAGAGAGAGAGAGAGAGAGAGAGAGAGAGAGAGAGAGAGAGAGAGAGACAGAGAGAGAGAGAGAGAGAGGTGAGAGAGAGAGAGAGAGAGACAGAGAGAGAGAGAGAGACAGAGAGAGAGAGAGAGAGAGAGAGGTGGGTCACGATCAGATGAGTTCCTGCATTTTTCAGCATTTTCTTTAAAAAAGATAAATTTAGAGTTAGATAAACTTGGATTTTTTGTCAGGAACCCATACAGGATGCTACCCTCTACAACATAACCTTCACTTCAAATCAAAACTCAAAACCTACAACCTGATTTTGGACGGATTTACGGAATCACCTGGAAGGTTCACATCTACCAAGGATTAATTATTATATTCAGCAAATCCTCTGGAAAACAACAGAAACCTGAGAACACCACCCAACCTGCAACTGAGTGAGTAATGTTTAGTCTGAAACTATATTTGATTTCCAAAAGCCAAGAAGAAAAATACATGACACTACTTTATAAGGACTGAATAGTAATATAATTCTGCCAAGCTTGATACAGCTTCAACTAGCACTTAAGTGTCAAGTGAGAGGTGTCAAAGCCCATTAGCCCAACAATGGCAGGAGAGTCGAATAGTCTACCCCAACCAAATGGAGAGGCCTTAGAAGCTCCCTCCTGCTGTTCAGAGGTAATTAAAATACAGTACCCTGTGCATGTAAAAAATGACAAGACAAGAAAAGATCACAAAATGAAGCTCCTTATGGAAAATCAAGAGACACTTTTTGCTGACTATTACAAAAATGGGAACATCAGCAACCTTATCTTCCACACAAACCATCCCCAGGCATGGCACAGTGCTATATTAGCACACTACCCCTCTGTTAAGAGAGGGGGGGTTAACGAGGGGTGGAAACTCAGGATTCTTGACAATGAGGATGAGGAGTCAGCTAATATAAATCTCTATAAGTCTGGAACAGTATTGGTACAGGGCAACCACAAACAGTTTCAGCTGGACTTTCACCTAATCAAATAATTAGCCCAGCAGGAGAAGCTCTCCCTTGATAAAGATACCCCCACCCCAAGTGGGTCAGACCAAACCTCTTCACCATATAACCCCACAGACGAGCAACCCTCAGCAGACAGTCAACCTCCCAGTACAGAGTACTTCTCCCTCATTGAAATGAAGGATAAATTCACCCAGCTGGAGGTAAGGCAGGTGGAGCTGGAACAGCAGGTGATCACACTCCAGTCAGCACAGACCCAGACAACAGTCCAGCACAACAACACCCCCTTAACCAGACCTGGAGAGCTGGAGGTGGAGAAAGACATATCTGCACTATGGACAGTGGTGAGACAACATCAACAGGAGAAAGAGCAGGAGCAGGAGAAGAACAGAGCACTAGAGGAGAGGATCAGACTACAGGAGGAGAGGGAGAGGGGGATGGAGGAGAGGATCAGACTACAGGAGGAGAGGGAGAAGGGGATGGAGGAGAGGATCAGACTACAGGAGGAGAGGGAGAAGGGGATGGAGGAGAGGATCAGACTGATGGAGGAGAGGTTGAGGGGGATGGCATGTGACAGAGAACAACCCACTAGGGAGGTGGCCATCCCCACAGAGACGCCAGCAGAACAGCCCACCTCAGCACCCGACAAAAGTCTCGACACCACAGCAGAACAGTCCACACCAGACCCTGACCATAGAAACGACATCACAACAGAACAGACAAAAGAAAAACCCCAAGCCCAGCAGCTCTCACCCCCTCTGAGCACCCCCCCTGTCAGCCACCCTGATAGCCCTCCTGACAACCCCCCCACACCCACTGAGGACAAACACAAGACACAGATTGTCCTTCTTATGGACTCAAATGGGAAATATATAGAAGAAAAAAAACTTTTTCCCAAACACAGTGTGTCTAAACTCTGGTGTCCAAACACCCAGCGCGCCCTAGACCTTCTGTCTGAGGACAAACTAGGCTCACCTAGCCACATAATAATACACACAGGCACAAACGACCTGAGAGCACAGCAGGAAAGGGTGGCCACAGCACTGAAGGGAGTGATTGAAAAAGCTTCTTCTACTTTCCCCAACGCACAAGTGGTCATCTCCACCCTGCTACCACGAAAAGACTTCCACCCTGCTACAATACAGCGGGTAAACGCAAGCATTTCCCGTGACTGTGCCTCAAAACCAAATGTTTTTCTGGCCCACCACTCCACCCTGGACTTGAACAGCCTCTATGACCAGGTCCACCTCTACAAGGCAGCAGTGCCCACCTTTGCCCGGACTCTAAAGGACATCGCTCTCAAACGAAGCCCCAACACTTCACACAGGAGCAACAGATCAATAGACACCCCACCCAGACCAGCGAGACACCCTCCAAGACCTCCAGGACCCCCCCCTGGACCTACACACCCCCCCCACATCAACCATGCCCACACCCAATTTAGGCCCCCTCAGATCAGACCCATGCCACTCCTGCCCACCCCATGCACCCCACCCCCGCAAAGAGGGCATCAACATGGAAGTCACACATACGCCCAGGTAGTGAGCGGGCAAACAGGCCCAACCCCCACTCTTACACTCGCCCAAGCCAACGGCATGTACCAGATGCTCAGCAGGCTCTGCTCACACTTACTGGCCTGAGGCCAAACCCCGACCAACAACATTGGACACTTTATGGAACAAAAAGCCTTCACTATATCATCCTGGAATATCCAAGGTCTGAGGTCATCTGCCTTTGGCCTAAAGAGCAGGAACCCGGACTTCAACAAAGAAATCGGTAATGCAGACATTGTCATCCTGCAAGAAACATGGTATAGAGGAGACGGACCCACTGGTTGCCCTCTAGGTTACAGAGAGCTGGTAGTCCCATCCACCAAACTACCAGGTGTGAAACAGGGAAGGGACTCAGGGGGAATGCTAATTTGGTATAGAGCAGACCTAACTCACTCCATTAAATTAATCAAAACAGGAACATTTTACATTTGGCTAGAAATTCAAAAGGAAATTATCTTAACAGAGAAAAATGTCCTCCTGTGTGCTACCTATATCCCCCCACTAGAATCCCCATACTTTAATGAAGACAGCTTCTCCATCCTGGAGGGGGAAATCAATCATTTCCAGGCCCAGGGACATGTATTAGTCTGTGGCGACCTAAATGCCAGAACTGGACAGGAACCTGACACCCTCAGCACACAGGGGGACAAACACCTACCTGGAGGTGACAGCATTCCCTCCCCCATATGCCCACCTAGGCACAACTATGACAACATAACCAACAAAAACGGGTCACAACTCCTGCAGCTCTGTCGCACGCTGGGTATGTACATAGTCAATGGTAGGCTTCGAGGGGACTCCTATGGTAGGTACACCTATAGCTCATCTCTTGGCAGTAGCACTGTAGACTACTTTATCACTGACCTCAACCCAGAGTCTCTCAGAGCGTTCACAGTCAGCCCACTGACACCCCTATCAGACCACAGCAAAATCACAGTCTACTTGAACAGAGCAATACTCAATCATGAGGCATCAAAGCCAAAGGAACTGAGTAACATTAAGAAATGCTATAGATGGAAGGAATGCAGTTTGGAAACCTACCAAAAAACAATTAGGCAACAGCAAATTCAATCCCTTTTAGACAACTTCCTGGGTAAAACTTTCCACTGCAATAGTGAAGGTGTAAACTTGGCAGTAGAAAATCTTAACAGTATTTTTGACCTCTCAGCTTCCCTATCAAATCTAAAAATCTCAAATAGAAAACCGAAGAAAATGAACAACAATGACAAATGGTTTGATAAAGAATGCAAAAATCTAAGAAATAAATTGAGAAACCTGTCCAACCAAAAACATAGAGACCCGGAAAACCTGAGTCTACGCCTTCACTATGGTGAATCACTAAAACAATACAGAAATACACTACGGAAAAAGAAGGAACAGCACGTCAGAAATCAGCTCAATGTAATTGAAGAATCCATAGACTCTAACCAATTCTGGGAAAATTGGAAAACACTAAACAAACAACAACACGAAGAATTATCTATCCAAAATGGAGATGTATGGGTAAACCACTTCTCCAAACTTTTTGGCTCTATAACAAAGAATAAAGAGCAAAAACATATACATGATCAAATACAAATCCTAGAATCAACTATTAAAGACTACCAGAACCCACTGGATTCTCCAATTACCTTGAATGAGTTACAGGACAAAATAAAAACCCTCCAACCCAAAAAGGCCTGTGGTGTTGATGGTATCCTTAATGAAATGATCAAATATACAGACAACAAATTCCAATTGGCTATATTAAAACTCTTTAACATCGTCCTTAGCTCTGGCATCTTCCCCAATATTTGGAACCAAGGACTGATCACCCCAATCCACAAAAGTGGAGACAAATTTGACCCCAATAACTACCGTGGAATATGCGTCAACAGTAACCTTGGGAAAATACTCTGCATTATCATTAACAGCAGACTCGTACATTTCCTCAATGAAAACAATGTACTGAGCAAATGTCAAATTGGCTTTTTACCAAATTACCGTACAACAGACCATGTATTCACCCTACACACCCTAATTGACAACCAAACAAACCAAAACAAAGGCAAAGTCTTCTCATGCTTTGTTGATTTCAAAAAAGCCTTCGACTCAATTTGGCATGAGGGTCTGCTATACAAATTGATGGAAAGTGGTGTTGGGGGTAAAACATACGACATTATAAAATCCATGTACACAAACAACAAGTGTGCGGTTAAAATTGGCAAAAGACACACACATTTCTTCTCACAGGGTCGTGGGGTGAGACAGGGATGCAGCTTAAGCCCCACCCTCTTCAACATATATATCAATGAATTGGCGCGAGCATTAGAACAGTCTGCAGCACCCGGTCTCACCCTACTAGAATCCGAAGTCAAATGTCTACTGTTTGCTGATGATCTGGTGCTTCTGTCACCAACCAAGGAGGGCCTACAACAGCACCTAGATCTTCTGCACAGATTCTGTCAGACCTGGGCCCTGACAGTAAATCTCAGTAAGACCAAAATAATGGTGTTCCAAAAAAGGTCCAGTCGCCAGGACCACAAATTCCATCTAGACACCGTTGCCCTAGAGCACACAAAAAACTATACATACCTCGGCCTAAACATCAGCACCACAGGTAGCTTCCACAGAGCTGTGAACGATCTGAGAGACAAGGCAAGAAGGGCATTCTATGCCATCAAAAGGAACATAAATTTCAACATACCAATTAGGATCTGGCTAAAAATACTTGAATCAGTCATAGAGCCCATTGCCCTTTATGGTTGTGAGGTCTGGGGTCCGCTCACCAACCAAGATTTCACAAAATGGGACAAACACCAAATTGAGACTCTGCATGCAGAATTCTGCAAAAATATCCTCCGTGTACAACGTAGAACACCAAATAATGCATGCAGAGCAGAATTAGGCCGATACCCACTAATTATCAAAATCCAGAAAAGAGCCGTTAAATTCTACAACCACCTAAAAGGAAGCGATTCCCAAACCTTCCATAACAAAGCCATCACCTACAGAGAGATGAACCTGGAGAAGAGTCCCCTAAGCAAGCTGGTCCTAGGGCTCTGTTCACAAACACAAACACACCCCACAGAGCCACAGGACAACAGCACAATTAGACCCAACCAAATCATGAGAAAACAAAAAGATAATTACTTGACACATTGGAAAGAATTAACAAAAAAACAGAGCAAACTAGAATGCTATTTGGCCCTAAACAGAGAGTACACAGTGGCAGAATACCTGACCACTGTGACTGACCCAAACTTAAGGAAAGCTTTGACTATGTACAGACTCAGTGAGCATAGCCTTGCTATTGAGAAAGGCCGCCGTAGGCAGACATGGCTCTCAAGAGAAGACAGGCTATGTGCTCACTGCCCACAAAATGAGGTGGAAACTGAGCTGCACTTCCTAACCTCCTGCCCAATGTATGACCATATTAGAGAGACATATTTCCCTCAGATTACACAGATCCACAAAGAATTTGAAAACAAATCCAATTTTGATAAACTCCCATATCTACTGGGTGAAATTCCACAGTGTGCCATCACAGCAGCAAGATTTGTGACCTGTTGCCACAAGAAAAGGGCAACCAGTGAAGAACAAACACCATTGTAAATACAACCCATATTTATGCTTATTTATTTTAACTTGTGTGCTTTAACCATTTGTACATTGTTACAACACTGTATATATATAATATGACATTTGTAATGTCTTTCTTGTTTTGAAACTTCTGTATGTGTAATGTTTACTGTTAATTTGTATTGTTTATTTCACTTTTGTGTATTATCTACCTCACTTGCTTTGGCAATGTTAACACATGTTTCCCATGCCAATAAAGCCCCTTGAATTGAATTGAATTGAATTGAGAGAGAGAGAGAGAGAGAGAGAGAGAGAGAGAGAGAGAGAGAAAGGAATTGTTTAGGCAATGTAAAGATATGTTTCCCAGGCCAATAAAGCCCCTTTAGAATTGAGAGACAGACAGTACTGTAAGTGGAAGACTGAGATTGAGTGTGTTTATCTGTTGTTCTGGATCAGGGGTGTCAAAGTCAAATGGACGGAGGGCCAAATAAAAAATTTAGCTACAAGCCGAGGGCCGGACTGTTCGAATGTTCATTGAAAAATTTTTAAATGACGCATATAGTCTAGTGAACCTAATTGAACCTACTGAAAACCTAACAAATATATTCCAATATGATCAGATAAATAAAGCAATATTTTCTTATGGCTCTGTCAGTAATCTTTAATTTTCAACAGACACAAAAGACAAATTTCCTTTATATAAAAATCCCCATAACATGAACATTAAATGAAAGAAACCGGTATTCAAGGCACCATCAGTAGCCTATATTTTCTATTTTAGCAAAAGTGGGCTAAATTTACTTCAAAGAAAAAAACAATAATAGCAATTTTCTATCATCCACTCAACTGAAATATTTTTAAAATATAATTGGATTGAAATACAATAAAATAAAGTGCAAAAATCTATTAATCAAAAACAACACTTTGTTTAAGGAGAAGTAACATGCAGTGAAAACAAATATTAAACTTTAACTTTTAAACTTGAACTGAGTAAAAACTCTAAATATGTGATTGCACAGTAATGTTCACTTGTTTGAGGTTGAGGGTGATACTTGGTGGTGTCCCATCTTTTCCACAAGTTCATCAATGTTCGGGGTAAGGCTCTGAGCTGAGGAAATCCTCAGAATTGAGTGGAGGTGTTCAGCAGTAAGTCGACTTCTGTGTGATGTTTTGTTCAGGTTCATCAAAGAAAACAGTTGTTCACACAGGTATGTGCTGCCAAACATAGACAACGTTTGAGCAGCCTGGATGCGCAGCTGGGGCATTGTGTCGGGGAGGAAACGGGCGAACTCCGCAGCACCCACTGCCGCATATTTTGCCCTCAGTGCATCATTGGATTGGAGGTCAATCAACTCCATTTGGAGGTTTGGTGGTGAGCTTTCCACGTCAACAGCAAATGGGTTACCGAGCAGTTCCAACCTGCTTTTTTGTGCTTCAAAGTCAGCAAATCGGCGTCGAAAGTCAGCGGCAAGCATACCTATTTTATCAGCCAACTGTGCGCTCGGGAACGCACTGGTAGAGAGCTCACCGTTGCATTGTGGGAAATGTAGTATTGGTGCGTGTAAAAGATCTGCGGGCTGCCGGCTTGCTGCGGTCTGCGGGCCGGTTCTAATAATAAATCAAGATCATCCCAGGGGCCGTAAAAAACCTTCTCGCGGGCCGGATGTGGCCCGCGGGCCTTGACTCTGACATATATGTTCTGGATGATCTAACCACTGTGTGTTTTCTCAGGTCTGCGCGGCGCTCCAGGTTACTCCCTGGAACAGGCTCATCACCTGCCCATAGAGATGGACCCTCTCATAGGTCAGTTTTCTGGGGGCAAAGTTCAGGTTACACTTTTAGAGTCCATCGGGTTGTTAGTGTTGTTAACACAAGATCATATAAAAATTAAGATAATGTGTGTGTGTGTGTGTGTGTGTGTGTGTGTGTGTGTGTGTGTGTGTGTGTGTGTGTGTGTGTGTGTGTGTGTGTGTGTGTGTGTGTGTGTGTGTGTGTGTGTGTGTGTGTGTGTGTGTGTGTGTGTGTGTGTGTGTGTGTGTGTTAGCCAACAACTCAGGTGTGAGTAAGCGTCAGATCACAGACCTGGTGGACCAGAGCATCCAGATCAACACACACTGCTTCGTGGTTACCGCCGACAACCGCTACATCCTGGTCTGTGGCTTCTGGGACAAGAGCTTCAGAGTCTACTCTACTGAGACAGGTAATACTGCCATAGTACTAATATAATACTATATTATACTAATACTACTACTATACTATATAGTATTTATACTGGGGCAAGAGCTTCAGAGTGTAACCTAGTGGTTAGAGCTTAGCAAGTAACCTAGTGGTTAGAGCTTTGGGCCAGTAACCAGCAGGTAACCTATTGGTTAGAGCTTTGGGTCAGTAACCAGCAAGTAACCTAGTGGTTAGAGCTTTGGGTCAGTAACCAGCAGGTAACCTAGTGGTTAGAGCTTTGGGTCAGTAACCAGCAGGTAACCTAGTGGTTAGAGCTTTGGGTCAGTAACCAGCAGGTAACCTAGTGGTTAGAGCTTTGGGTCAGTAACCAGCAGGTAACCTAGTGGTTAGAGCTTTGGCTCAGTAACCAGCAGGTAACCTAGTGGTTAGAGCTTTGGGTCAGTAACCAGCAGGTAACCTAGTGGTTAGAGCTTTGGGTCAGTAACCAGCAGGTAACCTAGTGGTTAGAGCTTTGGGTCAGTAACCAGCAGGTAACCTATTGGTTAGAGCTTTGGGTCAGTAACCAGCAGGTAACCTAGAGATTAGAGCTTTGGGTCAGTAACCAGCAGGTAACCTAGTGGTTAGAGCTTTGGGTCAGTAACCAGCAGGTAACCTAGTGGTTAGAGCTTTGGGTCAGTAACCAGCAGGTAACCTAGTGGTTAGAGCTTTGGGTCAGTAACCAGCAGGTAACCTAGTGGTTAGAGCTTTGGCTCAGTAACCAGCAGGTAACCTAGTGGTTAGAGCTTTGGGTCAGTAACCAGCAGGTAACCTAGTGGTTAGAGCTTTGGGTCAGTAACCAGCAGGTAACCTAGTGGTTAGAGCTTTGGGTCAGTAACCAGCAGGTAACCTAGTGGTTAGAGCTTTGGGCCAGTAACCAGCAGGTAACCTAGTGGTTAGAGCTTTGGGTCAGTAACCAGCAGGTAACCTAGTGGTTAGAGCTTTGGGTCAGTAACCAGCAGGTAACCTAGTGGTTAGAGCTTTGGGTCAGTAACCAGCAGGTAACCTAGTGGTTAGAGCTTTGGGTCAGTAACCAGCAGGTAACCTAGTGGTTAGAGCTTTGGGTCAGTAACCAGCAGGTAACCTAGTGGTTAGAGCTTTGGGTCAGTAACCAGCAGGTAACCTAGTGGTTAGAGCTTTGGCTCAGTAACCAGCAGGTAACCTAGTGGTTAGAGCTTTGGGTCAGTAACCAGCAGGTAACCTAGTGGTTAGAGCTTTGGGTCAGTAACCAGCAGGTAACCTAGTGGTTAGAGCTTTGGGTCAGTAACCAGCAGGTAACCTATTGGTTAGAGCTTTGGGTCAGTAACCAGCAGGTAACCTAGAGATTAGAGCTTTGGGTCAGTAACCAGCAGGTAACCTAGTGGTTAGAGCTTTGGGTCAGTAACCAGCAGGTAACCTAGTGGTTAGAGCTTTGGGTCAGTAACCAGCAGGTAACCTAGTGTTTAGAGCTTTGGGTCAGTAACCAGCAGGTAACCTAGTGGTTAGAGCTTTGGCTCAGTAACCAGCAGGTAACCTAGTGGTTAGAGCTTTGGGTCAGTAACCAGCAGGTAACCTAGTGGTTAGAGCTTTGGGTCAGTAACCAGCAGGTAACCTAGTGGTTAGAGCTTTGGGCCAGTAACCAGCAGGTAACCTAGTGGTTAGAGCTTTGGGTCAGTAACCAGCAGGTAACCTAGTGGTTAGAGCTTTGGGTCAGTAACCAGCAGGTAACCTAGTGGTTAGAGCTTTGGGTCAGTAACCAGCAGGTAACCTAGTGGTTAGAGCGTTGGGTCAGTAACCAGCAGGTAACCTAGTGGTTAGAGCTTTGGGTCAGTAACCAGCAGGTAGCCTAGTGGTTAGAGCTTTGGGCCAGTAACCAGCAGGTAACCTAGTGGTTAGAGCTTTGGGCCAGTAACCAGCAGGTAACCTAGTGGTTAGAGCTTTGGGCCAGTAACCAGCAGGTAACCTAGTGGTTAGAGCTTTGGGCCAGTAACCAGCAAGTAACCTAGTGGTTAGAGCTTTGGGTCAGTAACCAGCAGGTAACCTATTGGTTAGAGCTTTGGGCCAGTAACCAGCAGGTAACCTAGTGGTTAGAGCTTTGGGCCAGTAACCAGCAAGTAACCTAGTGGTTAGAGCTTTGGGCCAGTAACCAGCAAGTAACCTAGTGGTTAGCACTTTGGGCCAGTAACCGAAAAGTTGCAAGATCGAATCTGCGAGCTGACAAGGTAAAAGTCTGTCGTTCTGCCACTGAACAAGGCAGTTAATCCCACTGTTCCCCGGTAGGCAGTCATTGTAAATAAGAATTTGTTCTAAACTAACTTGCCTAGTTAAATAAATAAATAAATAAATAGCACCTTTTATTTGGAACCCAGGTTCAATGTTGAACCCATAAGATTTCTAACTGAGATGAACATAGTTATTACAGTACAGTGTATTATATATCTCCTCTGAAGGTAAACTGGCCTGTATTACAGTACAGTATATTATATATCTCCTCTGTGAAGGTAAACTGGCCTGTATTACAGTACAGTATATTATATATCTCCTCTGTGAAGGTAAACTGGCCTGTATTACAGTACAGTATATTATATATCTCCTCTGTGAAGGTAAACTGGCCTGTATTACAGTACAGTATATTATATATCTCCTCTCTGAAGGTAAACTGGCCTGTATTACAGTACAGTATATTATATATCTCCTCTCTGAAGGTAAACTGGCCTGTATTACAGTACAGTATATTTTATATCTCCTCTGTGAAGGTAAACTGGCCTGTATTACAGTACAGTATATTATATATCTCCTCTGAAGGTAAACTGGCCTGTATTACAGTACAGTATGTTATATATCTCCTCTCTGAAGGTAAACTGGCCTGTATTACAGTACAGTATATTATATATCTCCTCTCTGAAGGTAAACTGGCCTGTATTACAGTACAGTATATTTTATATCTCCTCTGTGAAGGTAAACTGGCCTGTATTACAGTACAGTATATTATATATCTCCTCTGTGAAGGTAAACTGGCCTGTATTACAGTACAGTATATTATATATCTCCTCTGTGAAGGTAAACTGGCCTGTATTACAGTACAGTATATTATATATCTCCTCTCTGAAGGTAAACTGGCCTGTATTACAGTACAGTATATTATATATCTCCTCTGTGAAGGTAAACTGGCCTGTATTACAGTACAGTATATTATGTATCTCCTCTCTGAAGGTAAACTGGCCTGTATTACAGTACAGTATATTATATATCTCCTCTGTGAAGGTAAACTGGCCTGTATTACAGTACAGTATATTATATATCTCCTCTCTGAAGGTAAACTGGCCTGTATTACAGTACAGTATATTATATATCTCCTCTCTGAAGGTAAACTGGCCTGTATTACAGTACAGTATATTTTATATCTCCTCTGTGAAGGTAAACTGGCCTGTATTACAGTACAGTATATTATATATCTCCTCTGAAGGTAAACTGGCCTGTATTACAGTACAGTATATTATATATCTCCTCTCTGAAGGTAAACTGGCCTGTATTACAGTACAGTATATTTTATATCTCCTCTGTGAAGGTAAACTGGCCTGTATTACAGTACAGTATATTATATATCTCCTCTCTGAAGGTAAACTGGCCTGTATTACAGTACAGTATATTATATATCTCCTCTCTGAAGGTAAACTGGCCTGTATTACAGTACAGTATATTATATATCTCCTCTCTGAAGGTAAACTGGCCTGTATTACAGTACAGTATATTATATATCTCCTCTCTGAAGGTAAACTGGCCTGTATTACAGTACAGTATATTTTATATCTCCTCTGTGAAGGTAAACTGGCCTGTATTACAGTACAGTACAGTAATCCCTCGTTTATCGCGGGGGTTACGTTCCGAAAATGACCCGCGATAAGTGAAATCCGCGAAATAGAAAACTTCTTTTTTTTTTACAATTAGCAACTATTACATGTATACAAATACAGTGACTCACGTGTAGGCCGTTTCACTGCTCTTCAGACTGGGCCGCTGCATCCTGACTGCGCTCTGCAGTGTTCTCTTCTTCTGAAGCCCGCGGTGCAGGTGTGTTTGTTCGGGAGAAGAGCATAGT
This sequence comes from Salvelinus alpinus, assembly GCF_045679555.1. NCBI lineage: Eukaryota > Metazoa > Chordata > Actinopteri > Salmoniformes > Salmonidae > Salvelinus > Salvelinus alpinus. The sequence continues at coordinate 40,121,420 of NC_092109.1, forward strand.
GATAGGCAGCTGTTGTCGCTCTTTTTTCTTCTTTGCAAAAAGATCCTTGTACACCGACATGCCACCATCGATTACGTTGGAGAACTGTAATGAACGGCTCATCAAAGGGTCCCATTCCTCAGCTACTCGCTTAAGTTCAGTGGCCATTCGCACCATGGTTGCTAAGCGACCAAGCGTTAGTCCTTCCTTCCTTCCTGGCCAACTTAATGTAAATTTGCCAAGCTGTTTTATGTACGTACACATAACTGCACGAGACGACAAAATGATAGCACAATTCGTAGCATGTTTTGATACAAGAAGCGGGAGTGAGTTTTTAGCGAATCAGAATGCAGAGCACAATGCACCAAAAAAAAATAAAAAATGCATTATGAAAATCCGCGAAATAGCGAATCCGCGATAAGTGAACCGCGAAGTGGCGAGGGATCACTGTATATTATATATCTCCTCTCTGAAGGTAAACTGGCCTGTATTACAGTACAGTATATTATATATCTCCTCTGTGAAGGTAAACTGGCCTGTATTACAGTACAGTATATTATATATCTCCTCTGTGAAGGTAAACTGGCCTGTATTACAGTACAGTATATTATATATCTCCTCTGTGAAGGTAAACTGGCCTGTATTACAGTACAGTCTTCCTCCCTCTCCCACTTCCTCTCTCCCCTCTCTCCCCCTCCCTCCTCTCCCCCCTCTCTCCCCCTCCCTCCTCTCTCCCCTCTCTCCCCCTCTCCCCTCTCTCCCCCTCCCTCCTCTCTCCCCTCTCTCCCTCTCCCTCCTCTCCCTCCTCTCCCTCCTCTCTCCCCCTCTCCCCCTCCATCCTCTCTCCCCCTCCCTCCTCTCCCTCCTCTCTCCCCTCCCTCCTCTCCCTCCTCTCTCCCCTCTCTCCCCCTCCCTCCTCTCCCTCCTCTCTCCCCCTCCCTCCTCTCCCTCCTCTCTCCCCCTCCCTCCTCTCCCTCCTCTCTCCCCCTCCCTCCTCTCCCTCCTCTCTCCCCTCTCTCCCCCTCCCTCCTCTCTCCCTCTCTCCCCCTCCCTCCTCTCCCTCCTCTCTCCCCTCCCTCCTCTCTCCCCTCTCTCCCTCTCCCTCCTCTCCCTCCTCTCTCCTCCTCCCTCCTCTCTCCCCTCCCTCCTCCTCTCCCCTCTCTCCCCCTCCTTCCTCTCCCTCCTCTCTCCCCTCCCTCCTCTCCCTCCTCTCCCTCCTCTCTCCCCTCCCTCCTCTCCCTCCTCTCTCCCCTCTCTCCCCCTCCCTCCTCTCTCCCCCTCCCTCCTCTCCCTCCTCTCTCCCCTCCCTCCTCTCCCTCCTCTCTCCCCTCTCTCCCCCTCCCTCCTCTCCCTCCTCTCTCCCCTCTCTCCCCCTCCCTCCTCTCTCCCCTCTCTCCCTCTCCCTCTTCTCTCCCCTCTCCCCCTCCCTCCTCTCCCTCCTCTCTCCCCTCCCTCCTCTCCCTCCTCTCTCCCCTCTCTCCCTCCCTCCTCTCCCTCCTCTCTCCCCTCTCTCC
>NC_092109.1:40127912-40165412 GCF_045679555.1 Salvelinus alpinus
TTCACACACATACTACAACAACAGGTTCAACTTACGTATCCCCCTCCCCCAAAAAAAGGGTCAAATATTTTTGGATCTATGAAATCCTAAGCAACACTATTATATTCATGTTTTATTGCAAAGATGTAAAATATGACCGTGTGAGTTGAAAGTTGAAAAAAATAATCAAGAAAATAAAAATAAAACATGCAAAGAATTTGATGATCTGTCTTTTCATTTGTTAAACAAAAGATTGTCGCTATGGACACCATGCTTATATTGCATTGTTGGGAGGGCCCGTAAATTAGCATTTCACTGTTAGTCTACACCTGTTGTTTACCAAGCATGCGATGAATAACATTTGATTAAATTCATTATGTAAACAAACAAAGAATACATCCCCGTTTGTTGCTATTGTGATGTGGGATAGAGACATCTGTTTTATTTTACTAGGCAAGTCAGTTAAGAACAAATTCTTATTGTCAATTACGGCCTAGGAACAGTGGGTTAACTGCCTTGTTCAGGGGCAGAACGACAGATTTTTTACCTTGTCAGCTCGGGGATTCGATCTTGCAACATTCTGGTTACTAGTCCAACACTCTAACCACTAGGTTACCCGCCACCCGCCATCTACAGAGAGTTGTTTAAATAGCAGTGGGCCTAGTGGTATACAGTATGTTCCAGAGGCAGAAGCTTAGACAGCTGAACAACCCACATAAATACTACAGAATATTATAGTATTTACTATTTTGTAGTATACTGTAGAATACTATACTACACAGTGTAGTATCCCGCAATCATGTAAGGTGGAATTTCTGACCTGAGTTAAGCACGTGTAAATGGAATGTAATTTCCCTTTGATGCACTTGTCTCTCTCCGCATATTCTGACCTTGAATTTAAGCATGAGAATAGAGTCGCTATTCGTTTGGGGCGGAGTTCAAATAAACGAAGGTTAAAGGTCGTGTTCCGACCTTGACTTAATTCTCTCATAATTACACCACCTTTCTGAGGGAAAAAAACCATTTGTGAGAAACAAGCATTTTGTGAGTATGGAAACATGGGCCCAACACTTTATATGTTGCGTTTATATTGTTGTTCAGTACAACATATTCAATAACAAAATATATACTGAGAAGAACAATACTTATAGAGACACACACACATTATAACTAATAACCAATATAACTAATAACTCATATAACTAATAACTCATATAACTAATAACTAATATAACTAATAACTAATATAACGAATAACTAATATAACTAATAACTAATATAACTAATCAACAGATATCAAGAGCGACTTACAGACAGAACATTCAACTAAGGTAGGTAAAAAAAACAAATATTGACAACCCAGAACTAAAATCTCACACCATACCATGTATGTAACATCAATGGAGGCTGTTGAGGGGAGGACGGCATATAATAATGTTCGAAATGGAGTAAATGGAATAGTATCAAACACAGTTATGTGTTAACACTGCATTCCAGCCTTTACACTCCATTCCAGCCTTTACACTCCATTCCAGCCTTTACACTCCATTCCAGCCTTTACACTCCATTCCAGCCTTTACACTCCATTCCAGCCTTTACACTCCATTCCAGCCTTTACACTCCATTCCAGCCTTTACACTCCATTCCAGCCTTTACACTCCATTCCAGCCTTTACACTCCATTTCAGCCTTTACACTCCATTCCATCTGTTATTATGAGCCTCCCCTCAGCAGCCTCCATATACAGTCAAGTAAACCCTTCTTCTTCAAAAGAACCACTGTCTGCAGAATCAGTGCCACGAACAAAAGACAATTGAGTGCAAGAAAGTCCTTCAGGGGCTGATCTCTTGACTGGCTCTCAGGCGTAGCGTGACGTCCCCCGACAGCCCTCGTCTGATCAGTTCCTCACGGAGCTGGCAACAGAACAGACAGACACAGTGGTAGACGTGATTATCAGGTAGAGCTGAGGAGAACCCCGGTGCTAGTTGACTAGGATGAACCTGTCTGATCTGAAAGAGTGACACTGACCTTCTGTAAGACCGTTTCTCTGATGTGATCATCTGTTAATGATGTCAGAGAGGACAGTTTCATCCCCAGTCCAACAACGTATCCTGTGGATACACACAATGGGCTGTTTATAAACACACACACACAAATCATTTTTTTTAAATGTTTGAACAAATGTTAATATCGTACTTACTAGGCCCATTACTCATGGTTGTATTGTCCACATTGTTGGTGGTGAGATCGGTGGTTGGGTTTGTACTGAATGTTGTGAAGTCACTAGTTGGTTGGGTGGTAGTTGGAAATGTAGCTGTAATCGGTGTGGTTGTGATGGCTGTAGCACAAATACACACAAACAGAGATTGGTTGATTGTTTGATTGATTGGATGATTGATTGATTGATTGGTTGGATGATTGATTGATTGATTGGTTGATTGATTGATTGGATGATTGATTGATTGGTTTATTGATTGATTGGTTGATTGATTGATTCGGTGATTGATTGATTGGATGATTGATTGATTGGTTGATTGATTGATTGGTTGATTGATTGGTTGATTGATTGATTGGATGATTGATTGATTGATTGATTGATTTATTGATTGATTGATTGGTTGCTTGATTGATTGATTGATTGGTTGTTTCCTTAGAATCTCAGGAGAACATGCTGTATTTATACTTTACCCACCACTTGAGTTAACGCTGACGATCACACAGCGCAGCTCAGACTGATACCTGGAACTGAGATCAACAGAAGTGGGAACAACTGTGGAGCTGTTCAGATCGTTGTTTACACAACATTGCAATAAAGAGTTACAATATAAAACAAACCACACACCGTTAAAACCAACGTAGTGGTTAAAGCCAACGTAGTGGTTAAAGCCAACGTAGTGGTTAAAACCAACGTAGTCGTTAAAACCAACGTCGTGGCTAAAACCAACGTAGTGGTTAAAACCAACGTAGTGGTTAAAACCAACGTAGTGGTTTAAAAACAACGTAGTGGTTAAAACCAACGTAGTCGTTAAAACAAACGTCGTGGTTTAAAAACAACGTAGTGGTTTAAAACCAACGTAGTGGTTAAAGCCAACGTCGTGGTTAAAACCAACGTCGTGGTTTAAAAACAACGTAGTGGTTAAAACCAACGTAGTCGTTAAAACAAACGTCGTGGTTTAAAAACAACGTAGTGGTTTAAAACCAACGTAGTGGTTAAAGCCAACGTCGTGGTTAAAACCAACGTCGTGGTTTAAAAACAACGTAGTGGTTAAAGCCAACGTCGTGGTTAAAACCAACGTAGTGGTTAAAGCCAACGTCGTGGTTAAAACCAACGTCGTGGTTTAAAAACAACGTAGTGGTTAAAGCCAACGTCGTGGTTAAAACCAACGTAGTGGTTAAAGCCAACGTAGTGGTTAAAACCAACGTAGTGGTTAAAGCCAACGTCGTGGTTAAAACCAACGTAGTGGTTAAAACCAACGTAGTGGTTAAAGCCAACGTCGTGGTTAAAACCAACGTCGTGGTTAAAACCAACGTAGTGGTTAAAACCAACGTCGTGGCTAAAACCAACGTAGTGGTTAAAACCAACGTCGTGGCTAAAACCAACGTAGTGGTTAAAACCAACGTACATCGTGGCTAAAACCAACGTAGTGGTTAAAACCAACGTAGTGGTTAAAACCAACGTAGTGGTTTCAAGACAGTGATAACTTCTTACTGTCTGCTGTCGCTGCTCTCCAATCATATTACCCAATCAACTAAAGGTATTCACATCCAATAGTCTTAATAGTCGACTACAGAAATGTCTGGTTAAACAAGTTTCAAATTCAAGTTTTTATAGTTTTTAATTTAGCCTTTATTTAATCAGGTATGTCTTTGAGAACACATTCTGTTGTGATCTAAGTTTTAAGTTTAACTAGCTGCAGACTGACCTGCCAAGCACTCCCTGAGCAATGAAGCACACAGGATAGTACCCTCCCTCCTCATCATCAGTAGGCGTCCATCTTAGAAGGTACTCTCCTGGGCTAGTGGTGTTCTCTCTGATGTTGCCAGGTCCGCTCATCAACAGCTCTGAAACCCTTAAGCACGGGGATACCAAAAGACAATGAGTCACATTTTCATAGTGCAAAAGACGAGTCACATTTTCATCGTGCAAAAGACAATGAGTCACATTTTCATAGTGCAAAAGACGAGTCACATTTTCATAGTGCAAAAGACAATGAGTCACATTTTCATAGTGCAAAAGACGAGTCACATTTTCATAGTGCAAAAGACAATGAGTCACATTTTCATAGTGCAAAAGACGAGTCACATTTTCATAGTGCAAAAGACGAGTCACATTTTCATAGTGCAAAAGACGAGTCACATTTTCATAGTGCAAAAGACAATGAGTCACATTTTCATAGTGCAAAAGACGAGTCACATTTTCATAGTGCAAAAGACGAGTCACATTTTCATAGTGCAAAAGACAACGAGTCACATTTTCATAGTGCAAAAGACGAGTCACATTTTCATAGTGCAAAAGACGAGTCACATTTTCATAGTGCAAAAGACGAGTCACATTTTCATAGTGCAAAAGACAACGAGTCACATTTTCATAGTGCAAAAGACAACGAGTCACATTTTCATAGTGCAAAAGACGAGTCACATTTTCATAGTGCAAAAGACGAGTCACATTTTCATAGTGCAAAAGACAATGAGTCACATTTTCGTAGTGCAAAAGACAATGAGTCACATTTTCGTAGTGCAAAAGACGAGTCACATTTTCATCGTGCAAAAGACGAGTCACATTTTCATAGTGCAAAAGACAATGAGTCACATTTTCATAGTGCAAAAGACGAGTCACATTTTCATCGTGCAAAAGACGAGTCACATTTTCATAGTGCAAAAGACAATGAGTCACATTTTCGTAGTGCAAAAGACGAGTCACATTTTCATCGTGCAAAAGACGAGTCACATTTTCATAGTGCAAAAGACAATGAGTCACATTTTCATAGTGAAAAAGACAACGAGTCACATTTTCATCGTGCAAAAAGACAATGAGTCACATTTTCATCGTGCAAAAGACGAGTCACATTTTCATAGTGCAAAAGACGAGTCACATTTTCATAGTGCAAAAGACGAGTCACATTTTCATCGTGCAAAAGACAACGAGTCACATTTTCATCGTGCAAAAAGACAATGAGTCACATTTTCATAGTGAAAAAGACAATGAGTCACATTTTCATAGTGCAAAAGACAACGAGTCACATTTTCATAGTGAAAAAGACAATGAGTCACATTTTCATAGTGCAAAAGACAATGTGCAAAGTATAAAAAATGACCATAAACCGTATTATCATCTGTCAGTGTGATTTAATATGAAACTTTTCTTCAACATCGTGCGTTATAAGGAGCCAATGTTTTAACTAGATTTAGGTCAATTGAGCAATACACGAATAGTCCATTCTTTTGTAACAGACATTGTTAAAGAAAAGTTTTGAAATAAATCACGTTGACAGAATATGATAAAAGGTTTATGGTAAAAAAACTAAACGCTTTGCACTATGAAAATGTTGCCCAGTGGAATGTACTGAACGTTGTAGGTAGAAAAAGTAATGATTAAAGCGGATGAATTACCCATATGAATGTATTTAGTTATTTACTGTACATGCCAGAACAGGAAACAGAAAACAGATCCGTTTTGCACATGTCTGAGTATTCTGTAGTGTAAACTAACGTCATCATGGTCTCTAAGGTCTAGATACACAGCCAGTTTTTCCACCCAGTGGGGACAAATCGTTTTACAAAGTGCTTCGCTGACTGTCACGATGCATTAGTCCAGGGGTGTCAAACTCAGTTCCCGGAGGGTCATGTGTCAGTTGGTTTCTGTTATTTTATTTCAATTTGTGTCCAATTAAGACCTAGAAAACCAGGTGAGGGGAGGTCCTAATAAGCAATGACCTAAATATATCAATCAAGTACAAGGGAGGAGCAAATACCTGGAGACACACACACCTGGCACTCCAGGAAGTGAGTTTGACAGCCGTGGTTTAGGCTATTGGGCTAACAGCTAATAGCCCATGTCGGGTGAAGTGTTTCACGTTTCTTTTCTCTTACGTGGAGTGGGTAGCCTGTGCTCTGACACTGATCTCCAGGGGATGGTCTGCGGAGGCGTAGAGCAGTGCTCCCTGGGCTGGCGTTGGAGACAGGAACATGGGTATGTACACCCCCTCTGTACAGGACGGCACCACGGGATCGACTGGAAGACAACACATTATGTTTTGAGATACAACACATGGTACCAGTCTCTTTAACCAACATTCCACAATGACATGAAGTACAAGGAGTGGAATGTCGGCTAAACAGATTGGTACCCAGGCTATATGACTGGCTACATGTCAGGCTATATGACTGGCTACATGTCAGGCTATATGACTGGCTATATGACTGGCTATATGACTGGCTATATGACTGGATACATGTCAGGCTATATGACTGGCTACATGTCAGGCTACATGACTGGATACATGACTGTCTACATGACTGCCTACATGGCAGGCTATATGACTGGCTACATGTCAGGCTACATGACTGGATACATGACTGTCTACATGGCCGCCTACATGGCTGGCTACATGTCAGGCTACATGACTGGATACATGACTGTCTACATGACTGCCTACATGTCAGGCTACATGACTGGCTACATGTCAGGCTACATGACTGGCTATATGTCAGGCTACATGACTAGATACATGTCTGGCTACAATAATGGCTACATGACTGGCTACATGACTGGCTACATGTCATGCTACATGACTGGCTACATGTCTGGCTACAATAATGGCTACATGACTGGCTACATGACTGGCTACATGTCAGGCCACATGATTGGCTGAATGTCAGGCTACATGACTGGCTACATGTCAGGCTACATGTCAGGCTACATGACTGGCTACATGTCAGGCTACATGACTGGCTACATGTCAGGCTACATGACTGGCTAAATGACTGGCTACATGAATGGCTAAATGTCTGGCTACATGACTGGCTACACGACTGACTACACGACTGGCTAACTGTCAGGCTACACGACAGGCTACATGTCAGACTACATGTCAGGCTACATGTCAGACTACATGTCAGACTACATGTCAGGCTACGTGTCAGACTACGTGTCAGACTACATGTCAGGCTACATGTCAGGCTACATGTCAGACTACATGTCAGGCTACATGTCAGGCTACATGTCAAGCTACATGTCAGGCTACATGACTGGCTACATGTCAGGCTACATGACTGGCTACATGTCCGGCTACATGTCAGACTACATGTCAGACTACATGTCAGGCTACATGTTAGGCTATATGGCTGACTACATGTCCGGCTACATGTCAGGCTACATGGCTGACTACATGGCAGGCTACATGCCCGGCTACATGTTCGGCTACATGTCAGGCTACATGACTAGTTACCAATGTTTTTCATAATAAATCAGTACCAGAACCACACCACTATGGTACAGGGTTGGCTACTCTGCATGGTACAGGGTTGGCTACTCCCCCCCCCCCCCCCCACTAATTGGTCTTTTGACCAATCACATCAGATCTTATCACGTCAGATATTTATCAGAGCTGATCTGATTGGTCAAAACACCTATTAGTTTAAAAAAAAAACAATAGATCTGAATTGGACTGCCTGTGTAAACGGGAGCCTTTTTTCATTTTTCTTTCTTCACCTGTCATTGCAAACTGAACAGGCAGTTTGCTGAGTGTTTGGCCAGAGGTCCTGTTAGATTGAGATCCATTAGTATAGGAGAGAGAGATGGACTGAGTAGGGAAGTCCTCCATCATCATCTGAACTGCGTATGTTCCAGTTGTATTCGTGTTGCTCCAGAACGACAAGGTGCAGTCCTAAGGAGACAAGATTAAAGGGGCAATACATACATTTACATACATTTATTTATTGTTATTTTTAAATCTTTTAAATTGATTATATAAACCCATTGATTCTTGAAGTATATAACTTATAAATGCCTCAGGGGCTTAGGTCAACTGTCGTACCCCATCAGAACCAACAATTGTTTTACTCTATTGTTTGTAAACAACATAAATGTAAACTATACATTTGGTATGATGGAGTCCTTGCATCCAAAGCTCTGACTTTAAGTGTGGCTACATTTCTCCAACCCTATCCTTCAAGCTGTTTACCAAAACAGTGGCGGGTGTCACGGCTTTGCTATCGTTAGAACTGCTTACTGCCCCTTTATACGGTGCCATTTCAGATAAATAACTTTCCTGGTCTTTACTGAGGTTCACAGAAACATCCCCATGCTGAGCGCACAGCTGACAGCTAGCCAGACAGATCAACAACACACTTTGTACTTCTCTTCCTGCAGGTCTTATTTCAATAGCTATTTCTCTCCACTGGGTGGCAGTGTTCACTGGCGCGCTCAACCTGGAAACTATAGCAGTCACATTATTGTCACGCAACAATCAAGAATAACTTATCAACTCCCAATATACCAAATATAACTCTTAACTGGTTATTCCATTTCAATTACTAGCATCATCGTTGTCCATCTGTTTTGCTGTCAGTCCATCTGTTTTGTTGTCAGTCCATCTGTTTTGCTGTCAGTCCATCTGTTTTGCTGTCAGTCCATCTGTTTTGCTGTCAGTCCATCTGTTTTGCTGTCAGTCCATCTGTTTTGTTGTCAGTCCATCTGTTTTGTTGTCAGTCCATCTGTTTTGTTGTCAGTCCATCTGTTTTGCTGTCAGTCCATCTGTTTTGCTGTCAGTCCATCTGTTTTGTTGTCAGTCCATCTGTTTTGTTGTCAGTCCATCTGTTTTGTTGTCAGTCCATCTGTTTTGTTGTCAGTCCATCTGTTTTGTTGTCAGTCCATCTGTTTTGCTGTCAGTCCATCTGTTTTGTTGTCATTTGGATACTAACCCATCGCAGAGTGAAGTTAACACCGGCAAGGTTACTAGATGTGACACACTCATCCGTTGGTACTGCATATCTGCATCTGACCGCATCCCCATCTGGGTCAAAGGACAACATGTTGAAGTCTCTTCGACAATTGACTGGGACACTGTGAGAGAGCGAGGGGGGTGAGGGAGAGAGAGAGAGGGGGGGGGGGGGGGGGGGAAGAGGAGGAGGGAGAGTGATGGGGAGAGAGAGAGAGAAAGAGAAGGGGGGGACAGAGGTAGAGGGGGTGTGAGAGGGCAGAGCGGGGGTGTGAGAGAGGAGGAAAGATGGTGGAGGGAGAGGAGTGGGGAGATAGAGGAAGAGAGAGAGATGGGAAGACAGAGAGAGAGGGGGTGTGAGAGGACAGAGTGAAAGAGAGGGAGAGAGAGGGGGAGACAGAGAGAGGGGGGGTGAGAGGAGAGAGTGAAAGAGAGGGAGAGAGAGGGGGAGACAGAGAAAGAGGGGGTGTGAGAGGTGAGAGAGAAAGAAAGGGAGAGAGAGGGGAGAGACAGAGAGAGAGGGGGGAGACAGAGAGAGAGGGGGTGTGAGAGGAGAGAGAGAAAGAAAGAGAGTGAGGGGAGAGACAGAGAAATAGGGTGGAGACAGAGAGAAGGGGGTGTGAGAGGAGAGAGGGAAAGAGAGGGAGAGAGAGGGGGAGACAGAGAGAGGGGGGGAGACAGAGAGAGAGTGAAGGGGAGACAGAGATAGAGAGAGAGGGAGACAGAGAGAGAGAGAGTGGGAGACAGAGAGAGAGAGAGAGAGAGAGAGGGGGTGTGAGAGGAGAGAGCGAAAGAGAGGGAGAGAGAGGGGGAGACAGAGAGAGAGGGGGGAGACAGAGAGAGAGAGGGGGGAGACAGATAGAGAGAGAGGGGGAGAGGAGAGAGACGAAAGAGAGGGGGAGACAGAGAGAGAGAGGGGGGAGACAGAGATAGACTTTATTATTACTTAGCTGAATACAACAGACTTATAAAATCACTTTTTTTACACTGAAATAAGTATGAATCTTTAATAGGTATATCTAGTTTTCACATTACGAATACCAGTAAAGAACAGTTGGACATTTTATAGGGGTATTAATGGCTATGTATTCCTGATTGTATATAGTAGTATTTACCTCATGGTTATGTATTCCTGATTGTACATAGTAGTATTTACCTCATGGTTATGTAGTCCTGATTGTACATAGTAGTATTTACCTCATGGTTATGTAGTCCTGATTGTACATAGTAGTATTTACCTCATGGTTATGTATTCCTGATTGTACATAGTAGTATTTACCTCATGGTTATGTAGTCCTGATTGTACATAGTAGTATTTACCTCATGGTTAGGTATTCCTGATTGTACATAGTAGTATTTACCTCATGGTTATGTAGTCCTGATTGTATATAGTAGTATTTACCTCATGGTTATGTATTCCTGATTGTACATAGTAGTATTTACCTCATGGTTATGTATTCCTGATTGTACATAGTAGTATTTACCTCATGGTTATGTAGTCCTGATTGTATATAGAAGTATTTACCTCATGGTTATGTAGTCCTGATTGTATATAGTAGTACTTACCTCATGGTTATGTAGTCCTGATTGTATATAGTAGTATTTACCTCATGGTTATGTAGTCCTGATTGTACATAGTAGTATTTACCTCATGGTTATGTAGTCCTGATTGTACATAGTAGTATTTACCTCATGGTTATGTATTCCTGATTGTACATAGTAGTATTTACCTCATGGTTATGTAGTCCTGATTGTACATAGTAGTATTTACCTCATGGTTATGTAGTCCTGATTGTACATAGTAGTATTTACCTCATGGTTATGTAGTCCTGATTGTATATACGAGTATTTACCTCATGGTTATGTATTCCTGATTGTACATAATAGTATTTACCTCATGGTTATGTAGTCCTGATTGTATATAGTAGTATTTACCTCATGGTTATGTAGTCCTGATTGTACATAATAGTATTTACCTCATGGTTATGTAGTCATAATTGTATATAGTAGTATTTACCTCATGGTTATGTAGTCCTAATTGTATATAGTAGTATTTACCTCATGGTTATGTAGTCCTGTATATACATAGTAGTATTTACCTCATGGTTATGTAGTCCTGATTGTACATAGTAGTATTTACCTCATGGTTATGTCGTCCTGTATGTACATAATAGTATTTACCTCATGGTTATGTAGTCCTGATTGTATATAGTAGTATTTATCTCACGGTTATGTAGTCTTGATTGTACATAGTAGTATTTACCTCATGGTTATGTAGTCCTGATTGTACATAGTAGTATTTACCTCATGGTTATGTAGTCCTGTATGTACATAATAGTATTTACCTCATGGTTATGTAGTCCTGATTGTATATAGTAGTATTTACCTCATGGTTATGTAGTCCTGATTGTACATAATAGTATTTACCTCATGGTTATGTAGTCCTGATTGTATATAGTAGTATTTACCTCATGGTTATGTAGTCCTGCTTGTATATAGTAGTATTTACCTCATGGTTATGTAGTCCTGATTGTACATAGTAGTATTTACCTCATGGTTATGTAGTCCTGATTGTATATAGTAGTATTTACCTCATGGTTATGTAGTCCTGTATGTACATAGTAGTATTTACCTCATGGTTATGTAGTCCTGATTGTATATAGTAGTATTTACCTCATGGTTATGTAGTCCTGATTGTATATAGTAGTATTTACCTCATGGTTATGTAGTCCTGATTGTATATAGTAGTATTTACCTCATGGTTATGTAGTCCTGTATGTACATAGTAGTATTTACCTCATGGTTATGTAGTCCTGATTGTATATAGTAGTATTTACCTCATGGTTATGTAGTCCTGATTGTATATAGTAGTATTTACCTCATGGTTATGTAGTCCTGATTGTACATAATAGTATTTACCTCATGGTTATGTACTCCTGATTGTATATACGAGTATTTACCGCATCAGAGGTATGACGGTAGTCTGTGGAGATCGGTTGACTTTCCCTGTGTCAGACCTGACCCCAAGATCCACATGAGTCAACAGCCTCCAACCAACAACGTTATTAGTGGTAGATATCCAGTTACCCCCGTCCATACTGTAATGATGTAAGAGACAGAGAAGAAGGATAGTTAGCGAACACCTTGAACACTCCTTAACACTCTCGTTGTTACTGTATGTGGTAAGTCGTTCATCGTGTACAGTACTGTGTGTATTCATCAATGTGTTTTTTGTCTTCCCTTTTTATACTGTTTGCACAGAAATGGGACAATATGTATGTTGCCCATTGGCCCCTGTAACTACTTTGGTTACCAGGATGCAATAACTTAGCTGTACATTGTAACTACAGATCAGGTACATAAACATATTAGTAATGGATGGAAGATACAGCATCTTAAGTATCTTATAAAAACATTTAATCCTAATGAATTGATGACATCGCATATAACGCAGATCAAACCATCACTCACCGAAGGTCAAAAGTGTGTGTGTTATTGGAGACGTGTCTGGTCATGCGTCCCTCTGTCTGACACCAGTCTCCGGATATCTCCCGGTCCACTGTCTGAACCGCTAGACTAGTCCGAGTCCCACAGTCCCCACTGACACAAAGCCAGGTATCAGTATCGGTGCAGCTGTGAAATCCTGTCTTATAGCGAAGGTCCACCTGCAACGAAACTCCACTTAATTAAGACCACCACTTTGTACAAATGTCAAGAGCGACTTCCTGATTTGGCCTCATTTTTAGATTTGATTCGTTAATAAATGCCATGACTGAATTAAAAACGTGAGTTTGTGTCTCTTTTGTGTGTCTGCAGGTGGGAAGAGTTTGCCAAGTTGTTTCGCCAGTTAACTTCAGCCGTCTGATGTACAACCCATGGTAAAGTTGTTTTGACTTCGGATTGACGACCCCCGGGGCCTAGTTAGGGATCGTCAATAAATTACACAATGCTGTCCAAGGGGGGGAAAACGGTGTTTGTTGTTTGTAGTAATTTAAATATCGCAAAGCAGACGTTAAGGATTCCAGCTTTAATTAATGGATGGGGGGGGTCCATTCCATTTTTATGAATCTTTTCAGTCTATTTGACCGTTGTCTGGATGAAAGAATAGAGTAGCAAAACCCCTGGTGATTTACTAAACGTTTCTTATTAATCCTTAAGGTCTATTGACACATAATAAGTAACATAATAAAATAATCCCTCATCAAAATCCGTCTGTTTAAACTAGAGATATCTGTATTTGTTTTGCACGGGCTGTATCTCAATCCACCGCATCCACCAATTCTGCATCTGCGGTGGGAAGGTGGCCGAGCTACAGGGGTGTTTCTCAGACCAGGAGACATCCCGAAAATAGATCTTCTCATGAAAACAACCATTTGGGCTATAAACTAATTTAGGTGATGTTTTCCGTTTTGCTCTACGACCCCCACAAGTGTCACGGGTCTCGTCTGAAGGTAACCCATACAAATGAATGGAAGTATGGAGGTAACCCATACAAATGAATGGAAGTATGGAGGTAACCCATACAAATGAATGGAAGGATGAAGGTAACCCATACAAATGAATGGAAGTATGAATGTAACCCATACAAATGAATGGAAGGATGAAGGTAACCCATACAAATGAATGGAGGTATGGAGGTAACCCATACAAATGAATGGAGGTATGGAGGTAACCCATACAAATTAATGGAAGTGTGAAGGTAACCCATACAAATGAATGGAAGTATGAAGGTAACCCATACAAATGAATGGAGGTATGGAGGTAACCCATACAAATGAATGGAAGTGTGAAGGTAACCCATACAAATTAATGGAAGTATGAAGGTAACCCATACAAATGAATGGAAGTATGAAGGTAACCCATACAAATTAATGGAAGTATGAAGGTAACCCATACAAATGAATGGAAGTATGAAGGTAACCCATACAAATGAATGGAGGTATGGAGGTAACCCATACAAATTAATGGAAGTGTGAAGGTAACCCATACAAATGAATGGAAGTATGAAGGTAACCCATACAAATGAATGGAAGTATGGAGGTAACCCATACAAATGAATGGAAGTATGAAGGTAACCCATACAAATGAATGGAGGTATGGAGGTAACCCATACAAATTAATGGAAGTGTGAAGGTAACCCATACAAATTAATGGAAGTATGAAGGTAACCCATACAAATGAATGGAAGTATGAAGGTAGTTTTGTGGCAACAAAAATAAGGGGTAAAATATGTGTCCAAAGAAGTATCAATATTTCCCGGACTTTCTTATATCGTCTAGATACAGGACAGACACTTCAAAACCGTATTCCTTATGATTTATTTTCAATGCGTTTCTATGGGCTATCGTAGTAAAGGCCAAATTTTCTCTCTCTCTCTCTCTGTCTCTCTCTCTCTCTCTCTCTCTCTCTCTCTGTCTATGTCTCTCTCTGTCTCTCTCTGTCTCTCTCTCTCTCTCTCTCTCTCTCTCTCTCTCTCTCTCTCTCAATTTCAATTCAATTCAATTTGCTTTATTGGCATGACGTAACAATGTACATATTGCCAAAGCTTATTTTGGATATTTACAATATGAAAATAATAATAATCAAAATTGTCAACGGGACAACAGTAACAACAATAACCAAGTGTCAAAATAACCATACATTGAACAATAACAATAAGCATACAGTAGAGGACATGTGCAGGTTGATTGGTCTGTCAGACACTGTCCCTCAACTTATGGCAGGCAGCAATGTAGTGCGCTGCCAACCCACAGCTCTCTGCGTCCTCCCCTAACAGGACGGGTAGCCTACTCTCATCAGAGAGGTCTTTGAAACCTTGAATAATGGTTTCAAATTTGGGGAAATGACACTCTCTAATTGTTTTATATTTTTGACATTTTGTCAGGAAATGCAGCACCGTCTCAGGTTCTGCTGTTGTGCAGTGGTTGCACAGCCTTTCCTCTATAGGGAGCCAGGTTTTCCTGTGTCTACCCTTCTCAATGGCAAGGCTGTGCTCATTGAGCCTGTACTTTGTCAAGGTTTTTCTAAGGTTTAGATCAGTAACCATGGTCAAATATTTAGCCACGGTGTACTGTCGATTTAGGGCCAGATAGCACTGCATTTTGCTTTGTGTTTGTGCTTGTGTTTCCCAATAAGCAATATCGTTTTGTTCTGACTGTGTTGTAATTTGGTTTATCCTGATTGATTGGATGTTCTGGTCCTGAGGCTTCAGTGTGTTAGTAGAACAGGTTTGTGAACTCAGCCCCAGGACCAGCTGGATGAGGGGACTCTTTTCTTTGCTCAGCTCTTGGCATTGCAGGGCTCTCTCTCTCTCTCTCTCTCTCTCTCTCTCTCTCTCTCTCTCTCTCTCTCTCTCTCTCTCTCTCTCCCTCTCTCTCTCTCTCTCTCTCTGTCTCTCTCTGTCTCTCTCTCTGTCTCTCTGTCTCTGTCTGTCTGTCTGTCTGTCTGTCTGTCTGTCTGTCTGTCTGTCTGTCTGTCTGTCTGTCTGTCTGTCTGTCTGTCTGTCTGTCTGTCTGTCTGTCTGTCTGTCTGTCTGTCTGTCTGTCTGTCTGTCTCTCTCTCTCTCTCTCGCTCTCTCTCTCTCTCTGTCTCTCTCTGTCTCTCTCTCTCTCTGTCTCTCTCTCTCTCTGTCTCCCCCCCCCCCTCTCTCTCTCAAATCAAAAAACTAAATGATCCATGGTATGACCATCTTAAAAACATAGCCCAACGGCTTTGACTTTTAGAGGATAACAGGTCATTTAGGAAATCTATAGAACCTTTGGTCATTTATCCAATTGACTCTGCAAACCCGTCCAACTATTGACTTTTCACAACAGCCACCAGTTCAGCCCAAATAACGTTTACAACAAAGATATATTGACATAATAAAATAGAAAATAACAAATATAGGCCTGAAAAGATATTCCATGCTGAAACCCTCATTTAACACCAACGGTATTGACTAAGGTAATGTGTTATATTTAGGATTATATTATTCATATTAAAACATAATCTTTAATTATTTTATATCTTTATACATGTTGTAAAAACTCCCGAAAATCCTTAAATGTTTCCAAAATTCTGGTAGTTTACTGCCGAAATTGGTAAGTGAACGATAATATTCTGACTTTAAAAGAAGAAGTCCCATCAATGTGGTCTCACCCTGTAGGTTCCGTTTGGGTTTCTCCCCCTGGGGTCGAAGGTCATGGTTCCTCCGTAGAAGTGGGAGGCCCAGGAGCCGGAGACCAGCAGTAGTAGTAGTAGTGAGGACTGGGATGGAGACATGGTGTCTGTCTCTCTGTCACTCTGAGTGCCCGACTCTGCTTTAATACACACCTACAGTAGAGGCACATACGCACATTAAAACTGCGAGCACACCGAACTGCCCACACACCACGCACGCACACACACACACACACACACACACACACACACACACACACACACACACACATCACACACACACACACACACACACACACACACACATCACACACACACAGACACACAGACACACACACACACACACACACACACACACACACACACACACACACACACACACACACACACACACACACACACACACACACACACACACACACACACACACACACACACACACACACACACACACACACACACACACACATACACACACACATACACACACACACACACACACAGAGAGACACACACGCACACACACACACACACTAATCATTTCCTTGGAACCACGCATGAGGAAACGTACGTGATTGTTTTGTATGAGGAATGAGGAAAAAGCCTTGGAATGAGGATGAACTTTCATATCTTTGATAAACACAACACACCCACACAGCTCCCACAATTAAAAAAACACTTTAGAATGTTACCTACTGGGGAGAATGACAATCCTCAGTCATAATCAAATCAAATTGTATTTGTCATATAACTGAATACAACAGGTGTAGACCTTACCGTAACATATTTACTTACGAACCCTTAACCAACAGAGTACAAATAATTAAGAAAAATGTGCTAAATAAACTTAAGGAAAAATTGTAAGACAATAAAATAACAATAACAAGGCTATATACAAGGGGTACTGGTACCGAGTCAATGTGTAACAAGGGTAGTCAAAGTAATTAGGGTACAATGTAGGTAGGGGTAAAGTGACTATGCATAGATCATAAACAGAGAATAGTAGCGTGTGTGAAGAGTGTGAAGGAATGTGTATGTATATGTGGCGTCAATATGCATGTTTGTGTGTTTTGTGTGTGTGAGCATGTGCATGTGTGTGTATATAGGTGTGTGTTGAAGTCAGTGCAAAAAAGTGTCAATGCATATAGTCCGGGTCGCCATTTTGATTAACTGTTCAGCAGTCTAATGGCTTGGGGGTAGAAACTGTTCTGCAGTCTGATGGCTTGGGGGTAGAAGCTGTTCAGTAGTCTAATGGCTTGGGGGTAGAAACTGTTCTGCAGTCTAATGGCTTGGGGGTAGAAGCTGTTCAGCAGTCTTATGGCTTGGGGGTAGAAGCTGTTCAGCAGTCTAATGGCTTGGGGGTAGAAGCTGTTCAGCAGTCTTATGGCTTGTGGGTAGAAGCTGTTCAGCAGTCTAATGGCTTGGGGGTAGAAGCTGTTCAGCAGTCTAATGACTTGGGGGTAGAAGCTGTTCAGCAGTCTGATGGCTTGGGGGTAGAAGCTGTTCAGTAGTCTTATGGCTTGGGGGTATAAGCTGTTCAGCAGCCTGATGGCTTGGGGGTAGAAGCTGTTCAGCAGTCTAATGGCTTGGGGGTAGAAGCTGTTCAGCAGTCTAATGGCTTGGGGGTAGAAGCTGTTCAGCAGTCTAATGGCTTGGGGGTAGAAGCTGTTCAGCAGCCTGATGGCTTGGGGGTAGAAGCTGTTCAGGAGCCTTTTGGTCGTAGCCCTGGCTCTCCGCTACAACTTGCCGTGCTGTAGCAGACAGAACAGTCTATGACTTCGGTGTTTTTTATGGCCTTCCTCTGACACCGCCTGGTATAGAGGTCCAGGATGGCACTACCCTCTATAGTGCCTTGATGCCCACACACATGCACACTCACACAAGAATGTAAGCACATTAGCACACACACACACACAATCCTTCCCTTGGAACCATTCAGGAAACGTACGTGATTGTTTGTATGAGGAATGAGGAAAGATCTTTGGAATGAGGATGAGAATGACATAGAAGACGTCTTTGATAAACACATCACACCACCATGGAACATCACCATTTAATCAAATCTAATACATGTTTTGTCAATTTCAATGCTGCATAATCAAGTTACATTTTTTTCTCTAAGATGAAATCAGACAGTAGAGTGCCAGAAAGCTATACCATCCAAACTTATCCTAAACCAGACCCTTGTCCCCTTACAGAAGCATCTGGTGTAGAGGTCTTGGACGGCAGGAAGTTCGGCGCCAAGTGATGTACTGGTCCGTATGCACTACCCTCTAGCGCCTTACGGTCAGATGCCGAGCAGTTGCCATACCAGGCGGTGATGTAAACCACTCAGGATGCTCTCGATGGTACAGCTGTGGAACTTTTTGAGGATCTGGGGACCCATGCCAAATCCTTTCAGTCTCGTGAGGGGTTTTGTAGGTTTTGTAGTGCCCTCTTCACGACTGTCTTGGTGTGTTTGGACCATGATAGATCGTTGGTGATGTGGACACCGAGGAACTTGAAGCTCTGGATCGACTCCACTTGAACCCCATCAATGTAAATAGCGGCATGCTCGGCACTCCTTTTAATGTAGTCCACGATTAGCTCCTTTGTCTTATTGACGTTGAGGGAGAGGTTGTTGTTCTGGCACAACACTGCCAGGTCACTGACCTCCTCCTTATAGGCTGTCTCATCATCGTCAGTGGTCAGGCCAACCACCATTGTGTTGTTGGCAAACTTAATGGTGTTGGAGTCGTGCGTGGCCACGCAGTCGTGGATGAACAGGGAGTACAGGAAGGGAGGGGAGGCGTGGCGGACGTGTTGTTGCCCACCCTCACCACCTGGGGGGTGGCCCGTCAGGATGTCCAGTACCCAGTTGCAGAGGGAGGTGTTCAGTCCCAGGGTCCTTAGCTTAGTGATGAGCTTGGAGGGCGCTATGGTGTTGAACTCTGAGCTGTAATCAATTAACAGCATTCTCACATAGGTGTTAGTTTTGTCCAGGTGGGAGAGAGCAGTGTGGAGTACAATAGAGATTACGTCATCTGTGAATCTGTTTGGGCAGTTTGCGAAATGGAGTGGGTCCAGGGTTTCTGGGATGATGGTGTTGATGAGACCAGCCTTTCAAAGCATATTCATGGCTACAGATGTGAGTGCTACAGCATAGTAGTTATTTATGCAGGTTACCTTCTTGGGCACAGGGATTATGGTTGTCTGCTTGAAATATGTAGATACTACAGACTGGGTCAGGGAGAGGTTGAAAATGTCAGTGAAGACACTGTCCAGCTGGTCAGCGAATGCTATGAGAAAGCTTCCTGGTAATCATGGTCCTGCGGCCTTGTGTATGTCAATCTGTTTAAAGGTTTTACTCACATCGGCTACGGAGAGCGTGATCAAACAGTCATCCGGAACAGCTAGTGCTCTCATGCAGGGTTCAGTGCTGCTTGCCTCAAAGCTGTTTTTACTTTGATCCAATTTCAGATTTCGCTACATAAGACCGAATCGAGGTGGTCGGTCACATATTTTATATTATACAGTACACATAATTCAACAAAATCCCTTTGTCCCTGTTGTGTACAGTCTATCCTCAGTCAGTAATTGCCCATATCAAATATTTGTGCTGTGAACATGATAGATTGTCATAGACAGTTATGTTAAAGTGAGACATACAGTATGTTGGTACTTTTAGCTTATCACACAAACTGAGAGTCAGGTATATGATGTTGCCACGAGCAGCAATGTGAACCAAAGATAATGCAAAGTGAGAACAACATGAAAAGGGACACTTGCAAGCACCTGAGTAGATCATCTGCACATGTGCACGGGAATTAACATCTCTCTTCAGCAATGGGATAGATGCATGACAACTACAGAGGGATTATTAAAGATACTCTTTGAAGAGGTAGGGTTTCAGATGTTTTCGGGAAGATTGCTAGGGACTCTGGTGTCCTAGCTTCAGGAGGAAACTGGTTCCATCATTGGAACAGTCCAAACTGGGCTGAGTAGGGGTGTGATTGGGGTGTGAGAACAGAGAAGAGTTTGGACTGAGCTGAGTAGGGGTGGGAGGGCAAGGAGACCAGCGGTGTACTCAGGTTGGGGAGTCGGGTTTGAGAATAGCCGGAAGGTAGGGAGCGGCAGTTCCTCTTGCTGCTCTGTAGGAAAGTACCATGGTCTTGCAGTGTATGTGAGCTTCAACTGGAAGCAAGTGAAGTTTGCGGAGGTGTGGGGTTGACATGGGAGAACTTGGGAAGGTTGAACACCAGGCGGATAAGTTGCAGGGGTTTGATGGCAGAAGCGGGGAGCACAGCCAACAGTGAGAGATGACAAGTGCCTGGATTAGGACCTGTGCCTCTTCCTATGAGGTATGGTTTTACTCTATAGATGTTGTACAGCATGAACTTTCAGGAGTCACTGCTTCAGGATCACACCTAGATTGTTTGCACTCTGGGAGTTGGACACCATGGAGTTGTCAACCATGATGGATAGATCTTGGAGTTGGCAGGCCTTCCCCGAGAGGAAGAGCAGCTCTATCTTGTTGAGGTTGAGCTTGAGGTGGTGAGCTGACATCCAAGCTGGGATTCCTGCCAGGAATGCAGAGATGCATGTTGCCACCTGGGTGTCCAAAAGGGGGAAGGAGAGTGTCACCAGCATAGAGACCATGTGAGGATATGACACGTGTTTAGAAAGAAGAATAGATGGCCTAGAACTAAGCGACACCAGTAGTGAGAGTATGTCATGCAGACAGATTCTCTTAACATCTCCTGGTAGGATGCAATCCAAGAGTGTGCAGAGCCTGAGACGCCCAGAGCCTGAGACGCCCAGAGCCTGAGACGCCCAGAGCCTGAGACGCCCAGAGCCTGAGAGTCATGGTGTCAAAGGCAGCACATATGTTTTGAACCTTTATTTAACTAGGCAAGTCAGTTAAGAACAATTTCTTATTTACAACGACGGCCTACCGGGGAACAGTGAGTTAACTGTTCAGAGGCAGAACGACACATTTTTCACTTGTCAGCTTGGGGATTCGATTTCGGTTACTGGTCCAACGCTCTAACCACTGGGCTACCTGCCGCCCCATAGATCTCAGAGGATGAGAACAGAGGAGCCTCCATGACACAGAGGAGAGCATTCTTGGTGGAGTGACCCTTCTTGAAGCCTGACTGGTTAGGGCCAAGAAGAGAGAGATATCGAGAGAGTTGATCAGAGACAGCATGCTCAAGTGTTCTGGAAAGAAAAGAAAGAAGGGATACAGGTCAGTGATTTTTGATATCAGAGGGGTTGGTTTCTTGAGGAGGAAAGTGTCTCGGTCCATTTTGAAGTCAAAGGGGATACAGCCAGTGGTCAGGGATGAGTTGATGAAGGAAGTGAGGAATGGGAGAAGGTCTCCAGAGATGGTCTGGAGCAGGGAGGAGGGGATGGGGTCGAGCGGGCAGGTTGCCATGCGGCCGGACCTCACTAGTTGCAGGATTTCTTCTGGAGAGAGAGGGGAGAAAGAGGTCAAGGCGTAGGGGAGTTCTGTGAGAGTGGGACCAGTGAACGCAATTAACTGAGTGAATGACGTTAACCTTCTTCTCAAAGTCGTCCACAGAGAAGGGAAGGGGAGGAGGTGGAAAAGAGTTTCCTAGCATTAGAGGCAGAATCTTGAAATGTAGAGTTTACTGTGAACACTGACTCTCTACCCGCTTTAAGTTACAGTTTTAACAGTGGCCAAGTAGGCTGTGACTATTTGATCATAATGTAGGTCTACCAGTGACCTACCAAAAACAATGGAGAAAATGCATCCCATTACATTTTAACATGGAAACAGCTGTTCTATCATTCAGCCTACAGTAGCAGCCTATGTGTGGTGTTCAATGGAGGCCTACATTCCATTAGACTTTTGAAAAAAAAACATGCAGGGCTTGACATTAACTTCTCTAGGATAGGGGGCAGCATTTTCACTTTGGATGAATAGCGTGCCCAGAGTGAACTGCCTCCTACTCTGTCCCAGATGCTAATATATGCATATTATTATTACTATTGGATAGAACACACTCTGAAGTTTCTAAAACTGTTTGAATGATGTCTGTGAGTATAACAGAACTTATATGGCAGGCAAAACCTGAGAAAAAATCCAAACAGGAAGTGAGAATTCTGAGGCTGGTCGATGTTCAACTCATCGCCTATTCAAATCCCAGTAAGATATGGATCTGTTTGCACTTCCTATACCTTCCAGATGTCAACAGTCTGTAGAATGTTGAATGAAGCCTCTACTGTGATGTGGGGCCGGATGGGAGGTGTTTCAGTCAGTGGTCAGTTCTTGGAACAACGTGACGCTGGCAAACTGTATACGTTGTCAGGATTCCTTTACACTTCAAGGCTATACTGTACGTACAAGATACGTCTTCAACTACCTCCGGAGGTGTTTATGAATCACAATCAGATCACAATGTATCTTTTGATTGTCTACCCCTGTCGACAAATGTGGGCACAATCAGAATGTAGACAAGATCAGGGCAACAGACGCATGTTAGAAGCAGGTATAAACGTGGCTAGAGAAGAGCTGATATCAGAGAGTTGAGGATGAGAGAGTGGTAGACGAATGAAGACGTTGATGAGAAGAAATGGGTAAAGCTACACGAAGGAGAACGTTAAAAACATCAAATACCTTTATAGAGGACGGCTGCAGAAAAGACTAAGAGCTGACGTCTTCTTTGACAGATTCAAAACCCAAAGATGAAATGGTGGACTGACTAAAGCAACATCAGGGTCACTACATGCAACGTAACACTAACTGAATAAAGATGTTTCGGGTCAAATCAACTGGAAGGACATCGAGAGGAACTCTCAGAATGTATGGCCACTGCGGCTATGGAACCCTGACCTGTCCACCGGACGTGCTACCTGTCCCAGACCTGCTGTTATCAACTCTCTAGAGACAGCAGGAGCGGTAGAGATACTCTTAATGATCGGCTATGAAAAGCCAACTGACATTTACTCCTGAGGTGCTGACCTGTTGCACCCTCGACAACCACTGTGATTATTATTATTTGACCATGCTGGTCATTTATGAACATTTGAACATCTTGGCCATGTTCTGTTATAATCTCCACCCGACACAGCCAGAAGAGGACTGGCCACCCCTCATAGTCTGGTTCCTCTCTAGGTTTCTTCCTAGGTTTTGGCCTTTCTAGGGACTTTTTCCTAGCCACCGTGCTTCTACACCTGCATTGCTTGCTGTTTGGGGTTTTTAGGCTGGGTTTCTGTACAGCACTTTGAGATATCAGCTGATGTAAGTAGGGCTATATAAATAAATTTGATTTGATTTGATCCCTGGGAGAGAATACTCTGGCTTTACGGCATAAAGCCGCTGATCCCTGGGAGAGAATAGTCTTGGGCTTTATGGCCTTTTTTCCCCTTTATTTCTGTTCTTACTCATGTTGTTTTTCCTTGTGTGAAGTTTTTGTCCGTAACAATGTCAGGAAATGAGGCCAGTTGTGGGGTTATACCTTAAAACAAAGAGCAATATACAGTATTACAAATGTTAATATTTTTTTTTATTGTTGAACCTTCTCGATATCCAGTCCCTTACAATTCAATACTTTCAAAATAATCAAATATGAGGTCTGGTTCAGTATGTACTTCACAGTTAAACCAGGTTAGTACAGGTTGCGATGGAAACAGTAGAGATATTTTGTTATTACAGAAAGAAATATACTTCACAGTTAAACCAGGTTAGTACAGGTTGCCCTGGAAACAATAGAGATATTTTGAAATTACAGAAAGAACTATACGTCGCACTAAAATCAGGTTAGTACAGGTTGCCCTGGAAACAATAAGGATTTAGGATATTACAGAAAGAAAACAGCAGTGGGGACGGGTCTGAAATGGCCCCTATTCCCTATAGAGAACACTACTGTTGGCCAGAACCAATTATATAGGGAATATTGTGCCATTTTGTACACAGCCAGAGAAAGATGAACTTTGAATGAAAGCAATCCTGGATGAGATATGTTATCTGAGATAAACACATCAGTCACATAATGTTAATCCATGGGGAATTAGTAACAGAAGCGGTTGTTTCCTATTTCAAATAGAAAGAGAAAGAACCGATATAAATCACACTGAAAGCGACACTAGATAAGATTAGACCCCGGCTAACTTGCCTGAGGACTTCTAAGATTCCAAAGTTGTATTCCATGGATAAGAGAATGGAAACAGACCACTGGTGTTTCATTAGTGCACACCGTAGGAAAACGTTTTCTGCCCTTTTGCTTCCGTTTGGGTCGTAGTAAATATACCCCAGATTCAAAAACAGAGTTCTCACTCCCTCCTCCCGGTTCTGTTCTTTACACAGTGAACTATGTTTCCCATGAGCCAAAAGGAGAAGTCACAGAGGGTTCAGAGTTCAGTTCAAACTACCGCCTTAACACATCGGAGTAAAGTCCCATATGGTCCAACTGAAAAGCTTGTTTACAGGAGTGTGTGTGTGTGTGTGTGTGTGTGTGTGTGTGTGTGTGTGTGTGTGTGTGTGTGTGTGTGTGTGTGTGTGTGTGTGTGTGTGTGTGTGTGTGTGTGTGTGTGTGTGTGTGTGTGTGTGTGTGTGTGTGTGTGTGTGTGCGTGTCTCTCTCAGATGGACAGTGAGGACACGGTGGATCTCTGTGAAGATATACTACAGATCTCCATGTTGGTGAATGAGCTGCCCCCCTCACTGCTGCAGTCAGGTACAGAGGAGGAGGATGTAATGATATTCTTTAGCCTGTGGAGGGCGATGATGATCAACGACAGCAGGAACACCAGCAGACTCAGGAAGATCCACACGTACACGTAAACATTCTCCTGTCGCCCCGACGACAACCCTGTCCCCGCCGCCGCGGCTGCAGTGGAAACAGAGGTGGGGGAAAACCTCAGGAAGTTTCCATTGTCTGGGGAGATTTCGGTTCTGTTGAGCTCCTCCAATGAGAATTCCATACCGGACATAGTGACGATCGGAATGGACAGATCTGAGAGAGAGGAGAAATAGGTTGTTACTAAGCCTTATACTAAGGTGAATTCATAGCCTCGTAACCAATGACGTAAACTCATCAATTAAGTTAAATTAAGAGAACATTAAGAGTGGAACCCAGATACAAAGCAGGACTCACTTGAAACAGAGATGTCAACCTCAATGTAACTTCCTTGGTTAAATAAAGGATCAACAAATACATACAAACACGCTGTACAGACAAGAGGATCATTATAAAATGTGGATCTGGTTACTGAGATGGTAAACACTTCTCCAGGCATTTTGAGGTCTGATCATCTGTGCAAAATGTGCATAACTGGAACACACCCTAAAACGACAGGTACAGAATTAGACAGTGGAGTGGTCCAAGACACCCTCTCAGTGTTGTCTATCTGACGGGGTGGGAGTCTTTGTGATAAACTAGAAAAGGACATTATTTTAAAGAAAATGTATGTGCTGCGTCAGCTGTCCAATATAATCTTTTATGGACATCGAAGAGGTTTAGACGTTTAAATTGTGAGAGGGCAGTGTTGATAAATTGAGGCTGGCGCAGTAATAGAACTAGTGTAGTAAAAGAACTAGTGTAGTAATATAACTAGTGTAGTAAAAGAACTAGACTAGTAATAGAACTAGTGTAGTAATATAACTAGGCTAGTAATAGAACTAGTGTAGTAATAGAACTAGTGTAGTAATAGAACTAGTGTAGTAAAATAACTAGTGTAGTAATATAACTAGTGTAGTAAAAGAACTAGACTAGTAATAGAACTAGTGTAGTAATATAACTAGGCTAGTAATAGAACTAGTGTAGTAATAGAACTAGTGTAGTAATAGAACTAGTGTAGTAATAGAACTAGTGTAGTAATAGAACTAGTGTAGTAATAGAACTAGTGTAGTAATAGAACTAGTGTAGTAATAGAACTAGTGTAGTAATAGAACTAGTGTAGTAATAGAACTAGTGTAGTAATAGAACTAGTGTAGTAATAGAACTAGTGTAGTAATAGAACTAGTGTAGTAATAGAACTAGTGTAGTAATAGAACTAGTGTAGTAAAATAACTAGTGTAGTAATATAACTAGGCTAGTAATATAACTAGTGTAGTAATATAACTAGTGTAGTAATATAACTAGTGTAGTAAAAGAACTAGTGTAGTAATATAACTAGTGTAGTAATATAACTAGTGTAGTAATAGAACTAGTGTAGTAATAGAACTAGTGTAGTAATAGAACTAGTGTAGTAATAGAACTAGTGTAGTAATAGAACTAGTGTAGTAATAGAACTAGTGTAGTAAAAGAACTAGTGTAGTAAAATAACTAGTGTAGTAATAGAACTAGTGTAGTAATAGAACTAGTGTAGTAATAGAACTAGACTAGTAATAGAACTAGTGTAGTAATAGAACTAGACTAGTAATAGAACTAGTGTAGTAATAGAACTAGTGTAGTAATAGAACTAGTGTAGTAATAGAACTAGTTTAGTAATAGAACTAGTGTAGTAATAGAACTAGTGTAGTAATAGAACTAGTGTAGTAATAGAACTAGACTAGTAATAGAACTAGTGTAGTAATAGAACTAGTTTAGTAATAGAACTAGTTTAGTAATAGAACTAGTGTAGTAATAGAACTAGTGTAGTAATAGAACTAGTGTAGTAATAGAACTAGTGTAGTAATAGAACTAGTGTAGTAATAGAACTAGTGTAGTAATAGAACTAGTGTAGTAATAGAACTAGTGTAGTAATAGAACTAGTGTAGTAATAGAACTAGACTAGTAATAGAACTAGTGTAGTAATAGAACTAGTGTAGTAATATAACTAGTGTAGTAATAGAACTAGTGTAGTAATAGAACTAGTGTAGTAATAGAACTAGTGTAGTAATAAAACTAGTGTAGTAATAGAACTAGTGTAGTAATAGAACTAGTGTAGTAATAGAACTAGTGTAGTAATAGAACTAGTGTAGTAATAGAACTAGTTTAGTAATAGAACTAGTGTAGTAATAGAACTAGTTTAGTAATAGAACTAGTGTAGTAATAGAACTAGGCTATTGACTATACATTAAATATTAGCCTTTAGTCCTGGGTTTCTATATAACAGGCCCTTGTCTTCCTCAATGTAACACTACATGTCGACTGGGTTCTAGTAAGGGTTTTCTACATAACAGGGCCAGACTGAAAGAGAGACTCAGTGTCCAAAATAGTGTTGATAAAAAGTGGTAACTTCTGACAACATTCAAAAAATAAATTCAGAAATTCCATTTGGATGATTCCCTTGTTGATTCAACTGGGACTTCTGGAAAATCGGTAACCCGAGGTTACCAGACTTTTGCCAACCTCTTTGTAAAGCTAGACCTTTTGAGGCAGCTTCCTCTCTGAGCTGAGAGGAATGCAGAGATCGAAGAGAAGAACAGGTGGAAGACTTCAAAAGGAGAGTGTATTTAACGGGCAGCTCACCTCTCACTCTCTCCATATCCTTCCCTTATATCCTTCCCTCATATCCTTCCCGCTATTCGCATTGCCTAGCTGCAGCTGCCTATTGCTATTCCTGCAGTGTGTCTGTTTGTCTCTCTGTAGTTCTCTCTCTCTCTCTCTCTCTCTCTCTCTCTCTCTCTCTCTCTCTCTCTCTCTCTCTCTCTCTCTCTCTCTCTCTCTCTCTCTCTCTCTCTCTCTCTCTCTCTCTCTCTCTCTCTCTCTCTCTCTCTCTCTATCTCTGTCCTCTCTCTCTCTCTCTCTCTCTCTCTCTCTCTCTCTGTCCCCTCTCTCTCTTTCTCGCTGTCTCTCTCTCTCCCTCTCTCTCTCCCTCTCTCTCCTCCCTTCTCTCTCTCTCTCTCTCTCTCTCTCTCTCTCTCTCTCTCTCTCCTCCCTTCTCTCTCTCTCTCTCTCTCTCTGTCTGGAATGGCTTGCTATAATTGGATAGGCGTTACGTGTACACATTGTGTTGGGACGGGAATGTATTCATACTCATTTATTGAAATGTTTTGGCTTTTCAAGTTCAATAAAATAGTCTCTCCTCATCCCCGTCATTCTCTGTCTCTGTCCCTCTCTCTTAGTCTCCCTCTATCTCTCATTGTGAGAAGTGACATGAGCTCTGTTCCTCCTAGCCCTAGGCTTGCTGTTGTTCTACTCTACTGAGAGAGAGATGATATGTAGGAGACTGTAGTATCCTTAAAGGCTTCTTAGAGTTACAACTCATGAGACTCTAAGTACGGTTTAGTATTTAATTGTAACTTAGAATGACATCCTCCAATGCACCTGGCTTAAGCTACCTGAAGCTATCTTAATCATAGTTAAATAGGCAGACATAGGAAATAGCTACGGATAGCGGGAAGCAAACCCCCGTCTTGAGTCAATACTGCCATCTATTGGTAAACATAAATATACCAGGTTACTACAGAGACCGATGTTGTTCTACTCTACTGAGAGAGAGATGATATGTAGGAGACCGATGGTGTTTTACTCTACTGAGAGAGAGATGATATGTAGGAGACCGATGGTGTTTTACTCTACTGAGAGAGAGATGATATGTAGGAGACCGATGGTGTTTTACTCTACTGAGAGAGAGATGATATGTAGGAGACCGATGGTGTTTTACTCTACTAAGAGAGAGATGATATGTAGGAGACCGATGGTGTTTTACTCTACTGAGAGAGAGATGATATGTAGGAGACCGATGGTGTTTTACTCTACTAAGAGAGAGATGATATGTAGGAGACCGATGGTGTTTTACTCTACTGAGAGAGAGATGATATGTAGGAGACCGATGGTGTTTTACTCTACTAAGAGAGAGATGATATGTAGGAGACCGATGGTGTTTTACTCTACTGAGAGAGAGATGATATGTAGGAGACCGATGGTGTTCTACTCTACTGAGAGAGAGAGATGATATGTAGGAGACCGATGTTGTTATACTCTACTGAGAGAGAGAGATGATATGTAGGAGACCGATGTTATTCTATACTACTGAGAGAGAGAGATGATATGTAGGAGACCGATGTTGTTATACTCTACTGAGAGAGAGATGATATGTAGGAGACCGATGTTATTCTATACTACTGAGAGAGAGAGATGATATGTAGGAGACCGATGTTATTCTACACTACTGAGAGAGAGAGAGATGATATGTAGGAGACCGATGTTATTCTACTGAAACAGGTTTCCCTCAAGAATTTCCATGTATTTATCATCATCCATCATTCCTTCAATCCTGACTAGTCTCCCAGTCCCTGCCGATGAAAAACATCCCCACAGCATGATGCTGCCTCCACCATGCTTCACTGTGGGGATGGTGTTCTCGGGGTGATGAGAGGTGTTGGGTTTGCGCCAGACATAGCGATTTCCTTGATTGGCAAAAAAGCTCAATTTTAGTCTCATCTGACCAAAGTACCTTCCATATGTTTGAGGAGTCTCCCACGTGCCTTTTGGCGAGCACCAAATGTGTTTGCTTGTTTTTTTCTGGACACTCTTCCGTAAAGTCCAGCTCTGTGGAGTGTACAGCTAAACGTGGTCCTATGGACAGATACTCCAATCTCCGCTGTGGAGCTTTGCAGCTCCTTCAGGGTTGTCTTTGGTTTCTTTGTTGCCTCTCTGATTAATGCCCTCCTTGCCTGGTCCGTGAGTTTTTGTGAGCGTCCCTCTCTTGACAGGTTTGTTGTAGTGCCATATTCTTTCATTTTTTATAATGGATTTAATGGTGCTCCGTGGGATGTTCAAAGTTTCTGATATTTTTTATAACCCAACCCTGATCTGTACTTCTCCACAACTTTGTTCCTGACCTGTTTAGAGAGCTCCTTGGTTTTCATGGTGCCACTTGCTTGGTGGTGTCATTTGCTTAGTGGTGTTGCAGACTCTGGGGCCTTTCAGAACAGGTGTATATATACTGAGATCATGTGACAGATCATGTGACACATAGATTGCACACAGGTGAACTTTATTTAACGAATTATGTGACTTCTGAAGGTAATTGGTTTCACCAGATCTTATTTAGGGGCTTCATAGCAAAGGGGGTGAATACTTATATGCACGCACCACTTTTCCGTATTTAATTTAATTTAATTAAATTTTTAATTCATTTTTGAAGCAATGTATTTTTTTCAGTTCACTTCACCAATTTGGAGTATTTTGTGTATGTCCATTACATGAAATCCAAATAAAAATCTATTTAAATTACAGGTTGTAATGCAACAAAATAGGAAAAACGCCAAGGGGGATGAGTACTTTTGCAAGGCTCTGTATATAGACATAATATTACATGTGAAATGTCTTTATTCATAGTGCACTGTATATAGGGAATAAGATTCCATAGGGCTCTGGTCTAAAGTAGTGCACTATATATAGGGAATAAGATTCCATAGGGCTCTGGTCTAAAGTAGTGCACTATATATAGGGAATAAGATTCCATAGGGCTCTGGTCTAAAGTAGTGCACTATATATAGGGAATAAGATTCCATAGGGCTCTGGTCTAAAGTAGTGCACTATATATAGGGAATAGGGTGCCATAGGGCTCTGGTCTATAGTAGTGCACTATATATAGGGAATAAGATTCCATAGGGCTCTGGTCTAAAGTAGTGCACTATATATAGGGAATAAGATTCCATAGGGCTCTGGTCTATAGTAGTGCACTATATATAGGGAATAAGATTCCATAGGGCTCTGGTCTAAAGTAGTGCACTATACAGTGGGGAGAACAAGTATTTGATACACTGCCGATTTTGCAGGTTTTCCTACTTACAAAGCATGTAGAGGTCTGTAATTTTTATCATAGGTACACTTCAACTGTGAGAGACGGAATTTAAAACAAAAATCCAGAAAATCACATTGTATGATTTTTAAGTAATTAATTCGCATTTTATTGCATGACATAAGTATTTGATCACCTACCAACCAGTAAGAATTCCGGCTCTCACAGACCTGTTAGTTTTTCTTTAAGAAGCCCTCCTGTTCTCCACTCATTACCTGTATTAACTGCACCTGTTTGAACTCGTTACCTGTATAAAAGACACCTGTCCACCCACTCAATCAAACAGACTCCAACCTCTCCACAATGGCCAAGACCAGAGAGCTGTGTAAGGACATCAGGGATAAAATTGTAGACCTGCACAAGGCTGGGATGGGCTACAGGACAATAGGTAAGCAGCTTGGTAAGAAGGCAACAACTGTTGGCGCAATTATTAGAAAATGGAAGAAGTTCAAGATGACGGTCAATCACCCTCGGTCTGGGGCTCCATGCAAGATCTCACCTCGTGGGGCATCAATGATCATGAGGAAGGTGAGGGATCAGCCCAGAACTACACGGCAGGACCTGGTTAATGACCTGAAGAGAGCTGGGACCACAGTCTCAAAGAAAACCATTAGTAACACACTACGCCGTCATGGATTAAAATCCTGCAGCGCACGCAAGGTCCCCCTGCTCAAGCCAGCGCATGTCCAGGCCCGTCTGAAGTTTGCCAATGACCATCTGGATGATCCAGAGGAGGAATTGGAGAAGGTCATGTGGTCTGATGAGACAAAAATAGAGCTTTTTGGTCTAAACTCCACTCGCCGTGTTTGGAGGAAGAAGAAGGATTAGTACAACCCCAAGAACACCATCCTAACCGTGAAGCTTGGAGGTGGAAACATCATTCTTTGGGGATGCTTTTCTGCAAAGGGGACAGGATGACTGCACCGTATTGAGGGGAGGATGGATGGGGCCATGCATCGCGAGATCTTGGCCAACAACCTCCTTCCCTCAGTAAGAGCATTGAAGATAGGTCGTGGCTGGGTCTTCCAGCATGACAACGACCCGAAACACACAGCCAGGGCAACTAAGGAGTGGCTCCGTAAGAAGCATCTCAAGGTCCTGGAGTGGCCTAGCCAGTCTCCAGACCTGAACCCAATAGAAAATCTTTGGAGGGAGCTGAAAGTCCGTATTGCCCAGCGACAGCCCCGAAACCTGAAGGATCTGGAGAAGGTCTGTATGGAGGAGTGGGCCAAAATCCCTGCTGCAGTGTGTGCAAACCTGGTCAAGAACTACAGGAAACGTATGATCTCTGTAATTGCAAACAAAGGTTTCTGTACCAAATATTAAGTTCTGCTTTTCTGATGTATCAAATACTTATGTCATGCAATAAAATGCAAATTAATTACTTAAAAATCATACAATGTGATTTTCAGGATTTTTGTTTTAGATTCCGTCTCTCACAGTTGAAGTGTACCTGTGATAAAAATTACAGACCTCTACATGCTTTGTAAGTAGGAAAACCTGCAAAATCGGCAGTGTATCAAATACTTGTTCTCCCCACTGTATATAGGGAATAAGATTCCATAGGGCTCTGGTCTAAAGTAGTGCACTATATATAGGGAATAGGGTGCCATAGGGCTCTGGTCTAAAGTAGTGCACTATATATAGGGAATAGGGTGCCATAGGGCTCTGGTCTATAGTAGTGCACTATATATAGGGAATAGGGTGCCATAGGGCTCTGGTCTATAGTAGTGCACTATATATAGGGAATAGGGTGCCATAGGGCTCTGGTCTATAGTAGTGCACTATATATAGGGAATAGGGTGCCATAGGGCTCTGGTCTATAGTAGTGCACTATATATAGGGAATAGGGTGCCATAGGGCTCTGGTCTATAGTAGTGCACTGTATAGGGAATAAGATTCCATAGGGCTCTGGTCTAAAGTAGTGCACTATATATAGGGAATAGGGTGCCATAGGGCTCTGGTCTAAAGTAGTGCACTATATATAGGGAATAGGGTGCCATAGGGCTCTGGTCTATAGTAGTGCACTATATATAGGGAATAAGATTCCATAGGGCTCTGGTCTAAAGTAGTGCACTATATATAGGGAATAAGATTCCATAGGGCTCTGGTCTAAAGTAGTGCACTATATATAGGGAATAAGATTCCATAGGGCTCTGGTCTAAAGTAGTGCACTATATATAGGGAATAAGATTCCATAGGGCTCTGGTCTAAAGTAGTGCACTATATATAGGGAATAAGATTCCATAGGGCTCTGGTCTATAGTAGTGCACTATATATAGGGAATACGATTCCATAGGGCTCTGGTCTAAAGTAGTGCACTATATATAGGGAATAAGATTCCATAGGGCTCTGGTCTATAGTAGTGCACTATATATAGGGAATAAGATTCCATAGGGCTCTGGTCTAAAGTAGTGCACTATATATAGGGAATAAGATTCCATAGGGCTCTGGTCTATAGTAGTACACTATATATAGGGAATAAGATTCCATAGGGCTCTGGTCTAAAGTAGTGCACTATATATAGGGAATAAGATTCCATAGGGCTCTGGTCTAAAGTAGTGCACTATATATAGGGAATAGGGTGCCATAGGGCTCTGGTCTAAAGTAGTGCACTATATATAGGGAATAGGGTGCCATAGGGCTCTGGTCTATAGTAGTGCACTATATATAGGGAATAGGGTGCCATAGGGCTCTGGTCTATAGTAGTGCACTATATATAGGGAATAGGGTGCCATAGGGCTCTGGTCTATAGTAGTGCACTATATATAGGGAATAGGGTGCCATAGGGCTCTGGTCTATAGTAGTGCACTATATATAGGGAATAGGGTGCCATAGGGCTCTGGTCTATAGTAGTGCACTGTATAGGGAATAAGATTCCATAGGGCTCTGGTCTAAAGTAGTGCACTATATATAGGGAATAGGGTGCCATAGGGCTCTGGTCTATAGTAGTGCACTATATATAGGGAATAGGGTGCCATAGGGCTCTGGTCTATAGTAGTGCACTATATATAGGGAATAAGATTCCATAGGGCTCTGGTCTAAAGTAGTGCACTATATATAGGGAATAAGATTCCATAGGGCTCTGGTCTAAAGTAGTGCACTATATATAGGGAATAAGATTCCATAGGGCTCTGGTCTATAGTAGTGCACTATATATAGGGAATAAGATTCCATAGGGCTCTGGTCTAAAGTAGTGCACTATATATAGGGAATAAGATTCCATAGGGCTCTGGTCTATAGTAGTGCACTATATATAGGGAATAAGATTCCATAGGGCTCTGGTCTAAAGTAGTGCACTATATATAGGGAATAAGATTCCATAGGGCTCTGGTCTAAAGTAGTGCACTATATATAGGGAATAGGGTGCCATAGGGCTCTGGTCTAAAGTAGTGCACTATATATAGGGAATAGGGTGCCATAGGGCTCTGGTCTATAGTAGTGCACTATATATAGGGAATAAGGTTCCATAGGGCTCTGGTCTATAGTAGTGCACTATATATAGGGAATAAGGTTCCATAGGGCTCTGGTCTATAGTAGTGCACTATATATAGGGAATAGGGTGCCATAGGGCTCTGGTCTATAGTAGTGCACTATATATAGGGAATAGGGTGCCATAGGGCTCTGGTCTATAGTAGTGCACTATATATAGGGAATAGGGTGCCATAGGGCTCTGGTCTATAGTAGTGCACTATATATAGGGAATAGGGTGCCATAGGGCTCTGGTCTATAGTAGTGCACTATATATAGGGAATAGGGTGCCATAGGGCTCTGGTCTATAGTAGTGCACTGTATAGGGAATAAGATTCCATAGGGCTCTGGTCTAAAGTAGTGCACTATATATAGGGAATAGGGTGCCATAGGGCTCTGGTCTATAGTAGTGCACTATATATAGGGAATAAGATTCCATAGGGCTCTGGTCTAAAGTAGTGCACTATATATAGGGAATAAGATTCCATAGGGCTCTGGTCTAAAGTAGTGCACTATATATAGGGAATAAGATTCCATAGGGCTCTGGTCTAAAGTAGTGCACTATATATAGGGAATAAGGTGCCATAGGGCTCTGGTCTATAGTAGTGCACTATATATAGGGAATAGGGTGCCATAGGGCTCTGGTCTATAGTAGTGCACTATATATAGGGAATAGGGTGCCATAGGGCTCTGGTCTATAGTAGTGCACTATATATAGGGAATAAGATTCCATAGGGCTCTGGTCTAAAGTAGTGCACTATATATAGGGAATAAGATTCCATAGGGCTCTGGTCTAAAGTAGTGCACTATATATAGGGAATAAGATTCCATAGGGCTCTGGTCTAAAGTAGTGCACTATATATAGGGAATAAGATTCCATAGGGCTCTGGTCTATAGTAGTGCACTATATATAGGGAATAAGATTCCATAGGGCTCTGGTCTAAAGTAGTGCACTATATATAGGGAATAAGATTCCATAGGGCTCTGGTCTATAGTAGTGCACTATATATAGGGAATAAGATTCCATAGGGCTCTGGTCTAAAGTAGTGCACTATATATAGGGAATAAGATTCCATAGGGCTCTGGTCTAAAGTAGTGCACTATATATAGGGAATAGGGTGCCATAGGGCTCTGGTCTAAAGTAGTGCACTATATATAGGGAATAGGGTGCCATAGGGCTCTGGTCTATAGTAGTGCACTATATATAGGGAATAGGGTGCCATAGGGCTCTGGTCTATAGTAGTGCACTATATATAGGGAATAGGGTGCCATAGGGCTCTGGTCTATAGTAGTGCACTATATATAGGGAATAGGGTGCCATAGGGCTCTGGTCTATAGTAGTGCACTATATATAGGGAATAGGGTGCCATAGGGCTCTGGTCTATAGTAGTGCACTGTATAGGGAATAAGATTCCATAGGGCTCTGGTCTAAAGTAGTGCACTATATATAGGGAATAGGGTGCCATAGGGCTCTGGTCTATAGTAGTGCACTATATATAGGGAATAGGGTGCCATAGGGCTCTGGTCTATAGTAGTGCACTATATATAGGGAATAAGATTCCATAGGGCTCTGGTCTAAAGTAGTGCACTATATATAGGGAATAAGATTCCATAGGGCTCTGGTCTAAAGTAGTGCACTATATATAGGGAATAAGATTCCATAGGGCTCTGGTCTAAAGTAGTGCACTATATATAGGGAATAAGATTCCATAGGGCTCTGGTCTATAGTAGTGCACTATATATAGGGAATAAGATTCCATAGGGCTCTGGTCTAAAGTAGTGCACTATATATAGGGAATAAGATTCCATAGGGCTCTGGTCTATAGTAGTGCACTATATATAGGGAATAAGATTCCATAGGGCTCTGGTCTAAAGTAGTGCACTATATATAGGGAATAAGATTCCATAGGGCTCTGGTCTAAAGTAGTGCACTATATATAGGGAATAGGGTGCCATAGGGCTCTGGTCTAAAGTAGTGCACTATATATAGGGAATAGGGTGCCATAGGGCTCTGGTCTAAAGTAGTGCACTGTATAGGGAATAGGGTTCCATTTAGGACTCAAACAGAGAGAGGAGCTGTCATTAAATAACTATACTGTCTATTTCATTCACTACCCACTCTTCTGTCTCTGTCTCTGTCTCTCTCCTCTCTATCTCCCTCTATCCCTCTCCCCCTCCCTCCCTCGCTCCTCCTCTCTCCCTCTCTCTCCTCCTCCCTCTCCTCCTCTCCCTCCTCCTCTCTCCTCCTCCTCTCCGTCCTCCTCCTCCTCTCTCTCCTCCTCCCTCTCCTCCTCTCCCTCCTCCTCCTCTCCTCCTCCTCTCCGTCCTCCTCCTCCTCTCTCTCCTCCTCCCTCTCCTCCTCTCCCTCCTCCTCTCTCCTCCTCTCTCTCCTCCCTCTCCTCCTCCTCCTCTCTCTCCTCCTCCCTCTCCTCCCCGCCGTCCTCCTCCTCCTCTCTCTCCTCCTCCCTCTCCTCCTCTCCGTCCTAC
Organism: Salvelinus alpinus; assembly: GCF_045679555.1. Taxonomy (NCBI): domain Eukaryota; kingdom Metazoa; phylum Chordata; class Actinopteri; order Salmoniformes; family Salmonidae; genus Salvelinus; species Salvelinus alpinus. The sequence goes on from NC_092109.1 coordinate 40,164,629, forward strand.
TCACTCTTGTTCCTCTGTCTTTTGATGTATTCATTTGTTGATGTTGTTTTGCTATGAAGTGGCTGATAAACGTTGTTGGTGTGAACTGAATCGTCTGATAATTGCTCTTAATTATGCTTTTTGTATCCAGGCAACGGGCTCATCACTACGCTTTCTACTACACACACACACACACACACACACACACACACACACACACACACACACACACACACACACACACACACACACACACACACACACACACACACACACACACACACACACACACACACACACACACACACACACACACACACACACACACACACACACACACACACACACACACACACACACACACACACACACTTCACAGTATGAGAGGAGGCCATTCTGTTGTTTACTCTACTGTGGTATTAACATGAATAATGGATCAGGTACCGTTTGTCTAAATGTCATGACATTCTGGCCTCAGCCTTGACCACGGGACTGTGTGTGTGTGTGTTTGTGTGTGTGTGTGTGTGTGTGTGCATGTGTGTGTGTGTGTGTGCATGTGCGTGCTGGTAGAGTCCCCCTGCTGTCCATCAAATCAGTTAGAGGTCACTTCTCGTTCTTTTTATGTCCATTTCCTCTTTTCTCTGAATTCCTGGGTACAATCGCTCTCTTCATTCCTCTCTTCATCCCTCTCTCCATCGCTCTCTCCATCCCTCTCTTCATCCCTCTCTCCATCGCTCTCTTCATTCCTCTCTTCATCCCTCTCTCCATCGCTCTCCCCATCTCTCTCTCCATCCCTCTCTCCATC
>NC_092109.1:40170412-40270412 GCF_045679555.1 Salvelinus alpinus
ACCGGTGATCCTGTCCAAACAGAACACACAACTAACCAACTGGCCAAGACGGTTGGAAGATGAAACAATTGGTGGATCATTTTAAAACGTATGAAAGTTTTAGTTGGTCTTTGCCTCAAATTCTCCTCAGTAGCAACTTCCGCCCCCTGACTAACCCTATTCGTCGCGCTCAGTCCTCTTGTGTTCCCTCTGATTGGCTAAGGGGACCTTCACTCAGTAAATGGGAAAGAAAATCTGTACCTTTTCAGAAAATACTTTATTACTAGCCTTCTTGTTCAGTGTGTTTTCTATGGCGGCGCCGGTATATATGGGAAATGGAATATTGTCAAACCAACACAGAACCAGCCAGTGGCCAAAAATATATTATGAATGGAAAAATACCAGATGTATCCTGGATATATGATATCCCAGCAACTCCCAACCTTGAAACAAAGTCATTTTTTATACATATATATTATTGTCTGTAACGACTACATGTGCCCATCTCACTGATATCAAATGATTGAAGATATACACATTGTGTTTGTACCCACAATGCATCATGTGCGTAAAGGGTCATGTGAGGTATATTTTGACGACGGACAACGTCCATAAAGAGGTGAATTGGGAGCTTTTACAAACGGGCTTCTTCTGTCTTTCTAACCCATACTGGAAACACGTTTACATGAACAAAACACAACAAAACAACAAAAACAAATGTGTAAACAAATGGGGGGGGGGGGTCTCTTATGTGGTCATACATTTGACAGGAGGTTAGGAAGTGCGGATCAGTCTCCACCTCATTTTGTGGGCAGAGGCCACATAGCCTGTCTTTGAGAGCCAGGTCTGTTTGTACATAGTCAAGCCTTTTCTTTGTTTTGGGTCTGTCACTGTGGTCAGGTATTCTGAAACTGTGTTCTCTCTCTCTCTCTCTCTCTCTCTCTCTCTCTCTCTCTCTCTCTCTCTCTCTCTCTCTCTCTCTCTCTCTCTCTCTGCTCTCTCTCTCTCTCTCTCTCTCTCTCTCTCTCTCTCTCTCTCTCTCTGTCTCTCTCTCTCTGTCTGCCTCTCTCTCTGTCTCTCTCCCTCTCTCTCTCCCTCCCTCCCACCCTCCGTCCATCTGTCCGTCTGTCTGTCTGTCTGTCTGTCTGTCTGTCTGTCTGTCTGTCTGTCTGTCTGTCTGTCTGTCTGTCTGTCTGTCTGTCTGTCTGTCTGTCTGTCTGTCTGTCTCTATCGCTCTCTGTCCAACTCATCCCCTTCCTCGCCCCTTATTCTTTCACACCTCCCCCGTATTGCTCATCATCACTCTAAAAACACACTGTCATTTCTGTCTCTCCCTTTCTCCTCCTCTGTGTTTCACTATTGCTCTCCGTGTGTGTGTGTGTGTGTGTGTGTGTGTGTGTGTGTGTGTGTGTGTGTGTGTGTGTGTGTGTGTGTGTGTGTGTGTGTGTGTGTGTGTGTGTGTGTGTGTGTGTGTGTGTGTGTGTGTGTGTGTGTGTGTGTGTGTGTGTGCGTGTGCAGGAGATGACCAGTAGGTAATATCAGCAGAGATTACAGTCCAAAGCAGTAGGGGGAGGTAATGGTCAGAGTCTGGACGCCCACTTGTGAGACTCCTCTCCTCTCCTCTCCTCTCCTCTCCTCTCCTCTCCTCTCCTCTCCTCTCCTCTCCTCTCCTCTCCTCTCCTCTCCTCTCCTCTCCTCTCCTCTCCTCTACTCTCCTCTCCTCTCCTCTCCTCTCCTCTAATCTCATCTCCTCTCCTCTCCTCTCCTCTAATCTCCTCTCCTCTAATCTCATCTCCTCTAATCTCATCTCCTCTAATCTCCTCTCCTATATTCTCCTCTCCTCTAATCTCCTCTCCTCTATTCTCCTCTATTCTCCTCTCCTCTATTCTCCTCTATTCTCCTCTCCTCTAATCTACTCTCCTCTAATCTCCTCTCCTCTATTCTCCTCTCCTCTATTCTCCTCTATTCTCCTCTCCTCTAATCTCCTCTCCTCTATTCTCCTCTGTTCTCCTCTCCTCTAATCTCCTCTCCTCTATTCTCCTCTCCTCTATTCTCATCTCCTCTAATCTCCTCTCCTCTATTCTCCTCTATTCTCCTCTCCTCTAATCTCCTCTCCTCTATTATCCTCTATTCTCCTCTCCTCTAATATCCTCTCCTCTATTCTCCTCTAATCTCCTCTCCTCTATTCTCCTCTCCTCTAATCTCCTCTCCTCTCCTCTAATCTCCTCTATTCTCCTCTCCTTTTTCTCCTCTCCTCTAATCTCCTCTCCTCTATTCTCCTCTCCTCAAATTTCCTCTCCTCTATTCTCCTCTCCTATATTCTCATCTCCTCTAATCTCCTCTCCTCTATTCTCCTCTATTCTCCTCTCCTCTAATCTCCTCTATTCTCCTCTATTCTCATCTCCTCTAATCTCCTCTCCTCTATTCTCCTCTCCTCTAATCTCCTCTCCTCTATTCTCCTCTCCTCTATTCTCCTCTCCTCTATTCTCCTCTATTCTCCTCTCCTCTAATCTACTCTTCTCTATTCTCCTCTAATCTCCTCTCCTCTATTCTCCTCTCCTCTATTCTCCTCTATTCTCCTCTCCTCTAATCTCCTCTCCTCTATTCTCCTCTTCTCTAATCTCCTCTCCTCTATTCTCCACTCCTCTATTCTCCTCTAATCTCCTCTCCTCTATTCTCCTCTTTTCTCCTCTCCTCTAATCTCCTCTCCTCTATTCTCCTCGAATCTCCTCTCCTCTATTCTCCTTTCCTATAATCTCCTATCCTCTATTCTCCTCTCCTCTAATCTCCTCTATTCTCCTCTCCTCTATTCTCCTCTCCTCTATTCTCATCTCCTCTAATCTCCTCTCCTCTATTCTCTTCTCCTCTAATCTCCTCTCCTCTATTCTCCTCTCCTCTATTCTCATCTCCTCTATTCTCCTCTCCTCTAATCTCCTCTCCTCTATTCTCCTCTCCTCTATTCTCCTCTCCTCTATTCTCCACTCCTCTATTCTCCTCTATTCTACTCTCCTCTATTCTCCTTTATTCTCCTCTCCTCTATTCTCCTCTATTCTCCTCTCCTCTAATCTCCTCTCCTCTATTCTCCTCTCCTCTATTCTCCTCTCCTCTAATCTCCTCTCCTCTATTTTCCTCTCCTCTAATCTCCTCTCCTCTATTCTCCTCTCCTCTATTCTCATCTCCTCTAATCTCCTCTCCTCTATTCTCCTCTCCTCTAATCTCCTCTCCTATATTCTCCTCTCCTCTAATCTCCTCTCCTCTATTCTCATCTCCTCTAATCTCCTCTCCTCTATTCTCCTCTCCTCTAATCTCCTCTCCTCTATTCTCCTCTCCTCTATTCTCCTCTCCTCTAATCTCCTCTCCTCTATTCTCCTCTCATCTAATCTCCTCTCCTCTATTCTCCTCTCCTCTAATCTCCTCTCCTCTATTCTCCTCTCCTCTATTCTCATCTCCTCTATTCTCCTCTCCCCTAATCTCCTCGCCTCTATTCTCCTCTCCTCTATTCTCATCTCCTCTATTCTCCTCTCCTCTAATCTCCTCTCCTCCATTCTCCTCTCCTCAAATTTCCTCTCCTCTATTCTCCTCTCCTATATTCTCATCTCCTCTAATCTCCTCTCCTCTATTCTCCTCTATTCTCCTCTCCTCTAATCTCCTCTATTCTCATCTCCTTTAATCTCCTCTCCTCTAATCTCCTCTCCTCTATTCTCCTCTCCTCTATTCTCCTCTCCTCTATTCTCCTCTATTCTCCTCTCCTCTAATCTACTCTCCTCTATTCTCCTCTAATCTCCTCTCCTCTATTCTCCTCTCCTCTATTCTCCTCTATTCTCCTCTCCTCTAATCTCCTCTCCTCTATTCTCCTCTCCTCTAATCTCCTCTCCTCTATTCTCCTCTATTCTCCTCTCCTCTAATCTCCTCTCCTCTATTCTCCTCTGTTCTCCTCTCCTCTAATCTCCTCTCCTCTATTCTCCTCTATTCTCCTCTCCTCTAATCTACTCTCCTCTATTCTCCTCTAATCTCCTCTCCTCTATTCTCCTCTCCTCTATTCTCCTCTATTCTCCTTTCCAATAATCTCCTATCCTCTAATCTCCTCCATTCTCCTCTCCTCTACTCTATTCTCATCTCCTCTAATCTCCTCTCCTCTATTCTCCTCTCCTCTAATCTCCTCTCCTCTATTCTCCTCTCCTCTATTCTCATCTCCTCTATTCTCCTCTCCTCTAATCTCCTCTCCTCTCCTTTATTCTCCTCTCCTCTATTCTCCACTCCTCTATTCTCCTCTCCTCTATTCTCCTCTCCTCTCCTCTCCTCTCCTCTATTCTCCTCTCCTCTAATCTCCTCTCCAGAATTCTCCTCTCCTCTATTCTCCTCTCCTCTATTTTCCTCTCCTCTAATCTCCTCTCCTCTATTCTCCTCTCCTCTATTCTCATCTCCTCTAATCTCCTCTCCTCTATTCTCCTCTCCTCTATTCTCCTCTCCTCTAATCTCCTCTCCTCCATTCTCCTCTATTCTCCTCTCCTCTATTCTCCTCTCCTCTAATCTCCTCTCCTCCATTCTCCTCTATCCTCCTCTCCTCTAATCTCCTCTCCTCTATTCTCCTCTCCTCTATTCTCCTCTCCTCTAATCTCCTCTCCTCTATTCTCCTCTCATCTAATCTCCTCTCCTCTATTCTCCTCTCCTCTAATCTCCTCTCCTCTATTCTCCTCTCCTCTATTCTCATCTCCTCTATTCTCCTCTCCTCTAATCTCCTCGCCTCTATTCTCCTCTCCTCTATTCTCATCTCCTCTATTCTCATCTCCTCTAATCTCCTCTATTCTCCTCTCCTCTAATCTCCTCTCCTCCATTCTCCTCTCCTCTATTCTCCTCTCCTCTATTCTCATCTCCTCTAATCTCCTCTATTCTCATCTCCTCTAATCTCCTCTCCTCTAATCTCTCCTCTCCTCTATTCTCATCTCCTCTAATCTCCTCTCCTCTAATCTCCTCTCCTCTAATCTCCTCTCCTGTATTCTCATCTCTTCTAATCTCCTCTCCTCTAATCTCCTCTCCTCTAATCTCCTCTCCTCTAATCTCCTCTCCTCTAATCTCCTCTATTCTCATCTCCTCTAATCTCCCCTCCTCTAATCTCCTCTCCTCTCCTCTATTCTCATCTCCTCTAATCTCCTCTCCTCTAATCTCATCTCCTCTAATCTCCTCTCCTCTAATCTCCTCTCCTCTCCTCTATTCTCATCTCCTCTAATCTCCTCTCCTCTAATCTCCTCTCCTCTATTCTCATCTCCTCCAATCTCCTCTCCTCTCCTCTAATGTCCTCTCCTCTAATGTCCTCTCCTCTAATCTCCTCTCCTCTATTCTCCTCTCCTCTATTGTCCTCTCCTCTAATCTCCTCTCCTCTCTCCTCTCCTCTATTCTCACCTCCTCTAATCTCCTCTCCTCTAATATCCTCTCCTCTAATCTCCTCTATTCTCCTCTCCTCTAATCTCCTCTAATCCCCTCTCCTCTATTCTCCTCTCCTCTATTCTCCTCTCCTCTAATCTCCTCTCCTCTAATCTCCTCTCCTCTAATCTCCTCTCCTCTAATCTCCTCTCCTCTCCTCTATTCTCCTCTCCTCTAATCTCCTCTCCTCTAATCTCCTCTCCTCTATTCTCCTCTCCTCTATTCTCCTCTCCTCTCCTCTAATCTCCTCTCCTCTATTCTCCTATATTTTCCTCTCCCTAATCTCCTCTCCTCTATTCTCCTCTCCTCTATTCTCCTCTCCTCTATTCTCCTCTCCTCTATTCTCCTCTAATCTCCTCTCCTCTATTCTCCTCTATTTTCCTCTCCCTAATCTCCTCTCCTCTATTCTCCTCTCCTCTAATCTCCTCTCCTCTATTCTCCTCTCCTCTAATCTCCTCTCATCTAATCTCCTCTCCTCTATTCTCCTCTCCTCTATTCTCCTCTATTTCCCTCTCCCTAATCTCCTCTCCTCTAATCTCCTCTCCTCTAATCTCCTCTCCTCTATTCGCCTCTATTTTCCTCTCCATAATCTCCTCTCCTCTCCTCTATTCTCCTCTCCTCTAATCTCCTCTATTCTCCTCTATTTCCTCTCCCTAATCTCATCTCCTCTATTCTCATCTCCTCTAATCTCCTCTCCTCTCCTCTCCTCTATTCTCCTCTCCTCTATTCTCCTCTATTTTCCTCTCCCCAATCTCCTCTCCTCTATTCTCCTCTCCTCTAATCTCCTCTCCTCTATAATCTCCTCTCCTCTATTTTCCTCTCCCTAATCTCCTCTCCTCTAATCTCCTCTCCTCTCCCTAATCTCCTCTCCTCTATTCTCCTCTCCTTTATTTTCCTCACCCTAATCTCCTGTCCTCTAATCTCCTCTCCTCTCCCTAATCTCCTCTCCTCTATTCTCCTCTCCTCTATTTTCCTCTCCCTAATCTCCTCTCCTCTAATCTCCTCTCCCTATTCTCCTCTCCTCTATTCTCATCTCCTCTCCTCTCCTCTATTATTCTCTCTCTAATCTCCTCTCCTCTCCTCTCCTCTATTCTCCTCTCCTCTATTCTCCTCTATTTTCCTCTCCCTAATCTCCTCTCCTCTCCTCTATTCTCCTCTCCTCTATTCTCCTGTTCACAGTTCACTTTTATTCTCCTCTCCTCTGTCCTCCTTCCATTTCCTCTCCGATCATCCACTCTTGATTCAACTAATCAGGGTCATTATGATGAGAAATGAGCTGAAGGATGTGTTTGCTGCAGTAAGATTAACAAAAGCATCTTGACTGAACCTCAACCCAAACACTTGGCCTCTAAGCCCTTTATTGAGTGGCCACTTGTTAACTTCTTGCAACTATAGGGGGTGCTGTTCCGCATTAGCATATTTGGGTCTCCAAATTAAACTGCCTCGTGCTAAATTCTTGATCGTACAATATGCATATTATTGTTATTATTGGATAGAAAACAGTCTATAGTTTCTATAGGAGTTGAAATTTTGTCTCTGAGTGGTACAGAACAATTTTTACAGCACTTTTCATGACAGGGTTCAGATTTCAGAAATTTTTACCTCTGATCTGGGGTCTGTTTATAAGGCCACAGTGAATGCTATGAAGAAACCGACACTGCCTACGTCTTCCTCTGGGTGTCTGTACGTCATCACGTTTTCAATGAAATCGATGGGACGTTCACAGCCATTATAAATGACCAAAATGTACAGAGACCGCCCTTTCTCAACGTGCGCCTCAAGCGTGAAGGCCATCGGACCTGCCTCGTTCCAAATCGTTTTCTAACCAGCTATATTTCTCCGGTCATGTTTTCAGTCGTTATAGTTGTTAAAAACATCATAATGTAGTTAATTTTAACCGTTTTATATCAATTTATATCCGTTTAGTGCGATTCTGAGGAATTTATTTGTCGTGCACTTTCTAGCTTTGGGAACGTTTCGCGGTCTCGGTCGTTGTTAGTGGACATTTCGAAGGACAGAGGACATCTATCGACCAAAAGACGTTTATAACATAGAAAGGATACATTGCCCAAGAATATGATGGAAGATCAGCTCAAAGTAAGCAATATTTAATATGATAAACCGTGTTTCTGTCGAAATATTTTAAACGCATACATCGCCATTTTGTTTGGTATAGCTTCACTTGGCCAACCCTGTATTGAAAAGTAAGGATAATTTTAAAAATGTAAATCAGCGGTTGCATTAAGAACTAATTTGTCTTTCGATTCCTGTCAACCCTGTATTTTTTAGTCAAGTATATGATTAGCTTTTAATTAAACTAGATCACTCTGATAGATGACGTCAGACATATTGAGGCTTGATTTCCTAGTATTTTTATTGTGTAACCACGGTTTTGTATGGCTAAATATGCACCTTTTCGAACAAACTGTATATGTATGTTGTAAAATGATGTTACAGGAGTGTCATCGGAAGAATTCTGAGAAGGTTAGTGAAAAAATTAATATCTTTTGGCGGTGATTACGTTATAGCGCTCTTTGGCTGGAATCGATGCTCTGGTAACGTTTTCACATGTAGTATGCTAACTTATCGATTTATTGTGTTTTCGCTGTAAAACGCTTAGAAAATCTGAAATATTGTCTGGAATCACAAGATCTGGGTCTTTCCATTGCTATGCTTTGTCTATTCTTATGAAATGTTTTATGATGAGTAAATTGGTCATACACGTTGCTCTATCTAGTAATTCTAGTCGATTTGCGATGGTCGGTGCAATTGTAAACTGTGATTTCTACCTGAAATATGCACTTTTTTCTAACAAAAACTATCCTATACCATGAATATGTTATCAGACTGTCATCTGAAGAGGTTTTTTCTTGGTTAGTGGATATCAATATCTTAGTTGAGCCGAATTGGTGATAGCACCTGAAGGAGTAAGAAACTGATGGAGTTAGAATAGTGGTGTATTTTGCTAACGTGTTTAGCTAATAGATTTACATATTTTGTCTTCCCTGTAAAACATTTTAAAAATCTGAAATGGTGGCTTTATTCACAAGATCTGTATCTTTCATCTGGTGTCTTGGACTTGTGATTTAATGATATTTAGATGCTACTATCTACTTCTGAAGCTATGCTATCTATGCTAATCAGTGTGTGGGGGGTGGGGGGTGATCCCGGATACGGGGTTGAGGTTCGGTAAAGGTTAATGTGTTCATCACTCGAGTCTGCATGTGTTTTGGCCAAAATGAGCATTGAAATGGTGTGCAATTGACATCCTAAACTGCCAATTATCAATATTCCAAAATGTAAAATCCATTCGCAAACTTCCTGCGAGCCGTTCCACCTAACAACAACGTTCTGTTCTCGAGAGGAACTTCCTGTGAGCCGTTCCACCTAACAACAACATTCTGTTCTCGAGAGCAACAGATCACCCCCCAAAAAATTACTTTTTTTTTTTTACTTAGCGAGAACAAACAAGCCATCTCAGATTTGTTCCTGTTAACATATAGTAAATATATATATACATACATACATATAGTACACTCTGTAGTACAGCTAGCTAACTTCTGATCACCCTTGTTATAGTTTTGTTTAATTTTTAATTTTCACAATTTGGTTTGGTTTGATCAATATGGTGATCCCGAACATCAGGCAGGATGACCCCTGACCTGGATCACAGACATTGTTTGCGCAGGTTGTTGCCATTTTTAGAGAACGGCAATGTAAGTAGCTAGTCCAGCTATACTGAATAACCAGTTAACACATTTTGTTTAAATAGTAACTCAATTGTTATATAGCTGTGATATAACAGGTATTAGAAACATTTAGGTGTCCCCGTTTGCCAGGACTGCTGGCTAATAATTTGCTAGCTAGGTAGGCTAGCCACCTGTGTATCAACTAAATACCAACTAAAAAACACAAGTATTTACCTATCGTCATCTAAGTAGAATATAGACGAACTGTAATGTCTAAATTAAAATGATTTTAATAAAAGCACAACTTTGGTCTATAATGTAGAATAAGGAGTCTGTTAATTTCCCAAATGATAAGTAACCTACATTTATTATATCTAATTCATGATTGTAATTAATTCCATTTTGTTTCTAGATGATTAATACATGAAATTAGTATGTGTGCGTTAAGTCAGCTATTCTGTCAATTAAATGTTTTTTTCAACCTCTCGTATTTCAGGCAGTTCGTATGGTCTCGTACATGAGGCTGAATGTCTGCGTTCCGATCTTGAGGCTCTACGGTGACACTGAGCGGTACTGTACCTCGGGCCTGAGGCTCTACGGTGACGCCGAGCGGTACTGTACCTCAGGCTTGACGCTCTACGGTGACGCTGAGCGGTACTGTACCTCAGGCCTGAGGCTCTACGGTGACGCTGAGCGGTACTGTACCTCAGGCCTGAGGCTCTACGGTGACGCTGAGCGGTACTGTACCTCAGGCCTGAGGCTCTACGGTGACGCTGAGCGGTACTGTACCTCAGGCCTGAGGCTCTACGGTGACGCTGAGCGGTACTGTACCTCAGGCCTGACGCTCTACGGTGACGCTGAGCGGTACTGTATCTCAGGCCTGAGGCTCTACGGTGACGCTGAGCGGTACTGTACCTCAGGCCTGAGGCTCTACGGTGACGCTGAGCGGTACTGTACCTCAGGCCTGAGGCTCTACGGTGACGCTGAGTGATACTGTATCTCAGGCCTGAGTTTAGCCACACGAGGCAGTCCATGACGGGGCTCATGAGACTGCTTCACCAAGAAAAAGACTATGGGGACAGCACCTTGAGGTCTTGATCTTTGTATACTGGCTATAGGGTAGTTGTCAGCACCTTCAGCATCTCGAAACCACCCGTATGTAGAATAGTCCACAAGACCAGATACTATCTGAAGATGGCCATCAACATCCCTGCTCCAGAAAATGTGGAAGACATAGGGAGGTTGGCGAGGAGCGATGTGTTCAGAAAGACAGTCGCGGCCATCGATGGTTGCCACATACGCATCAAGCCACCAGCACTGGACAAAGCAGGACTACTTTAAATACAAGCAGAACCTTCCAGAAGCAGGTCTAATACTCGGGCGATATTACCAAAATGAAACTGATATTACAATATATCAAATATATTACAATATTGAACCTAGAATATTTGTTCCTGGATATCTTTGTTGGCTATGCAGGATCGATCCTGATGAACAGCATCTTCTACCAGACCATCAGTTACCACCTGGCTTCTTCTTGCTGGGGGAGAGCCCTGTCCAACTCATTACCTCGTTCAGGTAACCTAGCCAGGGAAGGATGTAGGAGCGGTTCAATGCCATATATACAAGGACATACAAGGACATACAGGTCAAGGACATACAAGGACTTGCAATGTGGTGGAGTGATCGTTTGGGCGGATTTATTTCACCTTATTTAACCAGGTAGGCTAGTTGAGAACAAGTTCTCATTTACAACTGCGACCTGGCCAAGATAAAGCATAGCAGTGTGAACAGACAACAACACAGAGTTAGGAGACAAGGTGGCACTACTTTCTTATAAGGTCTTGGAGGTGCGAGTCCTCTTCTTCTCCGAGGTTGTGGCGGTATGTGTCCCACACATAGGAACATGTTGGAGGCTGCCATCGTGAGTCCATCACCCGATGCACTCCCAGCTGCTGGAGAGGAGCGCAGCCAGAGACTGGCAGGAGAAGTCTCTACACCAGTTGGTCACTGCTGAGTCTCACCCTCTTCTCTCCCTCTTCTCTCCCCCTCTTCTCTCTCCATTTTCTCTCCCCCTCTTCTCTCTCCATTTTCTCTCCCCCTTCTCCCCCCCTCTCTCCCTCTTATCCCTCCATTTTCTCTCCCTTCTCTCACTCTCTCCTCCCTCTCCCTCCCTCTTCATAAATAGCTGTCTTTTAAAAAAGCTATATTTTCTACCTATTTAGGTCATCAGTTCTTTGATATTTATTTTATTATCACCAATCAGTTCCTTGTCAATGTATCACCTGAGTGTTTCTCACCAATCAGTTCCTTGTCAATGTATCACCTGGGTGTTTCTCACCAATTGTTTGTTTGATAGGGACGTCTTATTTTTCTTGTGTGTTGATCTAATCTCTACATCATACATGCCTCAATGGTAAACATGTGCCCTCATTTTGCAATGAAGTTCTTGACAAAGACATCACTTTTACCTATACTCTGATTTCAGTGATACATTAATCAAAAAAAGTGTTTTAATCATTCAAATTTTTAAAAACGGTTTGATTTGTAAAAAATGTAAAAACTCTTAGCGTGTGCACAACTACTTTCAATAGTGTATGATTTACCAACACCCCCACAATGCTTGACACATCAATCAATATGTATCTGAAGCCTTGACCTGAACATGACTGAGTACATCTAGTGGTCAAAGGAAGATAACTGGAAAATATTTGACAATGAGACCAGAGTTGATTTATTAGGCAATACTTTACTTTATTACTTTATTTTAATTTAATTATAATTCATTCCATTAATATTTTCTCACTTAACTCTCAAAAAGATAAAAAAAAATGTCTCAATTTTACCATCATGCTCCCTGTTCTTCCGCCTCTCTACCGTCTCCTTATAGCTCTCTTCGTCTCTGATTGGCTGGTCCCCTGGCTGGTCCCCTGGCTGGTCTCCTGGCTGGTCCCCTGTCTGGTCCCCTGGCTGGTCCCCTGTCTGGTCTCCTGGCTGGGTCCCTGGCTGGTTTCCTTATATCTGTCCTCCTCCCTGACATAAAATAATCGAATAGCCCATTGCTGCCCTGCCGCTTTCTTGGCCCTGCTCTCCCCTGGCTGGTCCACTCACTGGTCCCCTGGCTGGTCCACTCACTGGTCTCCTGGCTGGTCCCCTGCCTGGTCTCCTGGCTGGTCCACTCACTGGTCCCCTGGCTGGTCCACTCACTGGTCCCCTGGCTGATCCCCTGGCTGATCCCCTGGCTGGTCCCCTGCCTGGTCTCCTGGCTGGTCTCTTGGCTGGTCCCCTGGCTGGTCCCCTGGCTGGTCCACTCACTGGTCCCCTGGCTGGTCCACTCACTGGTCCCCTGGCTGATCCCCTGGCTGATCCCCTGGCTGGTCTCTTGGCTGGTTTCTGGCTGATCCCCTGGCTGGTCTCCTGGCTGGTTTCTGGCTGGTCCCCTGGCTGGTCCACTCACTGGTCCCCTGGCTGATCTCCTGGCTGATCACCTGGCTGGTCTCCTGGCTGGTCCCCTGCCTGGTCTCCTGGCTGGTCTCTTGGCTGATCCCCTGGCTGGTCCACTCACTGGTCCCCTGGCTGGTCCACTCACTGGTCCCCTGGCTGATCCCCTGGCTGGTCTCCTGGGTGGTTTCTGGCTGGTCCCCTGCCTGGTCTCCTGGCTGGTTCCTGGCTGGTCTCCTGGCTGGTCCCCTGGCTGGTCCACTCACTGGTCCCCTGGATGGTCTCCTGGCTGGTTCCTGGCTGGTCCCCTGGCTGGTCTCATGGCTGGTCTCCTGGCTGGTCTCCTGGCTGGTCCCCTGGCTGGTCCCCTGGCTGGTCCCCTGGCTGGTCCCCTGGCTGGTCTCCTGGCTGGTCCCCTGGCTGGTCCCCTGGCTGGTCTCCTGGCTGGTCCCCTGGCTGGTCCCCTGTCTGGTCTCCTGGCTGGTCCCCTGGCTGGTCCCCTGGCTGGTCCACTCACTGGTCCCCTGGCTGGTCCACTCACTGGTCCCCTGGCTGGTCCACTCTCTGGTCCCCTGGCTGGTCCACTCTCTGGTCCCCTGGCTGGTCCACTCACTGGTCCCCTGGCTGGTCCACTCACTGGTCCCCTGGCTGGTCCACTCACTGGTCCCCTGGCTGGTCCACTCTCTGGTCCCCTGGCTGGTCCACTCTCTGGTCCCCTGGCTGGTCCACTCTCTGGTCCCCTGGCTGGTCCACTCACTGGTCCCCTGGCTGGTCCACTCACTGGTCCCCTGGCTGGTCCACTCACTGGTCCCCTGGCTGGTCCACTCACTGGTCCCCTGGCTGGCCTGCTCTGCATCTGAGGCCACAGCAGAGTGTGTGGTCTCATCCCTGGAAGAGGAGATCACAGGCCTGTAAAAATGGCCACGTCACTGCTGTGACCTCACCAGCTGTCCCTGATCCTGTGCCTGGCGTTATCAGTTCTTATTAGCATATATATCCTGTTGTCATCTCATCACTGTCTAGACCTGCTTATGTAATGTTTCTATTGAACAACAGAGGGGGAAAGGACATTCGTTTGGGGGTAGGTGCTGTCATGTTGTTGTTCCTGACGCTTATGTGGCCAAAGATATTGGCCCTCTGGAATAAATACATTTTTGAAATGAATAGAGGTGGATCAATCAACCTGACACTGACAGCTAACTAACTAACACATTTGACATTGTACTTCCTCTTCAAATTCTCCCATTTCTTGCTATTCTGCTTGCCAGATACTAGCCCCACCAGCTGCACTTCTTTTATTAGGTCCATAGAAGGATCTTTTAAGATATGTACAATGAACAACAGTGGCGAACTCATTAACGTTACTACTAGCTAGCTAGCGACTAGGCACAACTACTCAAAGCCTAGAGTAGATGCATTTCTGCAGCTAGTGGAACTGGTTATATTCTCCTCAACCTTATCAGGGTGAACGTTTGCTTGTCAGTCCGTGCGATGTTGAGAACAAAATGTGTTTAGTATTTAATTAGCTAGTGGAACTGGTTATATTCTCTTCAACCTTATCAAGGTGAACGTTTGCTTGTCAGTCCGTGCGATGTTGAGAACAAAATGTGTTTAGTATTTAATTAGCTAGTGGAACTGGTTATATTCTCCTCAACCTTATCAGGGTGAACGTTTGCTTGTCAGTCCGTGCGATGTTGAGAACAAAATGTGTTTAGTATTTAATTAGCTAGTGGAACTGGTTATATTCTCTTCAACCTTATCAGGGTGAACGTTTGCTTGTCAGTCCGTGCGATGTTGAGAACAAAATGTGTTTAGTATTTAATTAGCGAGTGGAACTGGTTATATTCTCTTCAACCTTATCAAGGTGAACGTTTGCTTGTCAGTCCGTGCGATGTTGAGAACAAAATGTGTTTAGTATTTAATTAGCTAGTG
Organism: Salvelinus alpinus; assembly: GCF_045679555.1. Taxonomy (NCBI): domain Eukaryota; kingdom Metazoa; phylum Chordata; class Actinopteri; order Salmoniformes; family Salmonidae; genus Salvelinus; species Salvelinus alpinus. Next base: position 40,184,875 of record NC_092109.1, read on the forward strand.
GAACTGGTTATATTCTCTTCAACCTTATCAAGGTGAACGTTTGCTTGTCAGTCCGTGCGATGTTGAGAACAAAATGTGTTTAGTATTTAATTAGCTAGCTTTATAAGACATTGCTAGATGACTACTACGACTAACGTTACTCAGCTAATGTTATGTAGCTAGCTAGCTAGCGTTAAGCCACTTAGCTAGATAGCTATGTTAACGTTAGTAACGTTGAATAGCAAGCTAGAGCTAACGTGAACCTAGCTAGTTAGCTATACTGAACAAAAATATAAACGCAACAATTTCAAAGACTTCATATAAAGAAATCAGTCAATTTGAAATAAATTCATTAGGACCTAATCTATGGATTTCACATGACTGGGAATTCAGATATGCATCTGTTGGTCACAAATACCTTTAAAAAAAAAAGTTGGGGCATGGATCAGAAAACCAGTCATTATCTGGTGTGACCACCATTTCTCTCATGCAGCACGACACAACTCCTTCGCATAGAGTTGATCAGGCTGTTGATTGTGGCCAGTGGACTGTTGTCCCACTCCTCTTCAATGACTGTGTGAAGTTGCAGGATATTGGCGGGAACTGGAACACGCTGTCGTACACGTCGATCCAGAGCATCCCAAACATGCAAGAACTGGGGCATTTTCAGCTTCCAGGAATTGCATACAGATCCTTGCGACATGGCGCCATTGCATTATCATGAGATGATAATTTGTTGCTCCCTACATCCCTACATCTTACATCTTGTAGACAATGTTCGCTCAAAAGAAAAACTGTCACTGAGCAAATTCCAGGTCTGCTGAGAGCAAACTTGAACATTGTGAAAATTCTGTGCAACTTCCATTGTGCTTTTACAATGAGGCTTTACCCACTTTAGGTCACAGTTTTAACCGTGGTCAAGTAGGCTACTGTGGCTATTCGATTATAATGTAGGCCTACCAGAGTGGCCTACCATAAAAAAAAATGCAGAAATTGCATCCCAAAACATTTTAACATGGTAATAGTTGTTCTATCATTCAGCCTACAGTAGCAGCCTATGTGTGGTGTTCAATGTAGGTCTACATTCCATTAGAAAACATGCAGGGCTTGACATGAACCTGTTAATCCACTTGTCCTTCAGACGAGGAGGTCACTGATAAGGCTGATGTGTTGTTTGATGCAAAAAAACACATTACAAAATAAAATGCATCATTATTCCCATACCATTATTACAGAGAATCAGACAAATCATGCTACCCTCTGCCTATTGGCTAATTAGTTTATTCAAGCCTCTCTCAAAATACAACACTGCCCCTTTAAGACAAATAAAGCTCTTTACCTGACTGGCGTTTCAAAGATGTCTAGAAATGTACACGTTTTGTGCTCTTGTAGGAAACAATCAATCCCCCATTGCTGACCACAAATGATCTATAACTGGGCTGATAACTCACTAACTAGCAAAGGATATGAACAAAATGTGCCCACGTGGCTACATGCTGCTCTCGCTCTGATTTCAAAACAAACAAGCGCATCTACTCATGACGCTGTAAACGGGTCCATTTCAAAGTAAACGGCACAGATCCATATATGGCAATGGTCGATTTGCATATAGGCATACTACAGCTCTGATTGGTTATGGCGCACTCGTCTGTGAGGTGTGGAGTATGGGCCGGAGTCGTGCGTGTCAATGCAACCTACTCTGATGTGTTCTGCCTACAACAAAATATATTGCATAGTTTACTTAGTTTTGCATACTAATTCTTGCATAGTTCGTTTTGTTTCGGTATGTTGCATTGAAAGTGAGTAATATTTGCGTTGATTCGATCCCAATTCCCATAGTAAAGCGAAACGTCGATAGTGTTAACTAACGAGGAAAACTCTAGAAAGTTGAGTGAAGTTCAATCGTGCTGATATTTCTCCGGTCCCGGGGGAGCTGCTCGTCCGCGCACAGTTTAGCGCGAACATTGCCTCTCAATAATCAACACCGGTTCTTTGTTGTTAATTAATGTGTTACGATGTCAAAGACACACAATCGACTGGTACAATAAACCAGTATATTCAGAGACACATCATTTCACCAATACCTTTACGGATCATAAGGGTGGGTAATAGCAAACATCATAAACATACAGTATGCAGTAGGATTTGATTGATTGGTTTGTTCAGTGTCTTGCACTCAGTCATGTTCAGCTCACATCATACTAAGCAGTGGCGATTTTAGCATGTCAATCTTGGTGGTTTAAAAAAATGTATAAGTGGGAAGCATGCCAGCAAAGTCACTACACAACAATAAACAATACATTTATTGTGTAAGAAATTATAATAGATACGGGGAAACTTGTAATAATAACTTCTCAACATAAGCTATCTTTTATACAAGATGCACACACCCCCTCTTTCCCTTGGACACATGCTGGTCTCATTAGACACTAACCACAGACACACACAACTCCCATCCCCCATGAAAAGACCCCTGCTAAAACAACCACATACACACTATATTCGAAGTTGGAACTCAAGACAAAGAACTATGTTAAGAACCAATGGAACGTCGACACCAGGTCCGAGCAGGAATACCCACGACCCAGATCGACCAACCAGAAGGCCAGACCACCAGATCAACCTACTTCATTCAATGCATATATAAGCTGTACAATATGTTTAGCGCTCTCTTTTCCAGACGATTCCATACGAATCAGACAGAAGGAGCCGTGCTGCACGATTTACTAAGATATTTTTACATATGAATAAAGGCCTTATTATATAATTATCCACCTCGTCCTATGTCTCTACTTGATCTCCTGTCTCCAGTAAACGTTTTACTAACAATTGCACTATAACGGTGACAAACGGTGCCCATGTAACCGATGTAAAATGGCTAGCTAGGTAGCGGTGGTGCGCGCTAACATCCTTTCAGTCGGTGACGTCACTTGCTCTGAGACTTGAAGCGATGGGTAACGATGCTTCGTGGGTGTCAGTTGTTGATGTGTGCAGAGGGTCCCTGGTTCGCGCCCGGCGAGGGGACGGAAGTAAAGTTATACTGTTACACCCACAAACTGTTAGAGCCTACATAAAGCTGTCCCAACAGCAGAGTCCCAACAGCAGCCCCAACACCTTACCACTGTTACACCTGGCTATCAGTGGAGCCTTGACTGGCAGCGAAACAGTTCATTCAGCCTCATTTACTGACTTTAAAAAAAACATAGCTGATATGGCTGTCTTGTTTAAACAAATGTGGTTTCTACTAACAATTGAGATGTACAAACTATGGAATAAGGGAACGACAAGCGGATAAGAGGCAATCCGTAATTTCGATTAAGACATTAATGAGCGAGCTAGGATGGACGTAGTCAATAGAACTATTTGTTTAGCACTTTTGTAATGTACTGCAACAGAATTCAGAACATGGGCCGTTCTTACAGTGTTCTCCCTGTACACCAAGTCAGAACTTTAGGATAAATGAAGAGGACAATGAAAGCTCTTACAATATTCGATGATTACGTTTCTCTATAATTTTTATTTACAGCATGTGAGAGAACATTCATAAACCAATTGTATCGAACACTAAAAACTAGGATCTATTGTAAGAAAATAAAATAAAATGTAATGCAGGCCTCCAATTCACAAACATACGTTTACAAAAAAATAAATACATAATCAGTATTAATATTAATAACAATAATACAATGTTTCCTTATAAATGTGGTTCATTTTGGTTGGCTGGAATTGAACAATGTACAAAATGTCAGCCAGACGTTCTTATTTACAGAATCGCGTGTTGGGTCAATGTTGATACTCAAATGTTTTAAGTTTTTCTAGTGCTAGCATGCACTGGCTCGCACGGATATACCACAAGAGCTGGTAAACAGCTAATGACCGACTGTTCATTTTGACAACTTCCATGTTGATTGTTTACAATTTGTACATTTTGTTAAACACTTCCAACAATACACAGTTCAAACTTTTTTTAAATGTATACGTGGGCCATTTAGCAGGCGTTCTTAAACATGTTAACATTGTTAACAGAGTTTTGTCTCAGTACAGTGTTGAATGTGAGGTGATATTCTGCGAGTCAGGGTGATGACATCTCTGTGAAAAGATGTAGGATCTTAAAACTTATTTGGGATTGGTGGGTCCCCTGCGGGACAGTTGAACTAACGTAGGCTAATGCAATTAGCATGAGGTTGTAAGTAACAAGAACATTTCCCAGGACATAGACATATCTGATATTGGCAGAAAGCTTAAATTATTGTTAATCTAACTGCACTGTCCAATTTACAGTAGGTATTACAGTGAAAGAATACCATGCTATTGTTTGAGGAGAGGCACAGTTTTGAATGTGAAAAGTTATTAATAAACAAATAAGGCACATTTGGGCAGTCTTGATACAATATTTGGAACAGAAATACAATGGTTCATTGGATCAGTCATTGGATCAGTCTTTGCACGCACAAACTGCTTCCACCTAGTGGCCAAAATCTAAATTGCACCTGGGCTGGAATAATACATTATGGCCTTTCTCTTGCATTTCAAAGATGATGGTACAAAAAAATACAAAAAACTGTTGTTTTTTCCTTGTATTATCTTTTACCAGATCTAATGTGTTATATTCTCCTGCATTTCTTTCACATTTCCACAAACTTCAGTGTTTCCTTTCAAATGGTACCAAGATATCTTTGCTTCAGGTCCTGAGCTACCCTCAGTTAGATTTGGGTATGTAATTTCAAGCGAAAATTTTCAAAAAGGGACCGATCCTTAACCTCTTTTAATTTGAGCCTGTCTCCAACAGCAGGAAAATAATCCTGCAGCAACAAGAAATGTGAAATATCATGTGTACATATTATATTAATGGACATTTAATGTACATTTTGTAGTGGTTAATACATAAGGTAAAATCAAGTCTGAAATTTGGAAATTACAAACTTTAGAAGCCTTTTTAAACATAAAATACACCTCAAGTTTTAAAGGAATGTTCTGCAGCAGAGTTGATCAAATTAAGATCTTACATCTGTAGCTGTTTGCCTAGAGACTAATGCCGGGGGATGGGTATACTCAACAAGTTGTCTCATTCTCCAACAATGTTCTAGCTCAAACCTAGTTCTGAGCATAAGAATTGGTCTAATTCACACAGAAGTGTTTTCATTGTTAAACATGCAAAAGTTCCTTTATTCAGCACCATGTCGATGATGGCACGTGCCTTGTCTGCCCTCTCAGCTATCACCTTTACTGAGTCTTTTTCATAATCATTGATCGCTTTCTTCTGCAGGAGTCCGTCCAGGAGACATTTAATAATAGGCTCTGATACTTTTTCCACAAACTTCCACCGCACAAAACGCAGCTGCTCCACGGCACGGACCTCCAGCCCACCAATCAACACAGTATCTGGGGGGGGGGGGGCAGGGGAAAGTAAGAGATACATTTGCCAAACATGTACTTGTGATGGAAGATACCTTTTACATTTACGTGTAGATGATCCACACTATAGATACGTGTATGACAGTAAAGGGACTGGATGGGTTTAAATAATAACTTACCAGTTAGTGGCACTTGGCGCATCCATACCTCCTCATCCCCTCTCTTCAGTAGCCTAAGCTCCACATCCTCTGTATCTGCCTCCAGGAACACCTGGAAGGTGGGGTGGTAGTTGGGGCCGTAGTCACGGCGAAACCTTTCCGCCTGAAGCACATGGAAAGTCAACGTTATTTCTCCACCAACTGACATTCAGTACATGCATCAGTACAGCTCACATTTCAAAATCACAACAATGTCACATTCACATGATCCAGCACATGTCTGCTGAAAACATGTGAAAAAATATGATTTATTGTACCAATGGTTGTATCTTGTTTTTCTCAGCAGAATCACAGCAGAGTTTGTATATTTCCCCACAGGTGAGCAGGCAGTTGGAAGGGATCTGAATGTATTTGCAGGCCCGCTGTAGCTTCTCCACCTGCAAGAGAGCTGATTATCAATAAGGGTCCTTCGATTATTATAGGAGAGAAAAATTACATATTTTACTACCTAAAGTGACTTTCAGATTCATTTTTAGCAACAAAAGTGTCCTTATACTGAATGTAAGGGTTTTTGCACCTCAGTGACAGGCACGTTCACTGGAAGTAAATGTACGTTCAGAGTTGGCTTGCGGAGTTGTGGTTTGTGGAACAGCAGCACTTGGCCTTCCACTGAGGAAGAAAAGTAGGAGGATACCAGGCCCCATAAGGAGAGTTCTGTGATGTCCATCACAGCATGTGAGTCAGTCACCCTGACTGGCTGCAAAACTTCCACACTGTCACCAGTAACATGGGCCACAGATAAGGAATCAAACCCTTTCCCTGCAATAGAGAAAACAGGTCATTTGTGAACTGTGTTGATTGTGTAACAGGGTGAAGATTGTCCTGTTACTAGGTAGTCATTTTGAGTATTGCTATTGTGCTCTGGGATTGATCTTTCCAATTACTTCAAGGATAACGAGGTGATTAAGCACACCTGTGCCCCTCCCTTTAAAACTTATTTGGGATAGGTGGGACATTAGCTTCCCACCTGGCCAACATCCGGTGAAATTGCAGAGCACGTAATTCAAATTAAATTACAATAAATATTAAACTTTCATGAAATCACAAGTGCAATACATCAAAATATAGCTTAACTTGTTGTTAATCCAGCCGCCGTGTCAGATTTCAAAAAGACTTTACGGCGAAAGCAAACCATGCGATTATCTGAGGACAGCGTCCAGCACACAAATGTATAACAAATCATTTTCAACCAGGGAGTTGCGACACGATAGTCAGAAATAGCGATATAATATATGCCTTACCTTTGAAGATTTTCTTCTGTTGGCACTCCAAAAGGTCCCAGTTACATCACAAATGGTCCTTTTGTTCGATAATGTCCTTTTTTATATCTCAAAATTGTCCATGTGTACGCTCAATAAAATACTTCAGACCTTCACAGTGACACGAACAATTTACAGCCGTACTTCTTCATTCCTCAAAAGAAAAACATCAACCAATTTCTAAAGACTGTTGACATCTAGTGGAAGCCATAGGAACTGCAACCAGGGCCCATATAAATCAAGATTCCCAATGAAACCTGTAGAAAACACAATGAGCTCTAAAAACAATTCCCTGGATGGATTGTGCTCGGGGTTTCGCCTGCCAAATCAGTTCTGTTATACTCACAGACATTATTCTAACCGTTTTAGAAACTTCAGAGTGCTTTCTATCCAAATCTACTAATTATATGCATGTCCTAGCTTCTGGGCCTGAGAAACAGGCAGTTTACTTTGGGCACGCTTTTCATCCGGACATGAAAATACCGCCCCCTACCCCAAAGAATTTAAACTGATAGAAATACTAATTATTTGCTTTCATGATTTTCAATTTGAGTGTCATTATTTTAATATAGCTCACACTTTCTCGTTCTGAACTTCTAAACTGAGTGGGACAGGCAAAAACCTGAGAAAAAGTCCAACCAGGAAGTGGGAAATCTGAGGTTTGTAGTTTTTCAACTCTTTGCTTATCCAAGATAGAGTGGAAATGGGGTCATTATGCACTTCCTAAGGCTTCCACCAGATGTCAACAGTCTTTAGAACCTTGTTTGATGCTTCTACTGTGAAGTGGGGGCGAATGAGAGGGGATTGAGTAAGAGGTCTGCCAGAGAGACACGAGCTGACCATGCGCGTTCACGTGATAGTTAGCTTGCGTTCCATTGCATTTCTGAAGACAAAGGAATTCTCCGGTTGGAACATTATTGAAGATTTATGTTAAAAACATCCTAAAGATTGATTCTATACTTCGTTTGACATGTTTCTACGGACTGTAACGGAACTTTTTGACTTTTCGTCTGCTCCTAGTGATCGCGCCTCATAAATTTGGAATACTGGGCTAAACGCGCTAACAAAAAGGAGCTATTTGGACATAAATTATGAACTTTATCGAACAAATCAAACATTTATTGTGGAACTGGGATTCCTGGGAGTGCATTCTGATGAAGATCATCAAAGGTAAGTGAATATTTATAATGGTATTTCTTTGGCTTGATTTGTTGTCTGAGCGCCGTACTCAGATTATTGCATGGTTAGCTTTTTCCTTTAAAGTTTTTTTGAAATCTGACACAACGGTTGCATTAAGGAGAAGTGGATGTAAAATCCCAACCATAACAGTTGTATCTTTTATCAATGTTTATTATGAATATTTCTGTCAATTGATGTGGCTCTCTGCAAAATCACCGGATGTTTTGGAACTACTGAACATAACACGCCAATGTAAACTCTGATTTTTGGATATAAATATGAACTTTACCGAACAAAACATACATGTATTGTGTAACATGAAGTCCTATGAGTGTCATCTGATGAAGATCATCAAAGGTTAGTAATTAATTAGTGATCTATATTTATCTATATTTCTGCTTTTTGTGACTCCTCTCTTTGGCTGGAAAAATGGCTGTGTTTCTGTGAATAGGCTCTCACCTAACATAATCATTTGGTTTGCTTTCGTCGTAAAGCCTTTTTGAAATCGGACACTGTGACATTTCTACACTGTTTGATGGACTTCTGTAGTAGACAAGCAGTTTGTTTCAATTAGAGCTTTTTCATATTTACCTCTGTAACTGTAACACCTTAATTAATTAGTAATGAATAATATTTGTGTAATTCTGTCTAGCGTGAACTGTTTCCTTACCATGTACCCAGTTGAAGTCTTTAATGACTCTGCTCTATCCCAAGAATATGTGGGTGTTACAATTGTCTATTTGGCCAGATGTTGACATTAGAACTTTGATGAAGACTTCGTGTAAAACTCACCAGAGGGAATCTCACAGTGTGGGAGGTGTAACTGACGAACAGATCCCTGAGGACAGTCAATGCTGAACAGAGGTCCGGCAGGTGTCCGGCCTGTGGAGTGCAGGAGACTGTCGTCCCATTGGACAGTCCTGTAAAGCACCTCCCCCTCCCCCTCCATCAGAAACACCAGCCCTGTCAACCTGCACTGGAACAGGCCTGCATGGGGGCACTGGAGCCTGGGGGTCACAGGACAGAAGTGGCACTCATTTGAATAAACATTTTAGCTGGTTCCTCACCCAGGAAGTAGTGTATGGGCCAGGAGAAACTATAATCCATTGTTCGGTTTTCTTTCTATTTAAAATAAATGATGTCGCTTTGACTACGGCGATATAATATATATGAACGCTGCTGCCGCCACATTATTACGTGTGACCGATTTGACATACATCACTGTGATCTGTATCAGAAAGTGGGCTGGCTGTCACTGGCAAAGCAGAGAATGCAACATTGCATTCTGTTCATTTACAGCTCTCTTGCAGAATTTCCCATATTACCTCACATCACTTCTAACGCACAGAGGAAGGAAATACACGACATGGCCGAAGGCACAGTATGTGGGCATCCCTTCAAATTAGTGGATTCGTTGCTGACAGGTGTATAAAATCGAACACACAGCCATGCAATCTCCATAGACAAACATTGGCAGTAGAATGGCCCGTAATGAAGAGCTCAGTGACTTTCACCGGGGCACCGTCATAGGATACCACCTTTCCAACAAGTCAGTTCGTCAAATTTCTGCCCTGCTAGAGAACTGTAAATGCTGTTATTGTGAAGTGGAAACGTCTAGGAGCAACAACGGCTCAGTCGCTAATTGGCAGGCCACACAAGCTCACAGAATGGAACCGCGAGTGCTGAAGTGTGTAAAAAGTCGGCTGTCCTTGGTTGTTTTCACTACCGTGTTCCAAACTGAGTACCCTAAAATTCACTACTGCCTTTTGGGCATTTTAGGGAATTGGTAAATGACCTGTTCACAGACAAAATGTACAGTGAGCTCCAAAAGTTGTGGCTCTGTACTCCAGCATTTTGGATTTGAAATGATACAATGACTATGAAGTTGAAGTGCTGACAGTCAGCTTTAATTTCAGGGTATTTTCATCCATATCAGGTGAATCGTTTAGAAATTACAGCACTTTTTTTTTTACATACTGTAGTCCCCCCCTTTTAGGGGACCAAAAGTACTGTATTGGGACAAATTCACTTATGTGTAATAAAGCAGTACAAATACTGCTTTAATATCATATCCTAACTTCCCCTGTTGTTCTAATTGTGAGAGGTTAAGATGTCTTGGGGTATGATATTTATGTAACTTTCTCGCTCATCATTATTCACGATTAATTATCCATCATTAGCAACATTAATGTAGAAGTGTTTAGAAACATATTCTATTCTTATTTACAATACAAGTGACTCCAAAATGACACAATACATTATTTACCATTCCTTTCCTTTCTGTTGGGAACAAAATAATCTGACCAAATGCATCCAACCAGTTTGTGGAGTCTCTAGCTTGATGTTAGTCATTCTGAATATGGGACCAAATACTTACCTGTTTACTATAATATATATATAAATATATACTGAACAAAAAATATAAAGGCAACATGTAAAGTGTTGGTCCCATGTTTCATGAGCTGAAATAAAAAATCTCAGAAATGTTCCATACGCACAAAAAGCTTATTTCTCAAATATTTGGTGCACACATTTTTATCCATACCTGTTAGTGAGCATTTCTCCTTTGCCAAGAGAATCCATCCACCTGACAGGTGTGGCATATCAAAAAGCTGATTAAACAGCAGGATCATTACACAGGTGCACCTTGTGCTGGGGACAATAAAAGGCCACTCTAAAACGAGCAGTTTTGTCACACAACAAAAATGCCACGGATGTCTCAAGTTTTGAGGGAGCGTGCAATTGGCATGCTGACTGCAGCAATCTCCACTAGAGCTGTTGGCAGAGCATTTAATGTTCATTTCTCTACCATAAGCCACCTCCAACGTCGTTTTAGAGAATTTGGCAGTACGTCCAACCTGTCTCACAACTGCAGACAGTATGTATGGTGTCGTTTGGGCAAGCGGTTTGCTGATGTTAACGTTGTGAACAGAGTGCCCAATGGTGGTGGTGGGGTTATGGTATGGGTAGGCATAAGCTACGGACACAATTGCATTTTATCAATGTTAATTTGAATGCACAGAGATACCGTGATGAGATCATGAGGCCTGTTTGCTGTGCCATTCATCCGCCACCATCACCTCATGTTTCAGCATGATAATGCACAGCCCCATGTCGCAAGGATCTGGACACCATTCCTAGAAGCTGAAAATGTCTCAGTTCTTCCATAGCCAGCACACTCACCAGACATGTCAACCATTGAGCATGTTTGGGATGCTCTGGTGTAACCAACAGATGCATATCTGTATTCCTAGTCATGTGGAATCCATAGACTAGGATCAAATACATGTATTTCCTAATATGAACTTTAACTTCGTAAAATATTTGAAATTGTTGCATTTTGCATTTATATTTTTTGTTCAGTGTACTTTAATACACATATAAGTTAATTTGTCTCAATGCTAATAAATAAAGTGCTGTAATTTCTGACAGTCTTGCACTTTAACCTCATAGTCACTGTGTCATTTCAAATCCAAAGTGCTGGAGTACAGAGACAAAACTACAACAACAGAATTTACTGTCCCAATACTTTTGGAGCTCACAGTTTTTTTCTAGCATTGTTTAGTATTGTTGTATATCTGATGATACTGCCTTTATTGTTGTATTTATATAATTTATTCTATATATTATATCATCCTGCTGCATTGTTTTGTATGAAGCAGGGCTCCCCTTGCAAAAAGACAAATGTTTAAAGAAACATATAAAACAGTCCTACAAACTTCAACTAACCTGGCAACCACTAGCAAACAATCAATGGAAGCAATAGGGGCGTGTTTTCTTTCTTCTTAATTAACATCAAACCAAATATGGAGTTGATTTGAGTTGATTTGACATGTTGAACATTTGCACACGTCATCACTCCAGCTGAGCGGCTATTTAGACACAACTGAACCAAGACTTACAGTTTCTCCTGGTTTTCTGTCAGCGTGAGGAACCATCTAACATCAGGTTGTAAAATCCTGACCTTCCCCTTCAAGTGAAAAAATGTATTCATGGATAATAAAGGCTAACCTGTAATGGGTTTTTGTCAATTGTGGATGGATGTTTTTCAATTCAGGTTCTGTCAAAAGAGTTGGGGTCTGGAATAGAAAAAGGAACACAAACATGTCAGCCAACACTTTAAGGCCTACATTCTCTCTACTAAGCAGTGATGATGTTAATAACAACAGGATGCATTACCGACAATGTTTGCCTCTGTTTGGAATGAGAGACTTTCCACGCCTGTGTTTGAGACTGTCATTATGCCATGCTTTGATACAATACAACTTTTATTAATCAAACTCTTATACAACTGTTATCCATAAACACACAACGACACAGAGCACAGAGTTAGAGAGCACTTTGATTGTCTTTAAGACCAACTGTCTGGCCATGGTGTTCATGTTGCATTATTGGTCCCTACACTCTACAAATTAGGGGTTCAACAAGGCGTCTTCTAAGATCATCAAAGATCTCTGAAGAACTTTTAAAAGTTTGGGGGCAATTTTTAAAAGTTTGTAAAAGTTTGTTTCTTTTGAAATAGACTAAAATGAACAGCTTTGTTTACATAAAACAACATGTCCCGCTAGGTCCATTGTCACGCCCTGACCATAGAGAGCCATTGGTTCTCTATGGTATAGTAGAACAGGGCGTGACTAGGGGTGTTCTAGGTTTATTATTTCTATGTTGGTGCTCTTGGTATGGTTCCCAATTAGAGGCAGCTAAGGTTCGTTGTCTCTAATTGGGGATCATACTTAAGGGTTCCCTGTTCCCACCGGCTTCGTGGGATATTGTTTTGAGTTAGTGCATGTAGCACCGCTGATGTCACGGTTCTTTTTGTTTAGAAGTTTCGCTTGATTAAATATGTGGAACTTTAATCACGCTGCGCCTTGGTTCCGTCTCTCCACACAACCGTGACATCCTGGTGGTGCAGTGGACTAGTTGATAAAGAACAATAGATCATAGGTTTGAATCTCACCGATGCCTTGTCACAATATAAAATACATGTGTTTGCATGATTAGTGAATTTCCATGTGATTGGAGTTCAAAAAAGTTTACCCAAAATAAGCTAGCAGTGTTATTAAAAGTCTTATTGAAACATTCAGTGAATGTTTAAAGGACGTTACGGTAAAACTGAAATTAATAGAGGCATACTACGACAAACGAAACGTGACACAGTATGTAAATGATAACACATTAGTGCAGAAAATGAAGATATTGATTAAACTGCTGTAAGTGAATGCTTGAATCTAAATATTAACTATGCAAAGAAGGAAAAGCTGTGTGCATTAAGGAAATATAAGCATGGCTTAAATAGAAGCCTGTCTCTAATAAGTGCCTGTTGTGTTCAGTGATTTAAGAAAATAAAAGCCCAGGCTATTGATTGAAGTTTTACAATATAAAAAAAACCTTGTTATTAAACCTCGTTATTAAATTACATCAATAAAACCTCCCAGGATAACTTTTAAGGAACCAGAGTAAAACGTTCTCAGAACCTCCCTGCGACCTCAATATAAACGCTTTGATGCTAGCTTGCTAACCAGCTATGTTAAGTGTATGGAAGAGGCTAGCTATCTAGCATCAGCTTTGTAGTGGTTATGCGATGTGGAAATCAAATAAAATTTGATTTGATTTGAAACACTCGTTTTACAATGTTCCTCCATTGGTCTCATTGTTGTCGCTTTTCTAATTCTGTGAATGTTACTAAGTAATTTTAACAAATTTGATCCATGTTTAACGACATCACCTTCCTGATGGCAAGGCAAGGCAAGGCCTGACGACGTATCCGAAATTATATTTGGCCGACAAGAAGAGGGCGTGGAGCATTCAAGCGTGGTACGTGCATTGAGAGTGTTGGAGTTGGAATTTTCAGTTTACTTCCTGAATTAACGGAATTAAAAGGGAATTTAACTCAACCCTTCAGTATGCCAACATTTAGGTTATTACTTACATGAATGTGGCTAGAAGTCTTAAAGCCCATTGGAATCCCTGAAATAAGAATCAATGGTCAACATTATCTCACTTGTTTTGGATTTGGTCAACATTATCTCACTTGTTTTGGATTTGGTCAACATTATCTCACTTGTTTTGGATTTGGTCAACATTATCTCACTTGTTTTGGATTTGGAGACATCTGGTAGTGTATCTCAGAAACAAACCCACGGATATAGTATACACACCATTGTATATTTGTATTAAACCAAATAAATAACTGTCGAACATAAATATAAATCGAGATATTCACCCCACATAATATTCTGTATAAGACTTTCATCTGTGTATTCATTCTTTAGTAAGTCACTTATTTTGCCCCCAATGTCTAGGTAATTCAACATTACAAGGTAAACATTTACTTCATAAAGTTTTACACTCATTACTAACATTTAAAACGGGCACCATCATGTGGAATAGACCTAATACAAGTCAAGGTATGACTTACCTCGATTGAATGTTTTTGATTCTTGCATTCTGGTTCCCTCTGATCCAATGGCATCATCCTTTTGTTTCTTAACGTTTGCTCCAGATCCCACTGTATGCATTGCGTACTTTATGTCAAAAGCCACAGGGCCACTGATATCGAAGCCAAGGTAAAATGAAATGTTACCATCCTTCCACACACTGGCCTGTTTCTGAGGACAAATCTCAATCTCTTTATCTGCCATACGGGCAAATGCTTTATGCACTCTGACCACTCCATTGACACGAAGAAGGTGATCCTGAATGCAAGTGTCCCTGAACTCTGCACTGCGTCTTGTTTTATTGAGAGTCCTAGATTTCGTGTTTTTCAGATGCGCACAGATGTCGTCTATGCTTAATTTGTGAACAAGTCTTTTCAACCCAGCACCTTTTCCCAGGTAAAACAAGGGCACAAGTTCCCTAGATTGTAGGTACTTCTTGTATTTGTTGTCAAAGGCCTGTTTCATGCACTCAACATACTTGTTAAGATCAATGTCATTGGTGACATCGCCCTCTCTTGCCTCCTCGGGCCAAAACAGTAGGAGGACAAGGAGGTAAAACTCTGGAGTCCAAAGTTTGGTATTTTCTTCCTCCATGAACTTCTGAAGAATGGCTCTAAGTTGTGGTAGAGTTGCGGGTTCTGGAGATGCGACTGGGCCATTGGTCTGGAGGATGTTGGCCAGGATGTAATTACAGGCAGTGTTAACATCGTCAGGGTTTTCTTTATTGATTATTTTCCACAGCTCTGTGATTTTACTCAAGTTCGCATTTCGATTGAGAGAGGAGAGGCCAGGAAAGGTAGAGGCCATTTTTTCTTTGAGTGTCTTTAATGGTAGGTCCTCTTTTGGACTGGGGGCACTTGTATACTTGCAAAAACAATCAACAATGTCTCGCTGAAAGTATGGTGTCTGATCCTTCCAGTTCCTGGGCTCAGAGTAAGTGAGGTAACTCTCAAAAAAACTATAAAATTTCCTTTCAACCGAAACTCTGAGGCTGGTGATGAAATTCTGGTACTTCATGAGCTTTCTGTCCTCAAACAGTATCGAGAGATGTTCAGCTGATATTTCCTGGGTAAGGATTTTCCTCCATTTTGGGTTGAGATTTGTGAGGGAATTATAAACAATGTTAGCAACCTGTAGATAACCAAAGATTCCCCTGTTGTTGAAGGTGTGATACATTTTTGTTGGACTGTCACCCTCCATGTGATTCACTGATTCCTTTTCAGCTAACTCCTCCTCTTGTTTGAAAGCCTTGATGGCTTTCTCTGCCCAAAACAAAATGTTTCTGGTCCCTGATCCACCTGATTTTCCGTTGACTTGTTTATACAAATGGTTCTTATGAACTTGTCCCAGTGTATCAGCAATGAATGAGTTGGTGGGAACTCTCTCTTTTGCTTTTTCAGCCCAAATCTCAGCTCTTGTAAAATCAGACATTTTGATGTAGTAAAAACGTGCAAGAGATTGAGGGTAGAACGGGTCATGCTTAAATGTTTCTGACGCGGTTTTCAACACATTTGCACATTCAGGAATGCCTTCATGTTTCTCAATATCTAGAATTAACCTGGAAAAGATCTCTTGGCCATTTGAGGTTGTTTCTCTCTTTGTTAACATGTCTTTGAAGAACAGTAACAAGGATGGCTGGATTTGTTGTCTGGTTAAGTACTGCAGGAAGTCCAGCGTTGCAGAGCTCCTAGCTATACCAGCATCTGCCAGCAACTGAACACATTGATGTGCAAGTACTGGGTGTGCTATGCGGACTCTCTTGTCTTCTCCTCCATGTCTTGAGAATGTGACTATGAGATCACTGAAAGGTTGCATGCGTTTCTCAAATGACAGGTTCACACCGAAGGGGTCTTGATGGCTGAGGAATGCCTCACATTGTGACTGTAAGAGGTAGGAACCAGGAACATAAGAGTTCACCAGAGCTAAAAATGCAAAGAGTTTGGTGTTACGGGAGACTTTGTTTTGCTGAAGATATTTTATGATTTCTTTTCCCTTTTCTGAACAAAATGTTTTTGCCATGTATTCTTCATTGAAATTATTTTGCATTACATTAAAGCCGTGAAACTTCCCCATCTCGTCTCTGTGATGCCTCTGTATTCGTTTTTCTTTGCTAACAAAGCTTGTTTTCTCTTTGTCAGAAAGACGTGATTTCAGGAGTAAATCTGCCTCAGTTCTACTCTCATCCTCCTCATCGTCTATGATACAGGTCGAGCGTATGCATTGTAGAATGATGACCACAGGGAATTTAGCACTGATTTTTTGCTCTGTTACTTCTCTGATGAGAAAGTCCTGTAAGTGGTCCCTCAGGTGTTCGTTGTCCTGCAACAGAAGCACTGTATTCTGGTTTTCTGGATCACCGGTTGCAAAAAGTTCGACCACCTGTTTAGCAATAGTCCTGGTGTCCGACAGGGGGTCTTTCTGGACTTGTTTGCCCATATCTTTCTTGTCAGAAGACGGGTCGACCAGAACAGCACACCTGAGCTCTTTCCTCAGGTCCCAGAGTATTTGCATGGCCAGGGTGGTTCCTCCACTGCCTGGCTGGTGCAACAGCTTAATACTGTTTACACTCCAACTGCCCTGTCTCTGTAACTTGATGAGTTCCCTCAGCTTTTTGTAACCATCTCTTCTGATAAATTCAACGTCCTTTTCTTCTCCTCTGGGTGTGGCACTGCCATCAGAGTTTGCCCTCTCATCAGCCAGGTAAAAGTTCATCCATTTGGGTGGGGTTCCCTTGTAAAAATCTGACTCAGTCTCCAAAGCAACTGCTGTGTCGATTTGCTCTCCTTCAAACTCACTTGCACTCAAGACGTCTAGAAATGAGAGTGAGTCCTTGAGTTCACTGTCCATGAGAATTACCCCCCCTCCAGCATTGGGTAGGGTTGGCATCACTTTGCCTGCCATGACAGGTAGCTATGTTGGGACTCTCTCACAGTGGAGGGAAAAGAGATTTGCATCTGTGGCATCTGATGACGCCTGCAAAGGCTGATAATTCCTGTGGCAAGGAGGGAGTAACCTTTTCCCCTAGGCTATTACTAAGTACAGCACAGATAAGCCTGGAATATCAACCACTCCAACTAATGTATTGCATATATCTTATCTTAACAATTCACATGAGTGCGAGGCATGGCCAAGAATCAGAGACGTATAGTGTGCTCAGAGGCTGTGTTCAGAGAGAGGTTCACAAAGAGTTGCCTGATTTGAGATAAAGCCAATCGTTGTTGGTCAGGACTTTGTTCCTTGCTTTCTATTGGGTTTAACAAAGGCCACATTTGAATGAAGCTTTGTTAAAAAAAGACGATGTTATTTTTACGTGGAGCTGTCATTTGTTCCAGTTGATCTTGGTTATTTTCAACATGTTTTGTCATGTTCAATCTACAGGGAGAATGTTCAGAAAACAAACAACATTTCAGTCAAAATAAGATTGAGTTTGATGAATGAAAACCAGGATGGACAAAAATGACTAAATACAATGAAAAAATACTGATACAAAATACCATAAAGATCAAGGGACAATTTCAGCTTGATCTGACATAATTAAAACACTGCTGAATTACTCATTCTACAAACAAAATACCATACTTGTATTTTGTAATGTACAGTATTTCATAAAAATATATTATTTTGCATTTTTGGATATAAACATACATTTGCAAGTAGGCGGGATGAACAGCAACAACATTCTCAGTAACAGTTACAAAAGAGTTTTACTTGCTATGACTGTGATATGTTGTCGTTTCTCTACCTTAATTGAGCAAGCCAATCTGAATAAGAGTGTCTGCTAAATTACCAAAATCAAAATATATAAGTGAAAATGAACACAACAAAATAAACTGCAAAGCACACTGGGTATTATTTTTTACCTCATTTCAGGGCGGAGCTCATTAGAATAATACTCAGCATGCTTTGCACTAGTTTACTTTTACATATACATGTATATTTTTAATGGGGCAGAAGCTCTTACTTATTACACCATAGTGGAAGTAAACTTCTGATACCAATGCATGGTGAAAGGGGGGCCACAAAATATAAACGTATTTAGCATTTTGAAAATACAAATGGCAGTATTTTGAGAATAACAAATATCGAATACATTGGATTGTAGTTCAGCCCAGTGTAATTCAAAAGACAAAATACTCAGAAGTAATTAAAATACGTATTTCTAATACATGTAAAAGACAATTTCAGCTCGATATTATACAGCTAAAATACTGTTGAACTACGCACCTTACAAACGAAATACCAGAAATACCATACATATACTGTAAAAACACTTTTAAAGTTATTTCCTAGTGGACGGAAGGCATTTTGAAACCCTTTGCCCTGATTCCTCACCTAAAGCTACTGTAAGCTGTCTGTATTTGTTGGTCTGTTGCCATAGAAGCCAGGAAAACCAGCAAAATATGATCCCATTGGCCCCATGTGGGTATTCGGTGTGTAAGGTGGGCACTAGCTATCCCACATCAAGCCCAACCTGCCCAGCACGTGCTAGCCCACACCAGCCCAACACAGGCTTGCCTACACCAAGACCACACCATCGCAACACAGGCTAGCCAACACCAAGCTCACACCAGCCCAACACACCAAGCCCACACCAAGCCCACGTTAGCCTTACACGGGCCAGCCGAGACCAGCTCAACACAGGCCTCAAATCAGCCTAACACATGCTGGCCACAAAAAGCCCACACCAGCCCAACACAGACTAAACCACACCAAGTCCAGCATGGGCTAAACCACACCAAATCCAGCACGGGCTAAACCACACCAAGTCCAGCACGGGCTAAACCACACCAAGTCCAGCACGGGCTAAACCACACCAAGTCCAGCACGGGCTAAACCACACCAAGTCCAGCACGGGCTAAACCACACCAAGTCCAGCACGGGCTAAACCACACCAAGTCCAGCACGGGCTAAACCACACCAAGTCCAGCACGGGCTAAACCACACCAAGTCCAGCACGGGCTAAACCACACCAAGTCCAGCACGGGCTAAACCACACCAAGTCCAGCACGGGCTAAACCGCACCAAGTCCAGCACGGGTTAACCCACAATCAAAAACCCAGCAAAAAAATTGGCAAAACACTACAATGAATACTGTA
Organism: Salvelinus alpinus; assembly: GCF_045679555.1. Taxonomy (NCBI): domain Eukaryota; kingdom Metazoa; phylum Chordata; class Actinopteri; order Salmoniformes; family Salmonidae; genus Salvelinus; species Salvelinus alpinus. Next base: position 40,204,398 of record NC_092109.1, read on the forward strand.
GTATTTACTGTGGTATACTGTAGTATTTACAGTTAACTATAGTATAAATACTGTAGTAAAATAGAACTGTAGAATACTGTAGTATTTACAGTTAACTATAGTATAAATACTGTAGTAAAATAGAACTGTAGTATACTGTAGTATTTACAGTTAACTATAGTATAAATACTGTAGTAAAATAGAACTGTTTACTGTAGTGTTTTTGCGGACATTACTGTAGTGTTTACTATAGTGTTTTTGTGTTATTATCTTTGACAGAGAATTGGAGGCTTTCTCATTTGCTCTTTTAGTATTACTGGAGAAATACTAAAAGAGCACATTTTCCATAACCTGTACATACTGTAGGTAGGACTGGGGTCTGAACAGATTGTTCAGCGCTTCTGCTATTTTCTATAACCTGCATGTTGGGATATGGGGAGGGGAATGGGCAGGGTATAAGCAAATTAAATACTGTACTATTTACTATAGTTAAAAAAAGTGTAGGGTTTTGCAGACATTACAGTAGATTTACTGTAGTATTCTACAGTATACTACAAAATTCTATGGTAACTCCTACACATGCGGGATATTGGCCTACATGGGGCCAATATTTTAACCCGGGTTGGGCCCAAATCGTGCCAATGTGAACATGTTTACTGGGACTCCTACCTCCATGGAACAACAGTATGCAGGAGATCCTACACGTGACACTATGTGTTAATTCCCATCAACTCCGTTCAAAGTTATACACCTCAGTGCCATTCTCAGTAATTAAACTCATAGCGAATGTAATTGCCATAGTATGTGTATATGTGGTTGTCAAAACGTATTCAGTTTTCCATTCACCACCAAAATACTTTTATTAACACGTCTAAACTCCACCACCATCTTAACATTCCCTTCCTCTGTAAACGTTGCCAGTGACAGGGACATAGTTCAACCATTATTCAATGAACTTCTGTCTAATACTCTTAAATTTAGATAATCACTTTATCTGCTTAGTCTTTTCCCTATTTTCATTCTGGATACTTACTCTGCTCTCTCCTCTCTCCGGAATAGAGATTATCTTGTGCTCTGTCGTCTCCAAATGGATCCTACTGCACAGAGACAGATTTAGTTTCGTTTTTACTTAAACCACTCCTACATGTAGAAAAACATGACGCAGGAGGCCAATCCTACACTAGAGATTTGTCACAAATGGCCTTCTATTCCCTGTATAGTGTACTACTTCATAGGGCTCTGGTTGAATGTAGTGCACTATATAGGGAATATAAAGCCATTTAGGACACAGCCTGGGTGTGTTACTTCCTAAGGACAGTTCACTCATAATAGGGAACTGAATTTCATACATTTGAAAAATCTCACAACACCATGTAATGGAACTATATAACCCCAGTCTAACAACACCATGTAATGGAACTATATAACCCCAGTCTAACAACACCATGTAATGGAACTATACAACCCCAGTCTAACAACACCATGTAATGGAACTATATAACCCCAGTCTAACAACACCATGTGATGGAACTATATAACCCCAGTCTAACAACACCATGTAATGGAACTATACAACCCCAGTCTAACAGCACCATGTAATGGAACTATACAACCCCAGTCTCACAACACCATGTAATGGAACTATACAACCCCAGTCTAACACCACCATGTAATGGAACTATACAACCCCAGTCTAACAACACCATGTAATGGAACTATACAACCCCAGTCTAACAACACCATGTAATGGAACTATATAACCCCAGTCTAACAACACCATGTGATGGAACTATATAACCCCAGTCTAACAACACCATGTAATGGAACTATATAACCCCAGTCTAACAACACCATGTAATGGAACTATACAACCCCAGTCTAACAGCACCATGTAATGGAACTATATAACCCCAGTCTAACACCACCATGTAATGGAACTATATAACCCCAGTCTAACAACACCATGTAATGGAACTATACAACCCCAGTCTAACAACACCATGTAATGGAACTATATAACCCCAGTCTAACAACACCATGTAATGGAACTATATAACCCCAGTCTAACAACACCATGTAATGGAACTATACAACCCCAGTCTAACAACACCATGTAATGGAACTATATAACCTCAGTCTAACAACACCATGTAATGGAACTATATAACCCCAGTCTAACAACACCATGTAATGGAACTATATAACCCCAGTCTAACAACACCATGTAATGGAACTATACAACCCCAGTCTAATAACACCATATAATGGAACTATATAACCCCAGTCTAACAACACCATGTAATGGAACTATACAACCCCAGTCTAACAGCACCATGTAATGGAACTATATAACCCCAGTCTAACAACACCATGTAATGGAACTATATAACCCCAGTCTAACAACACTATGTAATGGAACTATATAACCCCAGTCTAACAACACCATGTAATGGAACTATACAACCCCAGTCTAACAACACCATGTAATGGAACTATATAACCTCAGTCTAACAACACCATGTAATGGAACTATATAACCCCAGTCTATCAACACCATGTAATGGAACTATATAACCCCAGTCTAACAACACCATGTAATGGAACTATACAAGCCCAGTCTAATAACACCATATAATGGAACTATATAACCCCAGTCTAACAACACCATGTAATGGAACTATACAACCCCAGTCTAACAGCACCATGTAATGGAACTATATAACCCCAGTCTAACAACACCATGTAATGGAACTATACAACCCCAGTGTAACAACACCATGTAATGGAACTATATAACCCCAGTCTAACAGCACCATGTAATGGAACTATATAACCCCAGTCTAACAGCACCATGTAATGGAACTATATAACCCCAGTGTAACAACACCATGTAATGGAACTATATAACCCCAGTCTAACAGCACCATGTAATGGAACTATATAACCCCAGTCTAACAGCACCATGTAATGGAACTATATAACCCCAGTCTAACAACACCATGTAATGGAACTATACAACCCCAGTCTAACAACACCATGTAATGGAACTATACAACCCCAGTCTAACAACACCATGTAATGGAACTATATAACCCCAGTCTAACAACACCATGTAATGGAACTATAATACCCCAGTCTAACACCACCATGTAATGGAACTATAATACCTCAGTCTAACACCACCATGTAATGGAACTATATAACCCCAGTCTAACAACACCATGTAATGGAACTATAATACCCCAGTCTAACAGCACCATGTAATGGAACTATATAACCCCAGTCTAACAACACCATGTAATGGAACTATAATACCCTAGTCTAACACCACCATGTAATGGAACTATAATACCCCAGTCTAACACCACCATGTAATGGAACTATAATACCCCAGTCTAACACCACCATGTAATGGAACTATAATACCCCAGTCTAACAGCACCATGTAATGGAACTATATAACCCCAGTCTAACAACACCATGTAATGGAACTATAATACCCCAGTCTAACACCACCATGTAATGGAACTATAATACCCCAGTCTAACACCACCATGTAATGGAACTATATAACCCCAGTCTAACAACACCATGTAATGGAACTATACATCCCCAGTCTAAGAACACCATGTAATGGAACTATACAACCCCAGTCTAACAACACCATGTAATGGAACTATATAACCCCAGTCTAACAACACCATGTAATGGAACTATAATACCCCAGTCTAACACCACCATGTAATGGAACTATAATACCCCAGTCTAACAACACCATGTAATGGAACTATATAACCCCAGTCTAACAACACCATGTAATGGAACTCTATAACCCCAGTCTAACAACACCATGTAATGGAACTATATAACCCCAGTCTAACAGCATGTAATGGAACTATAATACCCCAGTCTAACAACACCATGTAATGGAACTATATAACCCCAGTCTAACAGGACCATGTAATGGAACTATATAACCCCAGTCTAACAACACCATGTAATGGAACTATATAACCCCAGTCTAACAGCACCATGTAATGGAACTATACAACCCCAGTCTAACAGCACCATGTAATGGAACTATATAACCCCAGTCTAACAACACCATGTGATGGAACTATATAACCCCAGTCTAACAACACCATGTAATGGAACTATATAACCCCAGTCTAACAGCACCATGTAATGGAACTATAATACCCCAGTCTAACAACACCATATAATGGAACTATATAACCCCAGTCTAACAACACCATGTAATGGAACTATATAACCCCAGTCTAACGGCAGCCAACGTCGACACAGGCCAACACAGACCAGTTGGAACAGATCAACAGACACATATGCCACCCACACCAGAAACACATACAACCAGCTGACACAGACAGACACAGAGCGATTAGACACACAGACTGGAACCACAACCAAGTTAGAAGACCCAGCAACTGAACTGATACAACCCCAAGTCAACAGCACCAATGTAACTGAATAAAGTCACTCACCACATACCCCAGTCTAACAACACCATGTAATGGAACTATATAACCCCAGTCTAACAACACCATGTAATGGACTATATAACCCCAGTCTAACAGCACCATGTAATGGAACTATATAACCCCAGTCTAACAGCACCATGTAATGGAACTATATAACCCCAGTCTAACACCACCATGTAATGGAACTATATAACGCCGTTACACGTTCTCAGTGTAAGAAGCCAGGAAAGCCAGCAAATATGACCACATTGGCCCCATGTGGGTATTCGGTGGGTAAGGTGGGCACTAGCTATCACACCCCAAGCCCAACCTGCACCATGCACGTGGAACTAGCCCACCCCAGCCCAACAGCACGCATGCACTGCACCTAGACCACCCCAGTCCCAACAACACCAAGCCAACGCCAAGCCCACACCAGCCCAACACAGGCTAGCCCACATTAGCCTTACACGGGCCAGCCGAGACCAGCCCAACACAGGCCTAGCCTTTACCAAACTCAAATCAGCCCAACACAGGCCTAGCCAATACCAAGCTCAAATCGGAACCATACACAGCCCCAGCCTAACACCAAGCTCAAATCGGACCCATACACAGCCCCAGCCTATACCAACACTCAAATCAGTCCAACGCAGGCCTAGCCTATAACCCCAGCTCAAATCAGCACCAACGCAATGCCGAGCCTATACCAAACCCCAGTCTAGCCCAGCACCAGGCACTGGACCTATACCAACCCCAGATCTAGCCCAACACCAGGCACTGGACCTATACCAAACCCAAATCAGTCCAACACCAGGCCTAGCCTGGAGCCAAAATAACCCCAGTCTAACAGCACCATGTAATGGAACTATATAACCCCAGTCTAACAACACCATGTAATGGAACTATACAACCCCAGTCTAACAGCACCATGTAATGGAACTATATAACCCCAGTCTAACAGCACCATGTAATGGAACTATATAACCCCAGTCTAACACCACCATGTAATGGAACTATATAACCCCAGTCTAACAGCACCATGTAATGGAACTATATAACCCCAGTCTAACAACACCATGTAATGGAACTATATAACCCCAGTCTAACAGCACCATGTAATGGAACTATACAACCCCAGTCTAACAACACCATGTAATGGAACTATATAACCCCAGTCTAACAGCACCATGTAATGGAACTATATAACCCCAGTCTAACACCACCATGTAATGGAACTATATAACCCCAGTCTAACAGCACCATGTAATGGAACTATATAACCCCAGTCTAACACCACCATGTAATGGAACTATATAACCCCAGTCTAACAGCACCATGTAATGGAACTATACAACCCCAGTCTAACAACACCATGTAATGGAACTATACAACCCCAGTCTAACAACACCATGTAATGGAACTATATAACCCCAGTCTAACACCATGTAATGGAACTATATAACCCCAGTCTAACAACACCATGTAATGGAACTATACAACCCCAGTCTAACAACACCATGTAATGGAACTATATAACCCCAGTCTAACAGCACCATGTAATGGAACTATATAACCCCAGTCTAACAGCACCATGTAATGGAACTATATAACCCCAGTCTAACAGCACCATGTAATGGAACTATACAACCCCAGTCTAACAACACCATGTAATGGAACTATATAACCCCAGTCTAACAGCACCATGTAATGGAACTATATAACCCCAGTCTAACACCATGTAAGGGAACTATATAACCCCAGTCTAACAGCACCATGTAATGGAACTATACAACCCCAGTCTAACAGCACCATGTAATGGAACTATATAACCCCAGTCTAACAACACCATGTAATGGAACTATATAACCCCAGTCTAACAACACCATGTAATGGAACTATACAACCCCAGTCTAACAACACCATGTAATGGAACTATATAACCCCAGTCTAACAGCACCATGTAATGGAACTATATAACCCCAGTCTAACAACACCATGTAATGGAACTATATAACCCCAGTCTAACAGCACCATGTAATGGAACTATATAATCCCAGTCTAACAACACCATGTAATGGAACTATATAACCCCAGTCTAACAACACCATGTAATGGAACTATACAACCCCAGTCTAACAGCACCATGTAATGGAACTATATAACCCCAGTCTAACAGCACCATATAATAGACATTACCCATCAATAACCCAAATGCCTATGGCCCCAGTCTAACAGCACCTCAATGGAACTATATAACCCCAGCTAAGCCTCTAATGGAACCATCTAACCCCAGTCTAACAGCACCATGTAATGGAACTATACAACCCACTAACCCCATGTAAACTACAAACCCCAGTCAACACCATGTAATGGAACTATATACATTCCCCATGTCATACCCTGACCCAGCTAAAATACCATGTAATGGAACCAAACAGTCTAACGCCATGAGTGGACAGTACCCCAGTCTAACAACACCATGTAATGGTACGGACCCCGGCCGCCCAGTATGACATAGAACCCCAGTCTAACAGCCCATGTAATGGGCCTTACTACGGCGGCGGCCCGGGTATGGGACGTAGCCCCCACTCCACCATTGTCAATACCCGTCTAACAGCACCATGCTAGAGCGGTGACCCCTGTAGCACGCCTGGACTGAAGACCAACCCCAGTCTAACAACACCATGTAATGGAACTATATAACCCCAGTCTAACAGCACCATGTAATGGAACTGATAACCCCAGTCTAACACCACCATGTAATGGAACTATATAACCCCAGTCTAACAGCACTATGTAATGGAACTATATAACCCCAGTCTAACACCATGTAATGGAACTATATAACCCCAGTCTAACAGCACCATGTAATGGAACTATACAACCCCGTCTAACCCCAGTGCTAACCCCAGTCTACGCCATGTAATGGAACTATATAACCCCAGTCTAACACCACCATGTAATGGAACTATATAACCCCAGTCTAACAGCACCATGTAATGGAACTATATAACCCCAGTCTAACACACCATGTAATGGAACTATATAACCCCACGTCGTAGCAGCACCATGTAATGGAACCATGCAACCCCAGTGCCAACAACATCCATGTAATGCCGCTATACAACCCCACTCTGGCAACACCGTGTAACGGAACTGGGTAACCCCAGTCTACGATCGCCATGCAATGGAGCTAGAGAGCCCCGGACCAACGGCGCCAGCGTAGTGCGAACTATACATACCCCAGTCTAACTAGCACCATGTAGTGGAACTATATAACCCCAGTCTAACAGCACCACTGCAATGCGAACTAAACAACCCCAGTCAAACAGCACCGTGTAATGGAACTATACGACCCCAGTGCATAACAGCACCATGCAACGGAACTGTACAACCCCAGTCTAACGACACCATGTACCGGCACTATATAACCCCAGTCTAACAGCACCATGTGCTGGACCTATATAACCCCGGCTCTCACACCATGTAATGGAACAATATAACCCCAGTCTAACAGCACCATCTAATTGAGAACCAATCTAGCCCCAGCCATAGACATACACACACCTAAGGGAACTATATAACCCCAGTCTAACAGCACCATGTAATGGAACTATATAACCCCAGTCTAATAACACCATGTAATGGAACTATACAACCCCAGTCTAACAACACCATGTAATGGAACTATATAACCCCAGTCTAATAACACCATGTAATGGAACTATATAACCCCAACCCCAGTCTAACAGCACCATGTAATGGAACTATATAACCCCAGTCTAACAACACCATGTAATGGAACTATATAACACCAGTCTAACAGCACCATGTAATGGAACTATATAACCCCAGTCTAACAGCACCATGGTAATGGAACTATATAACCCCAGTCTAACAACACCATGTAATGGAACTCTATAAAGCCAGTCTAACACCACCATGTAATGGAACTATACAACCCCAGTCTAACAGCACCATGTAATGGAACTATATAACCCCAGTCTAACAGCACCATGTAATGGAACTATATAACCCCATTCTAACAGCACCATGTAATGGAACTATATAACCCCAGTCTAACAGCACCATGTAATGGAACTATATAACCCCAGTCTAACAACACCATGTAATGGAACTATATAACACCAGTCTAACAGCACCATGTAATGGAACTATATAACCCCAGTCTAACAGCACCATGTAATGGAACTATATAACCCCAGTCTAACAACACCATGTAATGGAACTATATAACCCCAGTCTAACAGCACCATGTAATGGAACTATATAACCCCAGTCTAACAGCACCATGTAATGGAACTATATAACCCCAGTCTAACAGCACCATGTAATGGAACTATATAACCCCAGTCTAACAGCACCATGTAATGGAACTATATAACGCCAGTCTAACAGCACCATGTAATGGAACTATATAACCCCAGTCTAACACCATGTAATGGAACTATATAACCCCAGTCTCACAACACCATGTAATAGAAGATCTATAACCCCAGTCTAACAACACCATGTAATGGAACTATAATACCCCAGTCTAACAGCACCATGTAATGGAACTATATAACCCCAGTCTAACAGCACCATGTAATGGAACTATACAACCCCAGTCTAACAACACCATGTAATGGAACTATATAACCCCAGTCTAACAGCACCATGTAATGGAACTATACAACCCCCAGTCTTAACAGCACCATGTAATGGAACTATATAACCCCAGTCTAACAACACCATGTAATGGAACTATATAACCCCAGTCTAACAGCACCATGTAATGGAACTATACAACCCCAGTCTAACACCACCATGTAATGGAACTATATAACCCCAGTCTAACAGCACCATGTAATGGAACTATATAACCCCAGTCTAACAACACCATGTAATGGAACTATATGACCCCAGTCTAACAGCACCATGTAATGGAACTATACAACCCCAGTCTAACAACACCATGTAATGGAACTATATAACCCCAGTCTAACAACACCATGTAATGGAACTATATAACCCCAGTCTAACAACACCATGTAATGGAACTATATAACCCCAGTCTAACAGCACCATGTAATGGAACTATATAACCCCAGTCTCACAACACCATGTAATGGAACTATATAACCCCAGTCTAACAACACCATGTAATGGAACTATACAACCCCAGTCTAACAGCACCATGTAATGGAACTATAAAACCCCAGTCTAACAGCACCATGTAATGGAACTATAATTCCCCAGTCTAATAATACCATGTAATGGAACTATATAACCCCAGTCTAACACCACCATGTAATGGAACTATACAACCCCAGTCTAACAGCACCATGTAATGGAACTATATAACCCCAGTCTAACAGCACCATGTAATGGAACTATATAACCCCAGTCTAACAACACCATGTAATGGAACTATATAACCCCAGTCTAATAACACCATGTAATGGAACTATACAACCCCAGTCTAACAACACCATGTAATGGAACTATATAACCCCAGTCTAATAACACCATGTAATGGAACTATATAACCCCAGTCTAACAACACCATGTAATGGAACTATATAACCCCAGTCTAAACAGCACCATGTAATGGAACTATACAACCCCAGTCTAACACCACCATGTAATGGAACTATATAACCCCAGTCTAACAGCACCATGTAATGGAACTATATAACCCCAGTCTAACAACACCATGTAATGGAACTATATAACCCCAGTCTAACAGCAACATGTAATGGAACTATACAACCCCAGTCTAACAACACCATGTAATGGAACTATACAACCCCAGTCTAACAACACCATGTAATGGAACTATATAACCCCAGTCTAACACCATGTAATGGAACTATATAACCCCTGTCTAACAACACCATGTAATGGAACTATACAACCCCAGTCTAACAGCACCATGTAATGTAACTATATAACCCCCAGTCTTAACAGCACCACATGTAATGGAACTCTGTGACCCCAGTCTAACAGCACCATGTAATGGAACTATTTAACCCCAGTCTAACAGCACCATGTAATGGAACTATATAACCCCAGTCTAACAACACCATGCAATGGAACTATATAACCCCAGTCTAACAGCACCATGTAATGGAACTATATAACCCCAGTCTAACACCATGTAATGGAACTATACAACACCAGTCTAACAGCACCATGTAATGGAACTATATAACCCCAGTCTAACAGCACCATATAATGGAACTATATAACCCCAGTCTAACAACACCATGTAATGGAACTATATAACCACAGTCTAATAACACCATGTAATGGAACTATACAACCCCAGTCTAACAACACCATGTAATGGAACTATATAACCCCAGTCTAATAACACCATGTAATGGAACTATACAACCCCATTCTAACAACACCATGTAATGGAACTATATAACCCCAGTCTAACACCATGTAATGGAACTATATAACCCCAGTCTAACAACACCATGTAATGGAACTATAAAACCCCAGTCTAACAACACCATGTAATGGAACTATATAACCCCAGTCTAACAGCACCATGTAATGGAACTATATAACCCCAGTCTAACAACACCATGTAATGGAACTATATAACCCCAGGCTAACACCATGTAATGGAACTATATAACCCCAGTCTAACAGCACCATGTAATGGAACTATACAACCCCAGTCTAACAACACCATGTAATGGAACTATATAACCCCAGTCTAACAACACCATGTAATGGAACTATATAACCCCAGTCTAACACCATGTAATGGAACTATATAACCCCAGTCTAACACCATGTAATGGAACTATATAACCCCAGTCTAACAACACCATGTAATGGAACTATATAACCCCAGTCTAACACCATGTAATGGAACTATATAACCCCAGTCTAACAACACCATGTAAGGGAACTATATAACCCCAGTCTAACAACACCATGTAATGGAACTATATAACCCCAGTCTAACAGCACCATGTAATGGAACTATACAACCCCAGTCTAACACCATGTAATGGAACTATATAACCCCAGTCTAACAACACCATGTAATGGAACTATATAACCCCAGTCTAACAGCACCATGTAATGGAACTATATAACCCCAGTCTAACAACACCATGTAATGGAACTATATAACCCCAGTCTAATAACACCATGTAATGGAACTATATAACCCCAGTCTAACAGCACCATGTAATGGAACTATATAACCCCAGTCTAACAACACCATGTAAGGGAACTATATAACCCCAGTCTAACAGCACCATGTAATGGAACTATATAACCCCAGTCTAACAACACCATGTAATGGAACTATATAACCCCAGTCTAACACCATGTAATGGAAATATATAACCCCAGTCTAACAACACCATGTATGTCACGATCGTCTTGCGGAGAGAGAGAGGACCAATGCGCAGCGTGTGCAAAATACATACTCTTTTATTTAGAGCAGGGGAAAAAAACACGAAACGATCACTGAAACTAAACAAAACAACACACGACCGTGAAGCTAACGACGTAAGTGCATAACACAAGCAACACACGTACAACATAGACAATTACCCACAAAACCCAAATGCCTATGGCTGCCTTAAATATGGCTCTCCCAGTCTAGCAGCACCATGTAATGGAACTATATAACCCCAGTCTAGCAACACCATGTAATTGAGAACCAATCTAGCCCCAGTCCAACAGCACCATGCAATGGAACCTAGACAACCCCAGTCTAACGACACCATGTAATGGAACGTACATAACCCCTAGTCTAACAACACCATGTAATGGACACTATACTAACCCCATGTCTAACACCCTGTACCTGGAACTATATAACCCCAGTCTAACACCATGTAATGGAACTATATAGACCCCAGTACTAACAGCGCCATGTGGCGTGAACTATGTAACCCCAGCCCAACACCATGTAAGGTGCGGACTACACGGCCCCAGTCTAACAACACCATGTAAGGGAACTATAGAACCCCGGGCGAGCGGCACCGTGTGGTGGGCCTATATAACCCCGGTCTGGCGGCACCGGGTAGCGGGACTGTGGCAACCCCAGTCTACCACCATGTAGTGGAACTATATAACCCCAGCTCTGGTGGCGCCATGCAATGGAGCGGCGATAACCCCAGTCTAACACGCACCATGTAACTGGAACGACATAACCCCAGTCTAACAGCACCACGTAACGGAACTGTATAACCCCAGTCAACAGCACCATGTAATGGACATATAACCCATCAACAGCACCATGTATGGCTGTATAACTCCGGCTCACAATCAGAGACAATAAACCACAGCTGCCTCTAATTGAGAACCAATCTAGGCAGCCATAGACATACAAAAACCTAGACAAGACACTGACCCATGAATGGAACTGTACAACCCCAGTCTAGACAACACCATGAAGACTATACAATCCCCATGTCACACCCTGCTACCTCCAGTCTAACAACACCATGTAATGAACAACAACCCAGTCTAACAGCACATGTGGCGTGAACTAGTACCCCAGTCCAACACCACCAGGTAGCGGAACTACCGGCCCAGTCTAACACACCATGTACATGGAACGATATGGCCCGCGGTCGAGCCTTACCATGTAGTGGCAGCTCAGATGCCCGACGTGGCTCCCACTCCACCATTGTCAATGGCCGCTATGGTAACGCCAGTCTGGAGCGGCGACCCATGTAGCACGTCCGGGACTAAGACTATCCCAGAGGGCGCCACCGGACGGAGGGGTAACTCCGGACCGAGGTGTAGCTATGGAACTGATACATAGCTCCGGTCTAGGGGTAGCACCAGGGTAATGGAACTATGGTAGCTCCAGTCTGAACAGCACCATGCTAATGGAACTATATAACCCCAGTCTAACGGCACCATGTAATGGAACTATATACCCCGTCAACGCGCCAGTGAACTCCAATGCGCCGGCACGTCACCATGGATCGCATTGCCCAGCTAGAACCCAGTATGACTCGATCCTGCCTCACATGGCCTCAATCGATCCACTTGCCGCATCTGCCTCTACATTGGTAACCCATATCCAGGCAGCCATAGATCCTGTCACGATACACCTACGTATGGACGCCAGTGACGCGCGTGTAAACGTACACACCGTCTATACAGAGACCAGAGCGGAACAATCCACATGTACAACACCACTGTCCTAACTAAAGCAAAACAAAACAAACGAATGACTGAGACAGGCTAACGACGTAAGCTACATAACCCCAGTCTAACAACACGCACGTAATGGACAATATAACCCCAGTCTAACAAACACCAAATGGACTATATTGCCCCAGCTAAAACCCTGAATGGACCTATAAGCCAGTCTAACATCGCCATGTAATGGAGCATAAACCAGTCTAGCAGCCATGTAATGACGAACCCCAGTCTAACAGCCATGAATGAAACTACAAACCCCTAGACAAACCATGACATGAAACATATAACCCCAGTCACAACCTGTATAACATATAACCCCAGTCAACAACACCATGTAATAACTAAAACCAGTAACTGACAATGTAATGGAACTATATAACCCCAGTCTAACAGCACCATGTAATGGAACTATATAACCCCAGTCTAACAACACCATGTAATGGAACTATATAACCCCAGTCTAACAACACCATGTAATGGAACTATATAACCCCAGTCTAACAACACCATGTAATGGAACTATAAACCCCAGTCTAACAGCACCATGTAATGGAACTATATAACCCCAGTCTAACAGCACCATGTAATGGAACTATATAACCCCAGTCTAACAACACCATGTAATGGAACTATAATAACCCCAGTCTAACAGCACCATGTAATGGAACTAAATAACCCCAGTCTAACAGCACCATGTAATGGAACTATATAACCCCAGTCTAACAGCACCATGTAATGGAACTATATAACCCCAGTCTAACAACACCATGTAATGGAACTTATATAACACCAGTCTAACAGCACCATGTAATGGAACTATATAACCCCATGTCTAACAGCACCATGTAATGGAACTATATAACCCCAGTCTAACAACACCATGTAATGGAACTATATAACCCCAGTCTAACAGCACCATGTAATGGAACTATATAACCCCAGTCTAACAGCACCATGTAATGGAACTATATAACCCCAGTCTAACAGCACCATGTAATGGAACTATATAACCCCAGTCTAACAGCACCATGTAATGGAACTATATAACGCCAGTCTAACAGCACCATGTAATGGAACTATATAACCCCAGTCTAACACCATGTAATGGAACTATATAACCCCAGTCTCACAACACCATGTAATGGAACTCTATAACCCCAGTCTAACAACACCATGTAATGGAACTATAATACCCCAGTCTAACAGCACCATGTAATGGAACTATATAACCCCAGTCTAACACCATGTAATGGAACTATACAACCCCAGTCTAACAACACCATGTAATGGAACTATATAACCCCAGTCTAACAGCACCATGTAATGGAACTATACAACCCCAGTCTAACAACACCATGTAATGGAACTATATAACCCCAGTCTAACAACACCATGTAATGGAACTATATAACCCCAGTCTAACAGCACCATGTAATGGAACTATACAACCCCAGTCTAACAACACCATGTAATGGAACTATATAACCCCAGTCTAACAGCACCATGTAATGGAACTATACAACCCCAGTCTAACAACACCATGTAATGGAACTATATAACCCCAGTCTAACAACACCATGTAATGGAACTATATAACCCCAGTCTAACAGCACCATGTAATGGAACTATATAACCCTAGTCTAACATCACCATGTAATGGAACTATATAACCCCAGTCTAACAACACCATGTAATGGAACTATATAACCCCAGTCTAACAACACCATGTAATGGAACTATATAACCCCAGTCTAACAACACCATGTAATGGAACTATATAACCCCAGTCTAACAACACCATGTAATGGAACTATATAACCCCAGTCTAACAACACCATGTAATGGAACTATATAACCCCAGTCTAACAGCACCATGTAATGGAACTATATAACCCCAGTCTAACAACACCATGTAAGGGAACTATATAACCCCAGTCTAACAACACCATGTAATGGAACTATACAACCCCAGTCTAACAGCACCATGTAATGGAACTGTAGCACGTCCCGGACTGAAGACCATGCAGAGGGCGCCACCGGACGGAGGGGTAGCTCCGGACTGAGGGGTAGCTCCGGACTGAGGGGTAGCTCCGGACTGAGGGGTAGCTCATGACTGGAAGGCAGCTCCGGACTGAGGGACTATATAACCCCGTCTTCGTGCTGCCTCCATTCGCCGGTATCCCTCCTCGCACTGCGCCAGAGAATCCAAGGCGGGCTCCGGCACTCGCCCTGGGTCGATCGCCCACCTGTCGATCTCCTCCCACGTAGTGTAGCAGGGAGTTGCGTTCCCTCTTCCCAGAGGCGAGCGTAACACCATGTAATGGAACTATACAACCCCAGTCTAACAGCACCATGTAATAGAACTATATAACCCCAGTCTAATAACACCATGTAATGGAACTATATAACCCCAGTCTAACACCACCATGTAATGGAACTATATAACCCCAGTCTAACAACACCATGTAATGGAACTATATAACCCCAGTCTAACAACACCATGTAATGGAACTATATAACCCCAGTCTAACAGCACCATGTGATGGAACTATATAACCCCAGTCTAACACCATGTAATGGAACTATATAACCCCAGTCTAACAACACCATGTAATGGAACTATATAACCCCAGTCTAACACCATGTAATGGAACTATATAACCCCAGTCTAACAACACCATGTAATGGAACTATATAACCCCAGTCTAACACCATGTAATGGAACTATATAACCCCAGTCTAACAACACCATGTAATGGAACTATATAACCCCAGTCTAACAGCACCATGTAATGGAACTATATAACCCCAGTCTAACAACACCATGTAATGGAACTATATAACCCCAGTCTAACAGCACCATGTAATGGAACTATACAACCCCAGTCTAACAGCACCATGTAATGGAACTATATAACCCCAGTCTAACAGCACCATGTAATGGAACTATATAACCCCAGTCTAACATCACCATGTAATGGAACTATACAACCCCAGTCTAACAGCACCATGTAATAGAACTATATAACCCCAGTCTAATAACACCATGTAATGGAACTATATAACCCCAGTCTAACACCACCATGTAATGGAACTATATAACCCCAGTCTAACAACACCATGTAATGGAACTATATAACCCCAGTCTAACAACACCATGTAATGGAACTATATAACCCCAGTCTAACAGCACCATGTGATGGAACTATATAACCCCAGTCTAACAGCACCATGTAATGGAACTATATAACCCCAGTCTAACAACACCATGTAATGGAACTAAATAACCCAGTCTAACAGCACCATGTAATCAAAGGTACTGTCCAACCCCAGTCTAACAGCACCATGTAATGGAACTATACTAACCCCAGTCTAACAGCACCATGTAATGGAACTATATAACACCAGTCTAACAGCACCATGTAATGGAACTATATAACCCCAGTCTGTAACAGCACCATGTAATGGAACTATGACCCCCAGTCTAACAACACCATGTAATGGAACTATATAACCCCAGTCTAACAGCACCATGTAATGGAACTATACTAACCCCAGTCTAACAGCACCATGTAATGGAACTATATAACCCCAGTCTAACAGCACCATGTAATGGAACTATATAACCCCAGTCTAACAACACCATGTAATGGAACTATATAACCCCAGTCTAACAACACCATGTAATGGAACTATATAACCCCAGTCTAACAACACCATGTAATGGAACTATATAACCCCAGTCTAACAACACCATGTAATGGAACTATATAACCCCAGTCTAACAACACCATGTAATGGAACTATATAACCCCAGTCTAACAGCACCATGTAATGGAACTATATAACCCCAGTCTAACAGCACCATGTAATGGAACTATACAACCCCAGTCTAACAACACCATGTAATGGAACTATATAACCCCAGTCTAATAACACCATGTAATGGAACTATATAACCCCAGTCTAACAGCACCATGTAATGGAACTATACAACCCCAGTCTAACAGCACCATGTAATGGAACTATACAACCCCAGTCTAACAACACCATGTAATGGAACTATATAACCCCAGTCTAACAACACCATGTAATGGAACTATATAACCCCAAGTCTAACCGCACCATGTAATGGAACTATACAACCCCAGTCTAACAGCACCATGTAATGGAACTATATAACCCCAGTCTAACAACACCATGTAATGGAACTATATAACCCCAGTCTAACAGCACCATGTAATGGAACTATACAACCCCAGTCTAACAGCACCATGTAATGGAACTATATAACCCCAGTCTAACAACACCATGTAATGGAACTATATAACCCCAGTCTAACAGCACCATGTAATGGAACTATATAACCCTAGTCTAACATCACCATGTAATGGAACTATATAACCCCAGTCTAACAACACCATGTAATGGAACTATGTAACCCCAGTCTAACAACACCATGTAATGGAACTATATAACCCCAGTCTAACAACACCATGTAATGGAAACTATATAACCCCAGTCTAACAACACCATGTAATGGAACTATATAACCCCAGTCTAACAACACCATGTAATGGAACTATATAACCCCAGTCTAACAGCACCATGACACCATGTAATGGAACTATATAACCCCAAACTAATACCATGCAATGGAATATATAACCCCAGTCTAACAACACCATGTAATGGAACTATATAACCCCAGTCTAACAGCACCATGTAATGGAACTATATAACCCCAGTCTAACAGCACCATGTAATGGAACTATATAACCCCAGTGTTACGTTCCCCAGTTTCTGTGTTCTGTTTTGTATTTGAGTGTGTGTGTTTCAGGAGATGGCTTCCTGAAGTACTCCCCAACCAGCTGATTGGTCGACCCCAGGCTAATTGATGATTAGAGCTGACCCCGCCCCCTCGTCAAGAAGCAGCTGACTCTAATCACCATTGCCACCTGAAGATATAAAAACCAGTGTTTTGTTCAGAAGGGAGATGGTAGAAAGGAGAGTAGAGAAATTGGAGATTGGAGAGAGAGGAGAGGAGATGGTAGAAAGGAGAGTAGAGAAATTGGAGATTAGAGGGAGATTGCATATTTTGGAGAAATCATTAGAGCGAGTTCTGTGTTTGTTGCTTTGTCAAAGCTTCTTTAGTTAGTTTACTAGTTTACTGAGTTAGTTTACTCAGTTTTGTTGTAAAGTGTTTGTGAAATTGTTAATTATTATTCTGTTTCATTTGTTCCCAGGGGGGAAGGAGAAGGCACTTTGGGAGTGCTTAGGCAAGAGGCCCGAGGGCATACATATACCCGTAGTATATTTACTGTCTAGGCACACTAGGTAAGACCTGGGCGGACCACCCCCTGTATTTTGGTTAGGGCACCAGGAGGTGCTAAGTTAGGTAAGTTAAGTGGGTAGGCAGGTTAGATAGGAGAGGGGGAACTTTGCTATTTACTTTCTTTGCTTTGGTTCCGTCCAGCCCCTTTTCCCCATATTACCGTGTAAGAAAATAAATCAGAGTAAACGGTAAATTCTGCTTTTGTGTCATCCTTACTCGCACCTACAGTCCATACCTCTTTCACTTCAGAGAGTTGAGTTGTAGCAGGGAGTTGCGTTCCCTCTTCCCAGAGGCGTGCGTAACATAAATGGGGGCTCATCCGGGATTCCATTAAACCCACCGGACCCTGCTGCACTGAGCTCTCTGTGGTTAGTGATTGAGGTGTGATGGTAGGTTGTGAGTTTGGATGACTTGTTTAGCTTGTGTGTTCAGTAAATTGTTGTGTACAAGATGGCTGCCTCAGCCATCTCCAAGTTCATTGAAGCGCCCTCTATTGATTGTTTGTTGAGGTTTCGAAAAGTAGACCTTATAGCTATAGCTGACCATTATGGATTCATTATCCCTGAGAAAGCCCTGAAGGCTGAGCTTTTGGTGCTAGTCAGGGAGGGATTAGTAAGAGAGAAAATTCTCTCATTGCAAGGAGAGGAGACGGGTAGACCTTCCGATGTCAAGTCGGAGGACAGGGCGAAGGAAGGGGTTGCTCGTACTCCCTTTGCATTGCCTCGATATGATCCTTTATCTTCTGCTTCAGGTCGTTCAGACGGGACCGCTAGGCTGAAGGTGAGGCTGGCCCGGTTAGAAATGGAGCAAAAAGATAAAGAGAGACAAATGTATTTTGATCTTGAAATTAGGAAAATAGAAGCCGACAAGGAGGTGAGGATCCGACAACTGGAGCTAGACGCTGGCTCCGGTACGACTCCAAAAGCTGCTCATCATCAAGCCCACTTCGATGTGAGTAAAAATATAGCTTTAGTCCCTCCATTCCGAGAGTCGGAAGTTGATTCCTATTTCTCTGCGTTTGAGCGTGTGGCCGCTGCGCTGCATTGGCCACTCGAGGTTTGGCCGCTCTTGTTACAATGTAAATTGTCTGGGAAAGCCCAGGAAGTAGTAGCTGCTCTCTCGCTGGAAGACAGTTTACATTACGAAACAGTTAAAACTACCGTGTTGCGGGCTTATGAGTTGGTGCCTGAAGCTTACAGACAGCGCTTCAGGAACCACAAGAAACCCTCTCACTGTACTTTTGTTGAGTTTGCTAGGGACAAAGAGTCTCTGTTTAATCGATGGTGTTCAGCCAGCAAAGCCAACACCTTTTCTGATATTCGGGAGTTGATGCTGCTGGAGGATTTTAAAAGCAACCTCCCTGATAGAATTGTAGTTCATTTAAATGAACAGAAAGTGGTGACTTTGGCCCAGGCAGCAGTGTTGGCAGATGAGTATGCTTTGACACACAAGACTGTCTTTGGTGCACCTCGTTTTGAAGGTAGACTGATTACGTCATCAGTGCCTCGTTCAGGTCGCTTTTCCTCTGACAAGCCTTTTCATGAAATCCGTGAATGTTTTTACTGTCACCAAAAGGGTCATGTGATTGCGGACTGCCCAGTTTTGAAAAATAAACCGAAACAGTCCCAGTCACCGCCCCCAAAAAGAAAAAGTTTGGGTTTTGTCAAGTCTTTGGCTCGTCCATTGGCCCGAGTTCTTGATTCAGCATTTGAGAAACCGGATCCTGTCTATGCTCCGTTTATCTCTACCGGTTGTATTTCCTTAACTGGAGAACAAGCTGATCAAAAGCCCATTAAAATCTTACGAGACACCGGGGCGGCGCAGTCAGTAATCATTACTGATGCTTTACCCTGGTCTCCTGAAACGTATTGTGGCTCACATGTTATATTACAGGGGATAGAGACAAAAACAGTACCTGTACCATTACACTGGGTCCACTTAGTGTCAGACTTGGTATCAGGACGTTTCCGTGTTGGTGTAGTGTGTACACTGCCAGTAAAAGGAGTCACATTGCTACTAGGGAATGATATTGCTGGTGGTAACGTTACTCCTGTGTTAGAGGTAGTAGAAATCCCAGAAATCAGAATTGCAGATGAGAAATTGGTTCAAGCATTTCCCCATGTTTTTCCTGCTTGTGTCTTAACGAGGGCACAAACTCGCAAGTTTGGAGATGTGGTGGATTTGGCTAGTTCCATTTTTGAGAATGTTGAAGTAGAAGACAATGCACCGAGTATTCCTTCTGCAAGTCAGACAGTTTTTACTCCTGTAAAAACTAAGGAAGGGGACTGCGAAATCGCACCCCAATTACATGACATTCTTTTGTCTGTCACCCCTGAGAAGGTGATTGAATGTCAAAAAGGAGACACCAGTCTTCGCAAGTGTTTTGCTTCGGTAATTTCCATTGAGGAAGCTAAAACTAGAGAGACTGCCTACTTTATGGAAGCAGGAGTTTTGATGCGTAAATGGGCTGCTCATGACACCGTTAATGACTGGAGTGAAGTGTGTCAAGTGGTTGTTCCTACACCGTTCCGACAGCAGGTGCTGTCACTCGCCCATGACCAGGCGTGGTCTGGACATTTGGGGATCACAAAGACCTATAACCGAGTCCTTCGACATTTTTTCTGGCCAGGTTTGAAGTCTGATGTGGTCCAATTTTGTAAAACATGTCACGTATGTCAACTCACTGGGAAAGCGAATCAAACAGTTCCTCGAGCACCGCTCTACCCGATTCCTGTGGTGGGGGAACCGTTTGAAAGAGTGATAGTTGATTGTGTAGGTCCATTGCCGAAAACCAGGTCAGGTAACCAGTTCTTACTAGATAATGAACAGATAGCCTATGTGAAGGGCTCGGCGTATGTGGTTGCTGACGCTCTACCACGGGTTTACTAACTGGGGAAGCGTTGGTTTTTGTTATTACAAACTGTATGTTTGCAATTTTTGTGGTGGGCGTGTTACGTTCCCCAGTTTCTGTGTTCTGTTTTGTATTTGAGTGTGTGTGTTTCAGGAGATGGCTTCCTGAAGTACTCCCCAACCAGCTGATTGGTCGACCCCAGGCTAATTGATGATTAGAGCTGACCCCGCCCCCTCGTCAAGAAGCAGCTGACTCTAATCACCATTGCCACCTGAAGATATAAAAACCAGTGTTTTGTTCAGAAGGGAGATGGTAGAAAGGAGAGTAGAGAAATTGGAGATTGGAGAGAGAGGAGAGGAGATGGTAGAAAGGAGAGTAGAGAAATTGGAGATTAGAGGGAGATTGCATATTTTGGAGAAATCATTAGAGCGAGTTCTGTGTTTGTTGCTTTGTCAAAGCTTCTTTAGTTAGTTTACTAGTTTACTGAGTTAGTTTACTCAGTTTTGTTGTAAAGTGTTTGTGAAATTGTTAATTATTATTCTGTTTCATTTGTTCCCAGGGGGGAAGGAGAAGGCACTTTGGGAGTGCTTAGGCAAGAGGCCCGAGGGCATACATATACCCGTAGTATATTTACTGTCTAGGCACACTAGGTAAGACCTGGGCGGACCACCCCCTGTATTTTGGTTAGGGCACCAGGAGGTGCTAAGTTAGGTAAGTTAAGTGGGTAGGCAGGTTAGATAGGAGAGGGGGAACTTTGCTATTTACTTTCTTTGCTTTGGTTCCGTCCAGCCCCTTTCCCCATATTACCGTGTAAGAAAATAAATCAGAGTAAACGGTAAATTCTGCTTTTGTGTAATCCTTACTCGCACCTACAGTCCATACCTCTTTCACTTCAGAGAGTTGAGTTGTAGCAGGGAGTTGCGTTCCCTCTTCCCAGAGGCGAGCGTAACACCATGTAATGGAACTATACAACCCCAGTCTAACAGCACCATGTAATAGAACTATATAACCCCAGTCTAATAACACCATGTAATGGAACTATATAACCCCAGTCTAACACCACCATGTAATGGAACTATATAACCCCAGTCTAACAACACCATGTAATGGAACTATATAACCCCAGTCTAACAACACCATGTAATGGAACTATATAACCCCAGTCTAACAGCACCATGTGATGGAACTATATAACCCCAGTCTAACACCATGTAATGGAACTATATAACCCCAGTCTAACAACACCATGTAATGGAACTATATAACCCCAGTCTAACACCATGTAATGGAACTATATAACCCCAGTCTAACAACACCATGTAATGGAACTATATAACCCCAGTCTAACACCATGTAATGGAACTATATAACCCCAGTCTAACAACACCATGTAATGGAACTATATAACCCCAGTCTAACAGCACCATGTAATGGAACTATATAACCCCAGTCTAACAACACCATGTAATGGAACTATATAACCCCAGTCTAACAGCACCATGTAATGGAACTATACAACCCCAGTCTAACAGCACCATGTAATGGAACTATATAACCCCAGTCTAACAGCACCATGTAATGGAACTATATAACCCCAGTCTAACATCACCATGTAATGGAACTATACAACCCCAGTCTAACAGCACCATGTAATAGAACTATATAACCCCAGTCTAATAACACCATGTAATGGAACTATATAACCCCAGTCTAACACCACCATGTAATGGAACTATATAACCCCAGTCTAACAACACCATGTAATGGAACTATATAACCCCAGTCTAACAACACCATGTAATGGAACTATATAACCCCAGTCTAACAGCACCATGTGATGGAACTATATAACCCCAGTCTAACAGCACCATGTAATGGAACTATATAACCCCAGTCTAACAACACCATGTAATGGAACTATATAACCCCAGTCTAACAGCACCATGTAATGGAACTATATAACCCCAGTCTAACACCATGTAATGGAACTATATAACCCCAGTCTCACAGCACCATGTAATGGAACTATATAACCCCAGTCTAACAGCACCATGTAATGGAACTATATAACCCCAGTCTAACAACACCATGTAATGGAACTATATAACCCCAGTCTAATAACACATGGTAATGGAACTATACAACCCCAGTCTAACAACACCATGTAATGGAACTATATAACCCCAGTCTAACAACACCATGTAATGGAACTATATAACCCCAGTCTAACAACACCATGTCATGGAACTATATAACCCCAGTCTAACAGCACCATGTAATGGAACTATACAACCCCAGTCTAACAGCACCATGTAATGGTACTATATAACCCAGTCTAACAACACCATGTAATGGAACTATATAACCCCAGTCTAACAGCACCATGTAATGGAACTATATAACCCCAGTCTAACATCACCATGTAATGGAACTATATAACCCCAGTCTAACAACACCATGTAATGGAACTATATAACCCCAGTCTAACAACACCATGTAATGGAACTATATAACCCCAGTCTAACAACACCATGTAATGGAACTATATAACCCCAGTCTAACAACACCATGTAATGGAACTATATAACCCCAGTCTAACAACACCATGTCATGGAACTATATAACCCCAGTCTAACAGCACCATGTAATGGAACTATATAACCCCAGTCTAACAGCACCATGTAATGGAACTATACAACCCCAGTCTAACAACACCATGTAATGGAACTATATAACCCCAGTCTAATAACACCATGTAATGGAACTATATAACCCCAGTCTAACAGCACCATGTAATGGAACTATACAACCCCAGTCTAACAGCACCATGTAATGGAACTATACAACCCCAGTCTAACAACACCATGTAATGGAACTATATAACCCCAGTCTAACAACACCATGTAATGGAACTATATAACCCCAAGTCTAACCGCACCATGTAATGGAACTATACAACCCCAGTCTAACAGCACCATGTAATGGAACTATATAACCCCAGTCTAACAACACCATGTAATGGAACTATATAACCCCAGTCTAACAGCACCATGTAATGGAACTATACAACCCCAGTCTAACAGCACCATGTAATGGAACTATATAACCCCAGTCTAACAACACCATGTAATGGAACTATATAACCCCAGTCTAACAGCACCATGTAATGGAACTATATAACCCTAGTCTAACATCACCATGTAATGGAACTATATAACCCCAGTCTAACAACACCATGTAATGGAACTATGTAACCCCAGTCTAACAACACCATGTAATGGAACTATATAACCCCAGTCTAACAACACCATGTAATGGAAACTATATAACCCCAGTCTAACAACACCATGTAATGGAACTATATAACCCCAGTCTAACAACACCATGTAATGGAACTATATAACCCCAGTCTAACAGCACCATGTAATGGAACTATATAACCCCAGTCTAACAACACCATGTAAGGGAACTATATAACCCCAGTCTAACAACACCATGTAATGGAACTATATAACCCCAGTCTAATAGCACCATGTAATGGAACCATACAACCCCAGTCTAACAACACCATGTAATGGAACTATATAACCCCAGTCTAACAGCACCATGTAATGGAACTATATAACCCCAGTCTAACAGCACCATGTAATGGAACTATATAACCCCAGTGTTACGTTCCCCAGTTTCTGTGTTCTGTTTTGTATTTGAGTGTGTGTGTTTCAGGAGATGGCTTCCTGAAGTACTCCCCAACCAGCTGATTGGTCGACCCCAGGCTAATTGATGATTAGAGCTGACCCCGCCCCCTCGTCAAGAAGCAGCTGACTCTAATCACCATTGCCACCTGAAGATATAAAAACCAGTGTTTTGTTCAGAAGGGAGATGGTAGAAAGGAGAGTAGAGAAATTGGAGATTGGAGAGAGAGGAGAGGAGATGGTAGAAAGGAGAGTAGAGAAATTGGAGATTAGAGGGAGATTGCATATTTTGGAGAAATCATTAGAGCGAGTTCTGTGTTTGTTGCTTTGTCAAAGCTTCTTTAGTTAGTTTACTAGTTTACTGAGTTAGTTTACTCAGTTTTGTTGTAAAGTGTTTGTGAAATTGTTAATTATTATTCTGTTTCATTTGTTCCCAGGGGGGAAGGAGAAGGCACTTTGGGAGTGCTTAGGCAAGAGGCCCGAGGGCATACATATACCCGTAGTATATTTACTGTCTAGGCACACTAGGTAAGACCTGGGCGGACCACCCCCTGTATTTTGGTTAGGGCACCAGGAGGTGCTAAGTTAGGTAAGTTAAGTGGGTAGGCAGGTTAGATAGGAGAGGGGGAACTTTGCTATTTACTTTCTTTGCTTTGGTTCCGTCCAGCCCCTTTTCCCCATATTACCGTGTAAGAAAATAAATCCGAGTAAACGGTAAATTCTGCTTTTGTGTCATCCTTACTCGCACCTACAGTCCATACCTCTTTCACTTCAGAGAGTTGAGTTGTAGCAGGGAGTTGCGTTCCCTCTTCCCAGAGGCGTGCGTAACATAAATGGGGGCTCATCCGGGATTCCATTAAACCCACCGGACCCTGCTGCACTGAGCTCTCTGTGGTTAGTGATTGAGGTGTGATGGTAGGTTGTGAGTTTGGATGACTTGTTTAGCTTGTGTGTTCAGTAAATTGTTGTGTACAAGATGGCTGCCTCAGCCATCTCCAAGTTCATTGAAGCGCCCTCTATTGATTGTTTGTTGAGGTTTCGAAAAGTAGACCTTATAGCTATAGCTGACCATTATGGATTCATTATCCCTGAGAAAGCCCTGAAGGCTGAGCTTTTGGTGCTAGTCAGGGAGGGATTAGTAAGAGAGAAAATTCTCTCATTGCAAGGAGAGGAGACGGGTAGACCTTCCGATGTCAAGTCGGAGGACAGGGCGAAGGAAGGGGTTGCTCGTACTCCCTTTGCATTGCCTCGATATGATCCTTTATCTTCTGCTTCAGGTCGTTCAGACGGGACCGCTAGGCTGAAGGTGAGGCTGGCCCGGTTAGAAATGGAGCAAAAAGATAAAGAGAGACAAATGTATTTTGATCTTGAAATTAGGAAAATAGAAGCCGACAAGGAGGTGAGGATCCGACAACTGGAGCTAGACGCTGGCTCCGGTACGACTCCAAAAGCTGCTCATCATCAAGCCCACTTCGATGTGAGTAAAAATATAGCTTTAGTCCCTCCATTCCGAGAGTCGGAAGTTGATTCCTATTTCTCTGCGTTTGAGCGTGTGGCCGCTGCGCTGCATTGGCCACTCGAGGTTTGGCCGCTCTTGTTACAATGTAAATTGTCTGGGAAAGCCCAGGAAGTAGTAGCTGCTCTCTCGCTGGAAGACAGTTTACATTACGAAACAGTTAAAACTACCGTGTTGCGGGCTTATGAGTTGGTGCCTGAAGCTTACAGACAGCGCTTCAGGAACCACAAGAAACCCTCTCACTGTACTTTTGTTGAGTTTGCTAGGGACAAAGAGTCTCTGTTTAATCGATGGTGTTCAGCCAGCAAAGCCAACACCTTTTCTGATATTCGGGAGTTGATGCTGCTGGAGGATTTTAAAAGCAACCTCCCTGATAGAATTGTAGTTCATTTAAATGAACAGAAAGTGGTGACTTTGGCCCAGGCAGCAGTGTTGGCAGATGAGTATGCTTTGACACACAAGACTGTCTTTGGTGCACCTCGTTTTGAAGGTAGACTGATTACGTCATCAGTGCCTCGTTCAGGTCGCTTTTCCTCTGACAAGCCTTTTCATGAAATCCGTGAATGTTTTTACTGTCACCAAAAGGGTCATGTGATTGCGGACTGCCCAGTTTTGAAAAATAAACCGAAACAGTCCCAGTCACCGCCCCCAAAAAGAAAAAGTTTGGGTTTTGTCAAGTCTTTGGCTCGTCCATTGGCCCGAGTTCTTGATTCAGCATTTGAGAAACCGGATCCTGTCTATGCTCCGTTTATCTCTACCGGTTGTATTTCCTTAACTGGAGAACAAGCTGATCAAAAGCCCATTAAAATCTTACGAGACACCGGGGCGGCGCAGTCAGTAATCATTACTGATGCTTTACCCTGGTCTCCTGAAACGTATTGTGGCTCACATGTTATATTACAGGGGATAGAGACAAAAACAGTACCTGTACCATTACACTGGGTCCACTTAGTGTCAGACTTGGTATCAGGACGTTTCCGTGTTGGTGTAGTGTGTACACTGCCAGTAAAAGGAGTCACATTGCTACTAGGGAATGATATTGCTGGTGGTAACGTTACTCCTGTGTTAGAGGTAGTAGAAATCCCAGAAATCAGAATTGCAGATGAGAAATTGGTTCAAGCATTTCCCCATGTTTTTCCTGCTTGTGTCTTAACGAGGGCACAAACTCGCAAGTTTGGAGATGTGGTGGATTTGGCTAGTTCCATTTTTGAGAATGTTGAAGTAGAAGACAATGCACCGAGTATTCCTTCTGCAAGTCAGACAGTTTTTACTCCTGTAAAAACTAAGGAAGGGGACTGCGAAATCGCACCCCAATTACATGACATTCTTTTGTCTGTCACCCCTGAGAAGGTGATTGAATGTCAAAAAGGAGACACCAGTCTTCGCAAGTGTTTTGCTTCGGTAATTTCCATTGAGGAAGCTAAAACTAGAGAGACTGCCTACTTTATGGAAGCAGGAGTTTTGATGCGTAAATGGGCTGCTCATGACACCGTTAATGACTGGAGTGAAGTGTGTCAAGTGGTTGTTCCTACACCGTTCCGACAGCAGGTGCTGTCACTCGCCCATGACCAGGCGTGGTCTGGACATTTGGGGATCACAAAGACCTATAACCGAGTCCTTCGACATTTTTTCTGGCCAGGTTTGAAGTCTGATGTGGTCCAATTTTGTAAAACATGTCACGTATGTCAACTCACTGGGAAAGCGAATCAAACAGTTCCTCGAGCACCGCTCTACCCGATTCCTGTGGTGGGGGAACCGTTTGAAAGAGTGATAGTTGATTGTGTAGGTCCATTGCCGAAAACCAGGTCAGGTAACCAGTTCTTACTAGATAATGAACAGATAGCCTATGTGAAGGGCTCGGCGTATGTGGTTGCTGACGCTCTACCACGGGTTTACTAACTGGGGAAGCGTTGGTTTTTGTTATTACAAACTGTATGTTTGCAATTTTTGTGGTGGGCGTGTTACGTTCCCCAGTTTCTGTGTTCTGTTTTGTATTTGAGTGTGTGTGTTTCAGGAGATGGCTTCCTGAAGTACTCCCCAACCAGCTGATTGGTCGACCCCAGGCTAATTGATGATTAGAGCTGACCCCGCCCCCTCGTCAAGAAGCAGCTGACTCTAATCACCATTGCCACCTGAAGATATAAAAACCAGTGTTTTGTTCAGAAGGGAGATGGTAGAAAGGAGAGTAGAGAAATTGGAGATTGGAGAGAGAGGAGAGGAGATGGTAGAAAGGAGAGTAGATGGTAGAAAGGAGAGTAGAGAAATTGGAGATTAGAGGGAGATTGCATATTTTGGAGAAATCATTAGAGCGAGTTCTGTGTTTGTTGCTTTGTCAAAGCTTCTTTAGTTAGTTTACTAGTTTACTGAGTTAGTTTACTCAGTTTTGTTGTAAAGTGTTTGTGAAATTGTTAATTATTATTCTGTTTCATTTGTTCCCAGGGGGGAAGGAGAAGGCACTTTGGGAGTGCTTAGGCAAGAGGCCCGAGGGCATACATATACCCGTAGTATATTTACTGTCTAGGCACACTAGGTAAGACCTGGGCGGACCACCCCCTGTATTTTGGTTAGGGCACCAGGAGGTGCTAAGTTAGGTAAGTTAAGTGGGTAGGCAGGTTAGATAGGAGAGGGGGAACTTTGCTATTTACTTTCTTTGCTTTGGTTCCGTCCAGCCCCTTTTCCCCATATTACCGTGTAAGAAAATAAATCCGAGTAAACGGTAAATTCTGCTTTTGTGTCATCCTTACTCGCACCTACAGTCCATACCTCTTTCACTTCAGAGAGTTGAGTTGTAGCAGGGAGTTGCGTTCCCTCTTCCCAGAGGCGTGCGTAACATAAATGGGGGCTCATCCGGGATTCCATTAAACCCACCGGACCCTGCTGCACTGAGCTCTCTGTGGTTAGTGATTGAGGTGTGATGGTAGGTTGTGAGTTTGGATGACTTGTTTAGCTTGTGTGTTCAGTAAATTGTTGTGTACAAGATGGCTGCCTCAGCCATCTCCAAGTTCATTGAAGCGCCCTCTATTGATTGTTTGTTGAGGTTTCGAAAAGTAGACCTTATAGCTATAGCTGACCATTATGGATTCATTATCCCTGAGAAAGCCCTGAAGGCTGAGCTTTTGGTGCTAGTCAGGGAGGGATTAGTAAGAGAGAAAATTCTCTCATTGCAAGGAGAGGAGACGGGTAGACCTTCCGATGTCAAGTCGGAGGACAGGGCGAAGGAAGGGGTTGCTCGTACTCCCTTTGCATTGCCTCGATATGATCCTTTATCTTCTGCTTCAGGTCGTTCAGACGGGACCGCTAGGCTGAAGGTGAGGCTGGCCCGGTTAGAAATGGAGCAAAAAGATAAAGAGAGACAAATGTATTTTGATCTTGAAATTAGGAAAATAGAAGCCGACAAGGAGGTGAGGATCCGACAACTGGAGCTAGACGCTGGCTCCGGTACGACTCCAAAAGCTGCTCATCATCAAGCCCACTTCGATGTGAGTAAAAATATAGCTTTAGTCCCTCCATTCCGAGAGTCGGAAGTTGATTCCTATTTCTCTGCGTTTGAGCGTGTGGCCGCTGCGCTGCATTGGCCACTCGAGGTTTGGCCGCTCTTGTTACAATGTAAATTGTCTGGGAAAGCCCAGGAAGTAGTAGCTGCTCTCTCGCTGGAAGACAGTTTACATTACGAAACAGTTAAAACTACCGTGTTGCGGGCTTATGAGTTGGTGCCTGAAGCTTACAGACAGCGCTTCAGGAACCACAAGAAACCCTCTCACTGTACTTTTGTTGAGTTTGCTAGGGACAAAGAGTCTCTGTTTAATCGATGGTGTTCAGCCAGCAAAGCCAACACCTTTTCTGATATTCGGGAGTTGATGCTGCTGGAGGATTTTAAAAGCAACCTCCCTGATAGAATTGTAGTTCATTTAAATGAACAGAAAGTGGTGACTTTGGCCCAGGCAGCAGTGTTGGCAGATGAGTATGCTTTGACACACAAGACTGTCTTTGGTGCACCTCGTTTTGAAGGTAGACTGATTACGTCATCAGTGCCTCGTTCAGGTCGCTTTTCCTCTGACAAGCCTTTTCATGAAATCCGTGAATGTTTTTACTGTCACCAAAAGGGTCATGTGATTGCGGACTGCCCAGTTTTGAAAAATAAACCGAAACAGTCCCAGTCACCGCCCCCAAAAAGAAAAAGTTTGGGTTTTGTCAAGTCTTTGGCTCGTCCATTGGCCCGAGTTCTTGATTCAGCATTTGAGAAACCGGATCCTGTCTATGCTCCGTTTATCTCTACCGGTTGTATTTCCTTAACTGGAGAACAAGCTGATCAAAAGCCCATTAAAATCTTACGAGACACCGGGGCGGCGCAGTCAGTAATCATTACTGATGCTTTACCCTGGTCTCCTGAAACGTATTGTGGCTCACATGTTATATTACAGGGGATAGAGACAAAAACAGTACCTGTACCATTACACTGGGTCCACTTAGTGTCAGACTTGGTATCAGGACGTTTCCGTGTTGGTGTAGTGTGTACACTGCCAGTAAAAGGAGTCACATTGCTACTAGGGAATGATATTGCTGGTGGTAACGTTACTCCTGTGTTAGAGGTAGTAGAAATCCCAGAAATCAGAATTGCAGATGAGAAATTGGTTCAAGCATTTCCCCATGTTTTTCCTGCTTGTGTCTTAACGAGGGCACAAACTCGCAAGTTTGGAGATGTGGTGGATTTGGCTAGTTCCATTTTTGAGAATGTTGAAGTAGAAGACAATGCACCGAGTATTCCTTCTGCAAGTCAGACAGTTTTTACTCCTGTAAAAACTAAGGAAGGGGACTGCGAAATCGCACCCCAATTACATGACATTCTTTTGTCTGTCACCCCTGAGA
The DNA here is from genome assembly GCF_045679555.1 of Salvelinus alpinus. Lineage (NCBI taxonomy): Eukaryota > Metazoa > Chordata > Actinopteri > Salmoniformes > Salmonidae > Salvelinus > Salvelinus alpinus. The sequence continues at coordinate 40,236,316 of NC_092109.1, forward strand.
AGGTGATTGAATGTCAAAAAGGAGACACCAGTCTTCGCAAGTGTTTTGCTTCGGTAATTTCCATTGAGGAAGCTAAAACTAGAGAGACTGCCTACTTTATGGAAGCAGGAGTTTTGATGCGTAAATGGGCTGCTCATGACACCGTTAATGACTGGAGTGAAGTGTGTCAAGTGGTTGTTCCTACACCGTTCCGACAGCAGGTGCTGTCACTCGCCCATGACCAGGCGTGGTCTGGACATTTGGGGATCACAAAGACCTATAACCGAGTCCTTCGACATTTTTTCTGGCCAGGTTTGAAGTCTGATGTGGTCCAATTTTGTAAAACATGTCACGTATGTCAACTCACTGGGAAAGCGAATCAAACAGTTCCTCGAGCACCGCTCTACCCGATTCCTGTGGTGGGGGAACCGTTTGAAAGAGTGATAGTTGATTGTGTAGGTCCATTGCCGAAAACCAGGTCAGGTAACCAGTTCTTACTAGATAATGAACAGATAGCCTATGTGAAGGGCTCGGCGTATGTGGTTGCTGACGCTCTACCACGGGTTTACTAACTGGGGAAGCGTTGGTTTTTGTTATTACAAACTGTATGTTTGCAATTTTTGTGGTGGGCGTGTTACGTTCCCCAGTTTCTGTGTTCTGTTTTGTATTTGAGTGTGTGTGTTTCAGGAGATGGCTTCCTGAAGTACTCCCCAACCAGCTGATTGGTCGACCCCAGGCTAATTGATGATTAGAGCTGACCCCGCCCCCTCGTCAAGAAGCAGCTGACTCTAATCACCATTGCCACCTGAAGATATAAAAACCAGTGTTTTGTTCAGAAGGGAGATGGTAGAAAGGAGAGTAGAGAAATTGGAGATTGGAGAGAGAGGAGAGGAGATGGTAGAAAGGAGAGTAGAGAAATTGGAGATTAGAGGGAGATTGCATATTTTGGAGAAATCATTAGAGCGAGTTCTGTGTTTGTTGCTTTGTCAAAGCTTCTTTAGTTAGTTTACTAGTTTACTGAGTTAGTTTACTCAGTTTTGTTGTAAAGTGTTTGTGAAATTGTTAATTATTATTCTGTTTCATTTGTTCCCAGGGGGGAAGGAGAAGGCACTTTGGGAGTGCTTAGGCAAGAGGCCCGAGGGCATACATATACCCGTAGTATATTTACTGTCTAGGCACACTAGGTAAGACCTGGGCGGACCACCCCCTGTATTTTGGTTAGGGCACCAGGAGGTGCTAAGTTAGGTAAGTTAAGTGGGTAGGCAGGTTAGATAGGAGAGGGGGAACTTTGCTATTTACTTTCTTTGCTTTGGTTCCGTCCAGCCCCTTTTCCCCATATTACCGTGTAAGAAAATAAATCAGAGTAAACGGTAAATTCTGCTTTTGTGTAATCCTTACTCGCACCTACAGTCCATACCTCTTTCACTTCAGAGAGTTGAGTTGTAGCAGGGAGTTGCGTTCCCTCTTCCCAGAGGCGAGCGTAACACCATGTAATGGAACTATACAACCCCAGTCTAACAGCACCATGTAATAGAACTATATAACCCCAGTCTAATAACACCATGTAATGGAACTATATAACCCCAGTCTAACACCACCATGTAATGGAACTATATAACCCCAGTCTAACAACACCATGTAATGGAACTATATAACCCCAGTCTAACAACACCATGTAATGGAACTATATAACCCCAGTCTAACAGCACCATGTGATGGAACTATATAACCCCAGTCTAACACCATGTAATGGAACTATATAACCCCAGTCTAACAACACCATGTAAGGGAACTATATAACCCCAGTCTAACACCATGTAATGGAACTATATAACCCCAGTCTAACAACACCATGTAATGGAACTATATAACCCCAGTCTAACACCATGTAATGGAACTATATAACCCCAGTCTAACAACACCATGTAATGGAACTATATAACCCCAGTCTAACAGCACCATGTAATGGAACTATATAACCCCAGTCTAACAACACCATGTAATGGAACTATATAACCCCAGTCTAACAGCACCATGTAATGGAACTATACAACCCCAGTCTAACAGCACCATGTAATGGAACTATATAACCCCAGTCTAACAGCACCATGTAATGGAACTATATAACCCCAGTCTAACATCACCATGTAATGGAACTATATAACCCCAGTCTAACAGCACCATGTAATGGAACTATATAACCCCAGTCTAACAACACCATGTAATGGAACTATATAACCCCAGTCTAACAACACCATGTAATGGAACTATAAAACCCCAGTCTAACACCATGTAATGGAACTATATAACCCCAGTCTAACAACACCATGTAATGGAACTATATAACCCCAGTCTAACAACACCATGTAATGGAACTATATAACCCCAGTCTAACAGCACCATGTAACGGAACTATATAACCCCAGTCTAACAGCACCATGTAATGGAACAATATAACCCCAGTCTAACACCATGTAATGGAACTATATAACCCCAGTCTAACACCATGTAATGGAACTATATAACCCCAGTCTAACACCATTTAATGGAACTATATAACCCCAGTCTAACACCATGTAATGGAACTATATAACTCCAGTCTAATAACACCATGTAATGGAACTATACAACCCCAGTCTAACACCATGTAATGGAACTATATAACCCCAGTCTAACACCATGTAATGGAACTATATAACCCCAGTCTAACAGCACCATGTAATGGAACTATATAACCCCAGTCTAACAACACCATGTAATGGAACTATATAACCCCAGTCTAACAACACCATGTAATGGAACTATAAAACCCCAGTCTAACACCATGTAATGGAACTATATAACCCCAGTCTAACAACACCATGTAATGGAACTATATAACTTCAGTCTAACAGCACCATGTAATGGAACTATATAACCCCAGTCTAACAGCACCATGTAACGGAACTATATAACCCCAGTCTAACAGCACCATGTAATGGAACAATATAACCCCAGTCTAACACCATGTAATGGAACTATATAACCCCAGTCTAACACCATGTAATGGAACTATATAACCCCAGTCTAACACCATGTAATGGAACTATATAACCCCAGTCTAACACCATGTAATGGAACTATATAACTCCAGTCTAATAACACCATGTAATGGAACTATACAACCCCAGTCTAACACCATGTAATGGAACTATATAACCCCAGTCTAACACCATGTAATGGAACTATATAACCCCAGTCTAACACCATGTAATGGAACTATATAACCCCAGTCTAACAAAATCATGTGAAGGTGCGTGCGTGCGTGCTTATGTGCGTGTGTGTGTGTGTGTGTGTGTGTGTGTGTGTGTGTGTGTGTGTGTGTGTGTGTGTGTGTGTGTGTGTGTGTGTGTGTGTGTGTGTGTGTGTGTGTGTGTGTGTTACATAGCCTCACGTTAACAATCCTCCAAAGCCAATGTGGACATGTTTGCTGGGAACTCCGCAGACTGAACGTTTTGCTTTTCTCCGAGGCTATTGGGTGCAAACGATATAGCTCTACCAAAAATATCTTACGTTTCTGAGTTGTAACAAGTATAATGATGTTATTTTTAGAGACAATAATAAACGTACCTTCTGTCTGGTCTACCCATACAAACACTGGACTTTTGGAGAAACCTTGACTATTCATTCCAACACACCAACTACAGCAAGCTTCTTTTTGTGTATCAAACAGAGATACTGGTCCACGCATGATTTGATTACAAAACATGTGAATAAACAGTAAGTCCGCTACCCAAGAATAGTAAAGCCCCCTTTACTGGCTCAAATAGCCGACCAATCAGCCTTTTACCAAACCTCAGTAAAGTTTTGGAAAAAATGGTGTTTGACCAGATACAATACTATTTTACAGTAAACAAATTGACAACAGACTTTCCGCATGCTTATAGGGAAGGACATTCAACAATCACAGCACAGATGACTGATGATTGGCTGATGATGATAAAAAGATTGTGGGGGCTGTTTTGTTAGACTTCACTTCAGCTTTTGACATTATTGATCATAGTCTGCTTATTGAAAAATGTATGTGTTATGGCTTTACACTCCCTGCTATATTGTGGATAGAGAGTTACCTGTCTGACAGAACACAGAGGGTGTTCTTTAATAATGGAAGCCTCTCCAACATAATCCAGGTAGAATCAGGAATTCCCCAGGGCAGCTGTCTAGGCCCCTTACATTTTTTCAATCATTACTAATGACATGCCACTGGCCTTGAGTAAAGCCAGTGTGTCTATGTATGTGGATGACTCAACACGATACACATCAGCTACTACAGCGAGTGAAATCACTGCAACACTTAACAAAGAGCTGTAGTTAGTTTCAGAATGGGTGACAAGGAATAAGTCAGTCCTAAATAAAATAAAAAAATAAAATAATTGTATTTGGGACAAATCATTTGAACAAGTTGAGGTGACTAAACTGCTTGAAGTAAATCTGGATTGTAAACTGTCATGCTCAAAACATGATGATACAACAGTAGCTAAGATGGGGAGAAGTCTGTCCATATTAAATCGCTGCTCTGCCTTTTTAAGAACACTATCAACAAGGCAGGTCCTACAGGCTCTGGTTTTGTCGCACCTGGACTACTGTTCAGTCGTGTGGTCAGGTGCCACAAAGACGGACCTCGGAAAAATACAATTGGCTCAGGACAGGGTAGCACGGCTGACCCTCGGATGTACACGGAGAGTTAACATTAACATGCATGTCAATCTATCATAGCTCAAAGTGGATGAGACATTGACTTCATCATTACTTGTTTTTGTAAGAAGTGTTGAGAAGCTGAATGCACTGAGGTGTCTGTTTAAACTACTGGCACACAGCTCGGACACCCATGCATACCCCACAAGACATGTCACCAGAGGTCTCTTTACAATCCCCAAGTCCAGAACAGACTATGGGAGGCGCACAGTGCTACATGGAACTCTATTCCACATCAGGTAACTGATGCAAGCAGTATAATCAAATTTTAAAAAATCAGATAAAAATTCACCTTATGAAACAGCGGGCACTGTGAAGAGACACACACAGGCACAGACACACATACACATGATAAGACACGCACTCTACTTACACGTACACATAGATGGGGTGGAGTGGTGGCCTGAGGGAACACACTGAATGTGTTGGGTAAGGTTTTATGAAATGTAATGTCATGTAGTATTGTATGTAACTGTCTTATGTTGTTGTACCCCAGGAAGAGTAGCTGCTGCTTTGGCAGGAACTAATAGGGATCTATAATAAACCCCAGAAAGAGTAGCTACTGCCTTGGCAGGAACTAATGGGGATCCATAATAAACCCCAGGAAGGGTAGCTGCTGCCTTGGCAGGAACTAATGGGGATCCATAATAAACCCCAGGAAGGGTAGCTGCTGCCTTGGCAGGAACTAACGGAGCTCCATAATAAGAGTAGCTGCTGGCTTGGCAGGAACTAATGGGGATCTATATTAAATACATAATACATACAAATACATAGGAAACAACACACTCGTAGAAAAAAGGGTTCCCAAAGAGTTATTTTGTTGTCCCCATATGATAACCCTTTTTGGTTCTAGGTAGAACCCTTTATGGTTCCAGGTCGAACCCTTCTGGGTTCCTTGTAGAATCAGCTGTGGAAACGGTTGTTTTTTTGCTCAGTGTGTAGATTGATGAGGAAAACATTGTTTCACTAAATTAGTCAGTCAAACATTCCCTTGTGAGTGTCAGTTTGTGAGTGTGTGTGTGTGTGTGTGTGTGTGTGTGTGTGTGTGTGTGTGTGTGTGTGTGTGTGTGTGTGTGTGTGTGTGTGTGTGTGTGTGTGTGTGTGTGTGTGTGTGTGTGTGTGTGTGTGTGTGTGTGTGTGTGTGTGTGTGTGTGTGTGTGTGTGATGTTGGACTGAAGCTACTGACCCGGTAGCTTGGCTATCTCACTCCTCCCAGGCTTTTGGAACGGAGGGTGGACAATGAGTCGTTCGGATGTAAGCAATGTCCCCACGCTCTCTGGCAGCTTTCATAGCTGATAAGTTTTTTCTGGCGCACAGCTTCAGAGAAGTCCTCGTTGAGGAATGTGTTGGTTACTCTCAAGTTCTTGGCTCTCTCTAGAACATCCATCTTGTCCTTGAAACGTAGGAACTTGACCACCATCGGCCTGGGTCTGTCACCTGGGCTCGTTACAGGTATTCCAGACCCGTGGGCGTGGCTTCACCTCAATCTACCTATGATCCATCTGCAGTGGATAATCCATCTTTTCTGTGATAATTTTTCTCCCACTTTCTCCTCAGACTCCATCCAGGTGTCATATGGACTCTGGTATGCCATCCACAACAATATTATTCCTCCTGGAGTGTCCCTCTAGATAGTCTGTTTTTCCAGTCATCTGTAATAATGAGACAGTGCACAGTGCTGATGCCATCTCGCATGGACTTAAAGTTTGTTGTCATCTTGCTGCAAGATGTCACGGCCGTCAAAAGAACAGGACCAAAGCGCAGCGTGGTTAGCGTACATATTCCTCTTTATTAGAAATGACGCCGACAAAAACAATAAACAATACAAAACAACCGTGAACCTCAAGGGCTATGTGGCACAAACAAAGTTAACTTCCCACAAAGAAAGGAGGGAAAAGGGGTACCTAAGTATGGTTCCCAATCAGAGACAACGATAGACAGCTGTCCCTGATTGGGAACCATACCCGGCCAAAACATAGAAATACAAAATCATAGAAAAACAAAACATAGAATGCCCACCCCAAATCACACCCTGACCAAACCAAATAGAGACATAAAAAGCCTCTCTAAGGTCAGAGTGTGACACAAGTCTCTTTCAGGACATCCACCTCTTCTGTTGTTCTTTACAACTTTACATACTTTAAATACTTTAAATCCTGTTATGGATTAAAGAAAATTATACCTACACCACGAAGAAGGCTGTAAAGACGAAAGTGTCTGTGTACGCCATCCCTGACGCAGTAAAACATTTAAAACATTGAATAATGAAATTAGCTTTTATGAGACATCTTTTTTAGTGTGAACCCATTACACCTCTTAGTCAGTCTGAATTCACAGGGTTTTATGCACCAGCCAAGCTTCTGGGAGAACGCTTTTAATTTAGGACATCCACCTCTCCCTGGGAAAACTGCAAGCTGTTATTAAGGTCTTGGACGTCTCTGGTCAGATCGTCCATTCATTTGTTAGTTGAGTCCACCAGTATTTGGACAAAGCTCTTGAAGCGATTTTCTTGTTGCTGTAACAATTGCTTGAAGACATATTTCTGTTGATTTAAAAGATCATTCACCTGTAATAGCGAAACACTGTCCATTACCATTACTCCAACCTTCAATAACTTTGGGCAAAATGTCGGTATCAACGTTGGCTAACGCTGGTACGCCACGCAAATCCAGCCAGCACAGCTCGTAGGGCCGAAAGAAACAGCAACAAACAGCAGGGATTTAAACAGCTGGGGATGGAACCAGGGGAGGATATGGGCCTCCTTCCAGACCCTGGGGATGGAACCAGGGGAGGATATGGGCCTCCTTCCAGACCCTGGGGATGGAACCAGGGGAGGATATGGGCCTCCTTCCAGACCCTGGGGATGGAACCAGGGGAGGATATGGGCCTCCTTCCAGACCCTGGGGATGGAACCAGGGGGAGGATATGGACCTCCTTCCAGACCCTGGGGATGGAACCAGGGGGAGGATATGGACCTCCTTCCAGACCCTGGGGATGGAACCAGGGGGAGGATATGGACCTCCTTCCATACCCTAGGGATGGAACCAGGGGGAGGATATGGGCCTCCTTCCAGACCCTGGGGATGGTACCAGGGGAGGATATGGGCCTCCTTCCAGACCCTGGGGATGGAACCAGGGGAGGATATGGGCCTCCTTCCAGACCCTGGGGATGGTACCAGGGGGAGGATATGGACCTCCTTCCATACCCTGGGGATGGAACCAGGGGGAGGATATGGACCTCCTTCCAGACCCTGGGGATACCCTGGGGATGGAACCAGGGGGAGGATATGGACCTCCTTCCAGACCCTGGCAATGACAAGGGGGAGGATATCAACCTGTTGAGTACCCTGGGGATGGAACCAGGGGGAGGATATGTGACCTCCTTCCAGACCCTAGGGATGGAACCAGGGGAGGATATGGACCTCCTTCCAGACCCTGGGGATGGAACCAGGGGGAGGATATGGACCTCCTTCCAGACCCTGGGGATGGAACCAGGGGGAAGATATGGACCTCCTTCCATACCCTGGGGATGGAACCAGGGGGAGGATATGGACCTCCTTCCAGACCCTGGGGATGGAACCAGGGGGAGGATATGGACCTCCTTCCATACCCTGGGGATGGAACCAGGGGGAGGATATGGACCTCCTTCCAGACCCTGGGGATGGAACCAGGGGGAGGATATGGACCTCCTTCCAGACCCTAGGGATGGAACCAGGGGAGGATATGGACCTCCTTCCAGACCCTAGGGATGGAACCAGGGGAGGATATGGACCTCCTTCCAGACCCTAGGGATGGAACCAGGGGAGGATATGGACCTCCTTCCAGACCCTAGGGATGGAACCAGGGGAGGATATGGACCTCCTTCCATACCCTGGGGATGGAACCAGGGGGAGGATATGGGCCTCCTTCCAGACCCTAGGGATGGAACCAGGGGGAGGATATGGGCCTCCTTCCAGACCCTGGGGATGGAACCAGGGGAGGATATGGACCTCCTTCCAGACCCTGGGGATGGAACCAGGGGGGGATATGGACCTCCTTCCAGACCCTGGGGATGGTACCAGGGGGAGGATATGGACCTCCTTCCATACCTTTGGGATGGAACCAGGGGGAGGATATGGACCTCCTTCCATACCCTGGGGATGGAACCAGGGGGAGGATATGGACCTCCTTCCAGACCCTGGGGATGGTACCAGGGGGAGGATATGGACCTCCTTCCATACCCTGGGGATGGAACCAGGGGGAGGATATGGACCTCCTTCCAGACCCTGGGGATGGTACCAGGGGGAGGATATGGACCTCCTTCCATACCCTGGGGATGGAACCAGAGGGAGGATATGGGCCTCCTTCCAGACCCTAGGGATGGAACCAGAAACCACCGTTAGGTAAAAAATTGTTTCTGCTATCAGGGGAGTAGCAAGCTGTAGCAAGAAAGGATTGAGTCAATTTGCCCAGTGGATTATTTTTTTTTACATCAATCTTAGGGCTCTATTCAATCCGTATCACAGAAGTTCAGCTTTACAACATGATTGAAATTTAAAGGAAATGTTCTCGCTTTAGCAGAGATTGCAATCACGGTAAAACGCTGCATACAGTACGTCGGCTCAATGGGAAATCACCTTTACATTTCTGTTGTGGATTCTGTAACGCTTCAGCTTTACAGACTGAGTAGAGGCTTTAAGCAAGGCATCTAGCACATCACAACTACAACATTGTTTAAATGAAAACAAAAGATTCACTGATCTTCCATCAAGCCAACTAGAGTCTGAGAGAGGGAAGCGTGGAGAGGGAAGAGCGGAGAGGGAAGAGCGGAGAGGTAAGAGCGGAGAGGGAAGAGCGGAGAGGTAGGAGCGGAGAGGTAAGAGCGGAGAGGGAAGAGCGGAGAGGTAAGAGCGGAGAGGGAAGAGCGGAGAGGGAAGAGCGGAGAGGGAAGAGCGGAGAGGTAAGAGCGGAGAGGGAAGAGCGGAGAGGTAAGAGCGGAGAGGGAAGAGGGGAGAGGTAAGAGCGGGGAGGGAAGAGCGGAGAGGTAAGAGCGGAGAGGGAAGACCGGAGAGGGAAGAGCGGAGAGGTAAGAGCGGAGAGGGAAGAGCGGAGAGGTAAGAGCGGAGAGGGAAGAGCAGTCGACTGGCTGACCAGGGTCAATTAAACTAGAATTTAATTTAAATTAAAGCTTGCCTAGACAAAATGCTGATTAAAAGCATCACTTATCACATTTTTCTCAGTAATGATGCCAGAGTCTGACTCAATTTGTTTAGGCAGGGAAGGTTGAGTTGAATAGTTGAGGTCTGTCTCTGGTTGTCTCTTTTAAGAGGAACCCAAAGGCAAGAGTCGAGAGAGAGGACATGTCATAACACTGCTTGACCAATCATAGCCGAGCATGCCATCCTTAGGGGCTGCTCGGTAATTCCCATGATTCCTTTCGAGGCCAAGCTGGTCCTGTGGGCCACTGGATGAATGTGTTTCGTCTATGCAAGGATTGAACGACTGAAGCATGGAGATAAGAGCGTTGGCCTCGGCCGGCTGTTGTCACTAATCCGTACGCACGTACACACACACACACACATAGGCCGGCTGTTGTCACTAATCCCAGAAGACGAGGGAAGTGGTTGAAGATGTTGATTCCATGTTGCTCCCTGATATCCCAGCCTGCTCTAATTCCAGGCTGTGTGTGTGTCAGTGCCTTTGTGAAGACTTGAGTCAATGCTGTCCATGTTAAAAAGAGGAAAGGACAAATGCTTATGCATCTGGTGACAAATTTACAACGACCGAAAAGGGGTTACTTGCAGAACAGTGTAAGCTCCCCGGAGCCCTAGGACTGCCTTTTTCAAACCTCTCGGACGTTTCACAATTTAGCCCTGAACTAAACTCGGAAAAATCTGAATAACTTCACAGATCTTCATTGTAAAGGGTTTAAACACTGTTTCCCATGCTTGTTCAATGAAGCATAAACAATTAGTGAACATGCACCTGTGGAACGGTCGTTAAGACACTAACAGCTTACAGACAGTAGGCAATTAAGGTCACAGTTATGAAAACTTAGGACACTGAAGAGGCCTTTCTACTGACTCTGAAAAACAGAAAGATGCTTAGGATCCCTGCTCATCTGCGTGAACGTGCCTTAGGCATGCTGCAAGGAGGCATGAGGACTGCAGATGTGGCCAGGGAAATAAATTGCATTGACCGTACTGTGAGACGCCTATGACAGCGCTACAGGGAGACAGGACGGACAGCTGATTGTCCTCACGGTGTCAGACCACGTGTAACAACACCTGCACAATAAATACAAATGGATAGCATACGATCATAGACTCACTCACTTAGGCTTGTGTGGTCTTAAGTGAGTCTATGATCGTATGCTATCCATTTGTATTTATTGTATGCTGCTCTTTCTATGCCATTTTAATATTTGAGAAATTAACCAATGATATTAGGTCACTCTTGGCCATGATTACAGACACCTGTGTGTCTTGACACTATATATAAACGAGTCATCCCGCAGTGTCTGTGATTGTACCCTGATGAAGACAGCTTGCCTGTCGAAACGTTGGTAAATTAAATTATTTTTGCATCTGAGCTCCTAGAGTGTGCGGCTCTCCTTTATTTTTAAGTAAGGCAGGTCCTCACCAGACATCACCGGGCAACAACGTCACCTATGGGCACAAACCTACCGTCTCTGGACCAGACAGGACTGGCAAAAAGTGCTCTTCACTGATGAGTCACGGTTTTGTCTCACCGGGGGTGATGGTCGGATTCGAGTTTATCGTCGAAGGAATGAGCGTTACACCGAGGCCTGTACTCTGGAGCGGGATTGATTTGGAGGTGGAGGGTCCGTCATGGTCTGGGGCGGTGTGTCACAGCATCATCGGACTGAGCTTGTTGTCATTGCAGGCAATCTCAACGCTGTGCGTTACAGGGAAGACATCCTCCTTCCTCATGTGGTACCCTTCCTGCAGGCTCATTCTGTCATGACCCTCCAGCATGACAATGCCACCAGACATAATGCTCGTTCTGTGCGGGATTTCCTGCAAGACAGGAATGTCAGTGTTCTGCCATGGCCAGCGAAGAGCCCGGATCTCAATCCCATTGGCCACATCTGGGACCTGTTGGATCGGAGGGTGAGGGCTAGAGTCATTCCCCCCAGAAATGTCCAGGAACTTGCAGGTGCCTTGGTGGAAGAGTGGGGTAACATCTCACAGCAAGAACTGGCAAATCTGGTGCAGTCCATGAGGAGGAGATGCACTGCAGTACTTAATGCAGCTGATGGCCACACCAGATACTGACTGTTACTTTTGATTTTGACCTCCTCTTTGTTCAGGGACACATTATTCCATTTCTGTCAGTCACATGTCTGTGGAACTTGTTCAGTTTATGTCTCAGTTGTTGAATCTTATGTTCATACATATATTAACATGTTAAGTTTGCTGAAAATAAACACAGTTGACAGTGAGAGGACATTTCTTTTTTTGCCTGGCTACCCAGAATCCTTGCTCCGGCCAAATGCTTCCCCAAGCCCATGGACGTTAGTTTCTTCTCCACAGTGAGTCTGGATCTGAGTACCTCTCCGACCCTTCAGCGAACACATTCAGGGCCGTCTGGTCCAGAAACCAATGTGTTGGCTCAGAGCCAGATCACAAGTGGGAAAAAAGACGGTTTGAAAATTCATCAGTGGCTTTGATACTCTGATTGGTTAAAGACGATCCAATCGCTGATGACTTTGTTTCGTACGACACTCCTCGTGTCCCTCGTCACCACAAACGACTTCAAATATGGCAGACTCAGACAAAAGTAAGTAGCGAACGACAGAACAGCGGAAGAATTTAGTGTGAGCCGTCAGGCTAGTGAACTAGCACACTTGATTCTACATGTCAAGCTCCTGACGATTAGTTGACAAAGTTGAATCAGGTGTGCTAGTTCTGGAATAGTTCAAATTACACGGAACGGCTGTCGGTCCCCAAGGAGAGGTTTGAAAAAGGCTGCCGCAGGACATCCAGTAATGTATGGTATACGAGACAGGAGGCTATGCATATTTCATACATGTTAGAACAAAGGCTGAGCCAACTATGGGAGCAATGCCGTGCTAATTGAAAGAAGATAAAACACACAACCACACACAGGGGAGTAACACCTCATCTCCTCTAATACTGTGGTATTCTCATCTCCTCTAATACTGTGATATTCTCACCTCTCTCTCCTCTGTCTCCTCTAATACTGTGGTATTCTCATCTCTCTCTCCTCTGTCTGTTCTCTAGGCTTCTACCTGTCTCTCTCTCTCCTCTCTCTCTCTCCTCTGTCTCCTCTAATACTGTGGTATTCTCATCTCTCTCTCCTCTGTCTCCTCTAATACTGTGATATTCTCATCTCTCTCTCCTCTGTCTGTTCTCTAGGCTTCTACCTGTCTCTCTCTCTCCTCTCTCTCTCTCCTCTGTCTGCTCTCTTGGCTTCTACCTGTTTCTCTCTCTCTCTCCTCTGTCTGCTCTCTTGGCTTCTACCTGTCTCTCTCCTCTGTCTGCTCTCTTGGCTTCTACCTGTCTCTCTCTCTCAATACTCTATCTGCTCTCTTGGCTTCTACCTGTCTCTCTCTCTCCTCTCTCTCTCTCTCTCTCTCTCTCTCTCTGTCAGCTCTCTTGGCTTCTACCTGTCTCTCTCTCTCTCTCCTCTGTCAGCTCTCTTGGCTTCTACCTGTCTCTCTCTCTCCTCTGTCTGCTCTCTTGGCTTCTACCTGTCTCTCTCTCTCCTCTCTCTCTCTCCTCTGTCTGCTCTCTTGGCTTCTACCTGTCTCTCTCTCCTCTCTCTCTCTCTCTACTCTGTCTGCTCTCATGGCTTCTATTTGTCTCTCTTCTCTTTTTCTCTGTCTTTCTATCTTGTCCCCTCACTGGCTTAATCCTGGCCTCTCTCTCTCTATCTTTCTCAGCCACTGAAGCGGCTTAGCAGGATATATCTTTCCAGAATTCCAATGAGATATGACCACAGATACTCTCAAGCTTACACACACTACCACCACGTTGAACCAGTGAGGATGAGGCAGGCGAAGCGAAAGGTTTTACTCCACACAAAATCTGTCCATGAAAATAAGCCCACGGAGTGAGGAATTGTTTTATGGAGGTCAACGAGTGTTGAATTTGGTCAACAAAAAATAGATTTGCTAATTTGCTATGTGAGGCTTATTTGATCTAAAAGTAGTTTTGTAATGATTATGTTGTTACGAATATACTGATATAAATGAACGCACGTGCCATTTCGACAACATAGATTTTTTTTAACCTTATATCAGAGTTGTGCCTGGTGTCATAGAGATAGATAGAGGACATCATAGATAAACCTGGTTTTAGCATGGACGTTGCCATTGAGGGCTTCCGTCAACTGGATGGGATCCTACGAGTTGGGAGCAATCAGCCAATGAAGAAGAAGAAATTGACCACTTTAAAATGGAGATAGCCTCACTGACGCTTGCCCATGCTGTCACAGAAGCTATAATGGTACAGATCTATCTATCTATCTATCTCTATGACCTGTTGTTCACACATGTATCTGCCCTTCCATTGGTCAGAATGGTCCCACCTGATCTCGCTTCCTTCCCCCTGCCTTCCATGTTTGAGGACATGTATTTCCATTGTTAGAGTTGTCCCAAAGAATTAGGAATTAGAATACCAGAATGGACATTAACCTTCTTATGATGGGATAAATGTCAGCTATTTTGGTCAGGGGAGTTGGTCAACCGTTGGTTTGCCAGTTCTTTGATAAGATATTGTGTAAAATAATGATTTTTGAAGAATTGATCTGCGCTGTGTGTTTGTTAGCTAGCTAGCCAGAACGTTTTAGAGGAGTGATTCCATACGTGTTTCAAATTAACTGACAAAATGCCAACATTCCATTCAGACAAGGAAGTGAATCCACAGACAAACACTGGCTGAAATCAGTACATGATGGGACTTAGACAAGTTGTCAATGCAACAAGTACTGCGATTGTCTCATACTGTATCATAGCAGTCTCAGCTTTCCAAGATGTCTTTGTTGTTGAGACATTTATGGTCTGTTTACATATATTTTAGAGGTTATTTTCACAGAAAAATTGCATAAAACTCGTTTAAACTGTATTTATAAACTGTTACATTTTAGGTTGACAATAATTCTATTACACAATTTGTGACATATCATATGCCTTTGTTTTAGTTTTCTGTTAAATCAGGATTCTGCCTCTACTGCCATTCATTCCAATTAGACTGGTTTGGATTTTTCCCTGACCAATATGGCTGCCATTTTCACCCCATTCTGGAACTTGAAGGGTTTATGACACAGCCCCTCTAGTCATTTAATAGGATCTATATGGAGCGGTAACTCTAATATCTTGTCAATATAATAGACAATCTTTGGTTGAACCTAATCAGTTAAATGAAATATTATAACATCAGCAACACTACAATTCACCACATAGAGATCCTATTAAATTACCATCTGAACCCAGATCCTCTGGTAGGCCCAGTGACCATCTGAACCCAGATCCTCTGGTAGGCCCCGTGACCATCTGAACCCAGATCTTCTGGTAGGCCCCGTGACCATCTGAACCCAGATCTTCTGGTAGGCCCCTTGACCATCTGAACCCAGATCCTCTGGTAGGCCCCTTGACCATCTGAACCCAGATCCTCTGGTAGGCCCAGTAACCATCTGAACCCAGATCCTCTGTTAGGCCCCTTGACCATCTGAACCCAGATCCTCTGGTAGGCCCCGTAACCATCTGAACCCAGATCCTCTGGTAGGCCCCTTGACCATCTGAACCCAGATCCTCTGGTAGGCACCTTGACCATCTGAACCCAGATCCTCTGGTAGGCCCCGTAACCATCTGAACCCAGATCCTCTGGTAGGCCCAGTGACCATCTGAACCCAGATCCTCTGGAAGGCCCCGTAACCATCTGAACCCAGATCCTCTGGAAGGCCCCGTAACCATCTGAACCCAGATCCGCTGGTAGGCCCCTTGACCATCTGAACCCAGATCCTCTGGTAGGCCCAGTGACCATCTGAACCCAGATCCTCTGGTAGGCCCAGTGACCATCTGAACCCAGATCCTCTGGTAGGCCCCTTGACCATCTAAACCCAGATCCTCTGGTAGGCCCCGTAACCATCTGAACCCAGATCCTCTGGTAGGCCCCTTGACCATCTGAACCCAGATCCTCTGGTAGGCCCAGTGACCATCTGAACCCAGATCCTCTGGTAGGCCCCTTGACCATCTGAACCCAGATCCTCTGGTAGGACCCTTGACCATCTGAACCCAGATCCTCTGGTAGGCTCCTTGACCATCTGAACCCAGATCCTCTGGTAGGCCCCGTAACCATCTGAGCCCAGATCCTCTGGTAGACCCCGTGACGATCTGAAAGGGAAGAAGGAAATATATTAGGTGAAGAAGTAAGAAGAAGAGAAAGTGTCCTCCAAAGTCTGGATTTCTTTGAATTAATCATTTAAAAGGAAGAGGATTCAGGGATTCTTAAATTGCCAAACCCCTACTCTTCATACATACATTATTCATAGAGCTAGGGGCTAGAGATGTTCAGAGGGGGGACACACATAAAACACACACACAAACTCATGCACAAACTCAAACACAAATGCATGCACGTACACTCACAATGACATGCATACAATTGCACATGCGCACACACACACACACACACACACACACACACACACACACACACACACACACACACACACACACACACACACACACACACACACACACACACACACACACACACACACACACACACACACACACACATGTAGGACAGATACAGTATAATTTGAATATTTAATGAGGAATAAAAAAATACCTTAAGTAAACAGTTAAAGTTTCATCAAAGGTTGTCTCATCATTATGGTTAGAGCCATAATAACGTGTACGATATCTTAAAGCAGGATATCGTCAGGCACGGTCATTAAATTGAGCCTTTCTCTCTCTCAATTCAATTCAATTCATTTCAATTGACTTTATTGACATGGCAAGTTCATTATTACTTACATTGTCAATGTCTCTCTCTCTCTCACTGACCAGGGTCGTTGTGGAACCAGGGGAAGGAGCTTTCCAGAAGGGAGGTGTTTTTGACTGGGCACAGATGGAGCAGGAAGAGACGTATAAGAAAGTGTGAATTGGAACCTGGCTCTGGTTTAGCCTCCACACCGGGAAAGGGTGTTTGGACAACTCCAGCCAGTGCCTCCACACCTTCTGAGCCTTCTTGACCAAAAATAGTTCACGGTCCCCTATGTAGTAGTTCCTTTGGGCGGGGCTCCGCTGCTTGGAGTAGAAGGCGCAGGGCCGCAGTTTTGGAGGGGTTCCGGTGCGCTGGGACAGCACTGCCCCGACTCTTACTTCGGAGGCATCCACCTCGACGATGAAGGGAAGTGAGGGGTGCAGGAATCGCTGGACTGGTTTCACGGAGTTGGGGATGGGCCATGACCTGACTGCGCTGATGCGAGGCTCCTCCATCTCCATAGATCATGCCCCAACAATCTTCGCAGCACAGACCTGACTAACGAGACATGCTGGGCACGTATAAACCACTACGCCCCGTCCCAGCATGTCCCGAAACACTTTGTTAATAAATGCCTGGAAGACTGAAGGAGCATTAGACAGGCCAAAAGGCATTAAGAGATACTCGTAATAGCCCGTGGTCATAGAAAATGCCGTTTTCCATTCGTCGCCTGCACAAATGCGCCCCAGATTGTAGGCGCACCTCAAGTCCAGTTTCGTGAAGTACTGCGCCCCATGTATTTGTTCGATGATTTGTGGGATGATGGGTAAAGGATAGCTGAACTTAACGGTGGCTTTATTCAGAGTTCAATAATCAATGCAGGGGCAAAACGACAGGTCAAGGGCAGGCAGAGGTCAGTAATTCAGATCAGAGTCCATAAGGTACAGAGCGGCAGGCAGTCTCGGGGTCAGGGCAGGTAGAGGTCAATAATCCAGTGTGGTGTGACAAGGTACACAACGGCAGGCAGTCTCGGGGTCAGGGCAGGTAGAGGTCAATAATCCAGTGTGGTGTGACAAGGTACACAACGGCAGGCAGTCTTGGGGTCAGGGCAGGTAGAAATGGTCAAAACTGGGAAAACTAGAAAAAGACAGGAGCAAGGGGAAAAACACCGGTATGCTTGATGAACAAAACAAAGTGGCAACAGAAAAACAGTGAACACAGGTATAAATACACAAGGGATAATGGGGAAGATGGGGCGACACCTGGAGGGGTGTGGAGACGAGCACAAAGACAGGTGAAACAGATCAGGGTGTGACAATGCCACCATCTACCACTAACGGTTGCGGCATAAGCTCAATACTTTTAAAAGAAGAACCGCTGTATCAAATAAAAATACTTTTCCTGTCAATGACTTTAATTTATAAACTTCCTTTGTTGTGTTTTTGGAGGTTTAAGATATCCATATTTTCATTGGTGGAATATTTTAACAGACTGAACAGTCATGTACCAATGAGATGAATTAGTTCCCGTTGCAGTTGTGTGTGGTGCAGTTGCCATTCGGCCTTGGTGTGGAATAACTGATAACTGACGAAATACCTCAGCCTAGAGGAAATCAATGGAGAAAGAAGTCACACTTCCTGTTTTTGCACTCATCGTTATTTGACTTGCTGTAATACAGAGATAACGACTGTATAAAAGACATACATTCAATATAACAATGTCTTCATTGTCTTAATTGAAAATAAAAGAATAGTCTTTCTTTATTCATACATTCAATAAGGATAGAACAATACCAGTATTAATAACCAGCAGGCTCTGACAATGTCCATAATGACTACAGAGAGAGTCCTAACACTTCAAGACCCTATGGTCAGATTACTTTTCATAAAGACATCATGGTAAGTAATGAAATCCAAATTTCTGGGTGTTTGGGGAGTGTTTGGAGCTGTCAGTGACTTGAGGGGGCCAGGTGTAATTGGTAGAGTGGCATTGGGTGGGATTGGGACAGGGTTGCATTGGGTGGGATTGGGACAGGGTTGCATTGGGTGGGATTGGGACAGGGTTGCATTGGGTGGGATTGGGACAGGGTTGCATTGGGTGGGATTGGGACAGGGTTGTCCTCAGTCGCGGTCCAAGAGCCTCAGGCCCTCCGGAAGGGGAGACAGAGAGAGAGAAAATATGAGGGTTAGCGAGATCATGGATAAGACCATAGTACACCACATACACTGGGGGGCTAAGACCACAGTACACCACATACACTGGGGGGATAAGACCATAGTACACCACATACACTGGGGGGCTAAGACCATAGTACACCACATACACTGGGGGGCTAAGACCATAGTACACCACATACACTGGGGGGCTAAGACCATAGTACACCACATACACTGGGGGGATAAGACCATAGTACACCACATACACTGGGGGCTAAGACCACAGTACACCACATACACTGGGGGGCTAAGACCACAGTACACCACATACACTGGGGAGGATAAGACCATAGTACACCACATACACTGGGGGCTAAGACCATAGTAAACCACATACACTGGGGGCTAAGACCATAGTACACCACATACACTGGGGGGCTAAGACCACAGTACACCACATACACTGGGGGGCTAAGACCACAGTACACCACATACACTGGGGGGCTAAGACCACAGTACACCACATACACTGGGGGGATAAGACCACAGTACACCACATACACTGGGGGGCTAAGACCACAGTACACCACATTCACTGGGGGGCTAAGACCATAGTACACCACATACACTGGGGGCTAAGACCACAGTACACCACATACACTGGGGGGCTAAGACCACAGTACACCACATACACTGGGGGGGATAAGACCATAGTACACCACATACACTGGGGGGCTAAGACCATAGTAAACCACATACACTGGGGGCTAAGACCACAGTACACCACATACACTGGGGGGCTAAGACCACAGTACACCACATAGACTGGGGGGCTAAGACCACAGTACACCACATACACTGGGGGGCTAAGACCACAGTACACCACATACACTGTGGGGATAAGACCACAGTACACCACATACACTGGGGGATAAGACCACAGTACACCACATACACTGGGGGGCTAAGACCACAGTACACCACATACACTGGGGGGCTAAGACCATCGTACACCACATACACTGGGGGGATAAGACCATAGTACACCACATACACTGGGGGCTAAGACCACAGTACACCACATACACTGGGGGCTAAGACCACAGTACACCACATACACTGGGGGGCTAAGACCACAGTACACCACATACACTGGGGGGCTAAGACCACAGTACACCACATACACTGGGGGCTAAGACCATAGTACACCACATACACTGGGGGGATAAGACCATAGTACACCACATACACTGGGGGGATAAGACCACAGTACACCACATACACTGGGGGGGATAAGACCATAGTACACCACATACACTGGGGGGCTAAGACCATAGTAAACCACATACACTGGGGGCTAAGACCACAGTACACCACATACACTGGGGGGCTAAGACCACAGTACACCACATAGACTGGGGGGCTAAGACCACAGTACACCACATACACTGGGGGGCTAAGACCACAGTACACCACATACACTGTGGGGATAAGACCACAGTACACCACATACACTGGGGGATAAGACCACAGTACACCACATACACTGGGGGGCTAAGACCACAGTACACCACATACACTGGGGGGATAAGACCATAGTACACCACATACACTGGGGGGGATAAGACCATAGTACACCACATACACTGGGGGGATAAGACCACAGTACACCACATACACTGGGGGGCTAAGACCACAGTACACCACATACACTGGGGGGCTAAGACCACAGTACACCACATACACTGGGGGGCTAAGACCACAGTACACCACATACACTGGGGGGGATAAGACCACAGTACACCACATACACTGGGGGGGATAAGACCATAGTACACCACATACACTGGGGGGGCTAAGACCACAGTACACCACATACACTAGGGGGTTAAGACCATAGTACACCACATACACTGGGGGGGATAAGACCACAGTACACCACATACACTGGGGGGGATAAGACCATAGTACACCACATACACTGGGGGGATAAGACCATAGTACACCACATACACTGGGGGGATAAGACCATAGTACACCACATACACTGGGGGGCTAAGACCATAGTACACCACATACACTGTGGGGATAAGACTGCAGAGCACCACATACACTGGGGGGATAAGACCATAGTACACCACATACACTGGGGGGCTAAGACCATAGTACACCACATACACTGTGGGGATAAGACCACAGAGCACCACATACACTGTGGGGATAAGACCATAGTACACCACATACACTGGGGGGATAAGACCACAGTACACCACATACACTAGGGGGGTTAAGACCACAGTACACTGTGGTTAGAGAATAATCAATAGTGTTACTGTGGACACTGGATTATCTGACTAACACACACACCTGTTTGACCTCTGTGATACTGTAGGATACTGCACTTTACTTTTCTGAGTCAATACAGGTAGCATTCAATGTCCTGTGTTCAATGTCCTGCATTCAATGTCCTGTGTTCAATGTCCTGCATTCAATGTCCTGTGTTTGTGTTAACCATGGCAACCAGCATTGTAAATAAAGAGATAATCAGACTCCGTGTCTGTGGATAATTTCCCCTTAATGTATTTGTCATGTCAGTCAGGCACATCTTTTCAAAATAACACCATTTATTTACATCTCTAGTTGAGCAAAATACGTTGTCTATTGTTTCAGTCCTTTTCACTTGTTGTTACCTGGTAAAGAAGCAACCATGGATAACCACGAGGAGATTAAGGTGAGGAAACAGTCCATGTCAGTCAGGGACATCTTTTTAAAGTGACACCATTTACTTTCAGTCTCTAGTTGTGTAAAATAAGTTGTTTTGTTCTCATCACGAGATAATCCAGAAATAACAAGATAATCCCCCAAAATTTGCAGTACACAGCACCACACTGAGGCAGAAAATGGAATGTTCTGTTCTCAGCCAGGCCCATCTTTTCAAAGAAAATGCAATTTAATTATCTCTGTATTTGAGCAAAATAGGTAGTTTTGTTGTGATCACAAGATTCTCCTAACAATTCAGATAAAAAGCACCACAGTCAGGCAGAACAATAGTTTCCCTGATTGCCAAATGGCTGCTACTTAGAGATACAATAACAAAATGGCTGCTACTTAGAGATACAATAACAGCAGTTAGATGCCATTCACTGCTATAAACGTGTCTCCAATATAATCGCATAGTTTACACAGAGCCACCGCGGACCTTTGACAAATAAATCTCAGTGTGAAAAGGCGTCCAATTTTTTGTTGTGTCAACGACTGTATTCACAACACTGGTAAATATATATATCCATATACATACACATATACCGACATATACATATATATATACATACCTATATAGACATACATATACATACATACACATACCTATATAGACATACATATACATATATATATACACACACATACCTATATAGATATACATACTTTTTTTATGAAAACACTTTATTTTTCCCCACAAACCCTGCCACCCTTCCCCCAATTGGAGTAAACTAATGAACACTTCAGTTTATACATCTTATATACATTTTACAGACACAATCTATTTTACATTAGTTATATTTAGTTTGTTTTTAGTCCTTCCTCTATTTCTGATGTCCATCCAGTTTGATTTCTCTTTGTAACTATGCTATTTCACAAAATTTCTGAACCTATATACATTTTACAGATCCTGTATGTTTTACATTGTTTATCTTGTTATTAGTCACAGATTGTAAATTATAATAAAAAAAATAATAATAATAATAATATTATTGATTGATTGACTATGGCTTTTCAAATCACCCAGTATTGCTATCTGTAGCATTAGTTCTAGGCAAATGTTGCAATTCTTCAGCCATTCCAGGACCTGTGACTAAAATCGAGCTACATATGGACAATACCAAAATAAATGATCTAATGACTCTGCCTCCTCACAGCAGAATCTGCAGAGCTGGGAAGATTGTATCCCCCATATATATATAACATTCTATTTTGTATAGTAATTTAAATTGAAAAATTCAACATTTTGAATCCGGCGTTGTTTTGCATATCAATTCATAAACCATGTGCCATCGAATGGGTACATCAAAAATCTCTTCCCAACTATTTTGCAATTTATATGGCACAGCTGTCAGTTTTTTGGTCCTTAAATGATATTGATATATGTTTTTATTTATCACACTTTTCTTTAACCATTTATGTTCTTTAATACAAGGCCAACATACAAGTTCCTTACTTGTTTTCCCTTCTACTTGCTGTTACGCACGCCTCTGAGAAGAGGGAACGCAACTCCCTGCTACAACTCAACTCTCTGTGAAGTGCAAGAGGTATGGACTGCAGGTGCGAGAAAGGACGACAAAGGCAGAATTTACCGTTTACTAGGATTTATTTTCTTACACGATAATATGGGGAAAAGGGGCTGGACGGAACCAAAGCAAAGAAAGTAAATATCAAAGTTCCCCCTCTCCTATCTAACCTGCCTACCCACTTACTTACCTAACTTAGCACCACCTGGTGCCCTAACCAAAATACAGGGGGTAGTCCGCCCAGGTCTTACCTAGTGTGCCTAGACAGTGAATATACTACGGGTATATGTATGCCCTCGGGCCTCTTGCCTAAGCACTCCCTAAGTGCCTTCCCCTTCCCCCCTGGGAACAAATGAAACAGAATAATTATTAACAATTTCACAAACACTTTACAACAAAACTGAGTAAACTAACTCAGGCCACTAAAGAAGCTTTGACAAAGCAACAAACACAGAACTCTCTCTAATGATTTCTCCAAAACATTCAATCTCCCTCTAATCTTTCTCCAAAAGATTCAATTCTATCTCTGATCTCCAGATCTCCAAATCTCTACTCTCTCTCTAATCTCTCTCCTGATCTCATCTCTAATCTCTTTTTTTCTTCTGAACAGAACACTGGTTTTTATATCTTCAGGTGGCAATGGTGATTAGAGTCAGCTGCTTCTTGACGAGGGGGCGGGGTCAGCTCCAATCATCAATTAGCCTGGGGTTGACCAATCAGCGGGTTGGGGAGTACTTCAGGAAGCCATCTCCTGAAACACACACTCAAATACAAACCAGAACACAGAAACTGGGGAACTTAACACTTGCCTCTTCCATTTTTGTGGTAATGCTGCAATTAATTGGTTGTAATTTTGGGTAGAGCAGACATTTCCATATGTCTGTGTTAGCTGCATGTGTGACATAACTCCACCAGTCCTATTTATGATATCATTCACAAAAATTTGGCCTTTTTTAAGGTATAATTTTTAAACATATCAATTAGTATATTTGAGTTTAACTACAATATTTGTTGTATTATTTGTTCTGTCTTTTCAGGTGGATTAAACTGAAATTGCAACCAACTTTCTAAGGCTTGTTTAAAAAATAAAGATATTTTGGAGATTATTTCCTTTTCAAACAACCGAAAGTGGGCAGGTGTTATCTGAATAAAGGGGAAAATGCCATTTTTGAACATACGGTGAGACATTCTTACTAATCTGCTAGAGAACCAGCTCAGATTTAAGTATAACTTTTGTATGACTGAAGCCTTTAGTGAGACATCTAATGCTTTAATATTTAATCATTTCTGCCCTCCGAATTCATATTCATTATTTAAATAGGCCTGTTTAATTTTGTCTGGCTTGCCGTTCCAAATGAAATGGAATATTTTTTGTTCATATAATTAAAAAGCAGGTCACTAGGTGTAGGGAAAACCATAAGAAAATAGGTAAACTGTGATATGACTAAAGAGTTAATCAGGGTGATTTTTTCACAATTAGACATGTATTTTCCTTTCTATGGTAGCAGGATCTTATCTATTTTTGCTAACGTTCTATAAAAATGTAATGGAGTGAGATCATTTCTTTCTTTTGGGATTTGTATACCGAGTATGTCCACATCTCCGTCAGACCATTTAATTGGTAAACTACACGGTAATGTCAAATTTGCATTTTTTGTGACACTTGGTTTTAATCCAGAGAAGATAGCAAAAGTATCTAGATCCTCTATGAGGCCGTGGAGAGATTCTAATTGTGGTTTTAAAAGAAAACATGAATCATCAGCGTACAATGACACCTTAGTTTTTAAGCTATGGATATCTAATCCCTTAATATTATTGTTTGATCTAATTTTAACAGCTAACATTTCGATTGCAATAATAAACAGATATGCCGATAGTGGACAACCTTGTTTTACTCCTCTAGATAGTTTAAAACTTTCTGAGGTGTAGCCATTATTTACTATTTTACACCTAGGGTTACTATACATAACTTTAACCCATTTTATAAGAGATTCCCCAAAATTGAAATATTCTAGGCATTTATATATAAACTCTAGTCGTACTTTATCAAAAGCCTTTTCAAAATCAGCTATGAAAACCAGGCCTGGTGTCCCCGATATTATTGTTATGTTCTTCCTATTTAAAAAATAATAGGTGGGCCTACCTGTTTATTAATAGGGACAGAATAGCATTGTTTATCTCCTCCAATAATGAAGGCTGCAGCTCAGCTTCAGAATGCCATAAAGGCCTGATTGGTGGAGTGCTGCAGAGGCGGTTCTACTTCTGGAAAGTTCTCCCATCTCCACAGTGGAACTCTGGAGCTCTGTCAGAGTGACCATCGGGTTCTTGGTCACCTCCCTGACCAATGCCCTTCTCCCATGATTGCTCAGTTTGGCCGGGTGCCCAGCTCTAGGAAGAGTCTTGGTGGTTCCAAACTTCTTCCATTCAAGAATGATGGAGGCCACTGTGTTCATGGGAACCTTCATTCCTGCAGAAATGTTTTGGTACCCTTCCCCAGATCTGTGCCTCATCACAGTCCTGTCTTGGAGCTCAACATACAATTCCTTTCACTTCATGACTTGGTTTTTGCACTGATATGCACTTTCAACTGTGGGACCTTGTATAGACAGATGTGTGCCTTTCCAAATCATGTCCAATCAATTGAATTGACCACAGGTGGACTCCAATCAAGTTGTAGAAATGTCTCAAGGATGGTCAATGGAAACAGGATGCACCTGAGTTCAATTTTGAATCTCTTAGCAAAGGGCCTGAATACTTATATAAATACGTTTTATATATATACTGTATAAATGTGCAGAAAATTCAAAAAACGTGTTTTTTCTTTGTCATTATGGGGTATTTGTTTGTAGTTTGCTGAGGATTTATTTGTATTTAATCCATTTTATAATAAGGCTTTAACGTAACAAAATGTGGAAAAGTCAAGGGGTCTGAATACTTGAATCCGAAGGCACTGTATCCACTGAACACAAAAATCACAACAAGTTGGTTCCTGTTTCAGTCATGTCTTTGGTCACGTTTGTGTGGGTCAAACAAAAACATCCTAATAATTGGTTGACAATAGAGTCTCCCAAAACGGATGAAGTCGTTAAAGAGCAGCTGCAGAAACTTGCAGTTGATTGCAGTCAAAACTTCATGACCTTTGATCACATGATTTTTGTGAAGTTCATGCCGTCGACATGTAGGCCATACTCTGACCATTTTTAAAACCTAATGCAACACTATGAAACTTGAACGAGCCCATGTAGGCGCAAGTCAGACATTTGTTTCCAGGTTTCCTCTCCTTCCTTCCCTTTGACGGTTTCAAAAGGAGGAGAGGAAAGGAGAGGATGCAAGGAGTCAATGTAATCAGATTGAGAAAAGGCCCTCAAATGTGCCATCTAATCAAACTCTCTGGGGTGGGAACTTTTGGTCGCGTTCCCTTACTCAGACGTTGCATGCACCAACCAACGGTTGCGTGCTTCGTCATTGACTTTGCCGTCGGGTAACAGATTGTTATAACATATAATGTGCTTAGCTGATACTTAAAATACCATCCAGGAGTTGAAATAGCTGGCATGCATCAACAACACCTTGGCAGAGGAACCCATAATGGAACTCATTAGAGGAACCCAGAGGAACCCATAATGGAACCCAGAGGAACCCATAATGGAACCCAGAGGAACCCATAATGGAACTCATTAGAGGAACCCATAATGGAACCCAGAGGAACCCATAATGGAACCCATAATGGAACCCAGAGGAACCCATAATGGAACCCAGAGGAACCCATAATGGAACCCAGAGGAACCCAGAGGAACCCATAATGGAACCAAGAGGAACCCATAATGGAACCCAGAGGAACCCATAAGGGAACCCAGAGGAACCTATAATGGAACCCAGAGGAACCCATAATGGAACCAAGAGGAACCCATAATGGAACCCAGAGGAACCCATAAGGGAACCCAGAGGAACCTATAATGGAACTCATTAGAGGAACCCAGAGGAACCCATAATGGAACCCAGAGGAACCCATAATGGAACCCAGAGGAACCCAGAGGAACCCATAATGGAACCCAGAGGAACCCATAATGTGGATGCTGCAGCAGACACAGTAATAACACGCAGGCTGGTACATACACAATTCATTTCTGATTTCATTTAGAGTATATTCATTAAATCAAATCCCACACGCAGGTCAACAGTATTGATTTTAATAGTTGAACAGAGGTATAGGTATCGCATACAACTGATTCTAATACACTGGGGAGAGGAGTTGAACTGAACGCACCACGTTTCCCAGATAGCTACGGTGGTGACTGGTTAAACACTACAGCAAAGTTGGTTAAGTGTGAAGATATATGTAGAAACAACTCCTCCAATAGAAACCCCCCCGATCACGGCGATGTCATGACGACGTTGGCTAGCATAAACTCATGCACAGAAACACGTCATCGGGGTCTAACGGTCGTCACACGCTGAACTGCGCACTCCTTCGATATCAAGTTGTTTGTCTTTTTTGTTTATTGAGGAAAATGAGAAGGTGTCCGTGTGACACGTTGACGAGGTTGTAGTAATAACATGGTCAGCTACTCAGAACATCGGTTTAAATCTAGGTTGTTGCCTTTTAAAAAATAAAGAAAATTAACAACTAAAAGGAATAATTCTCAACTTCCCTCATTGACTTCTCTGAACCTCGGTCAGGTCCGCCGAGTCTGCTTCGCAAGAGTTCCCATAAGTCTCGCGAGTTTAGAAACTATGTGACTACGGTACCCTGAAGACACCGTGAAGAGGAAAGTTGTCGTCATTCCCCGAGTCGTGTGACAGGAAGTTGATCCATGCCCGACTGTCTGTTTATTAGTTATGAATGTACATTGACTCGTATTGTTATGGGTTTTTTAGATGTAGATAAAGAAATATATTGTGAACTATTAAAATAAATTAAATTATATTATTTACATAGAGTACAAACAAGACCCTGTCACCAAACCATGTTCTGTTAAAGAGTTAGTTAGTCCGGATGTAAGTCCCAGATGGCACCCTATTCAATATAGTGTACTACGTCTGACCAGAACCCTACGGTTACCATTTGAGACGTCTCCCACTGTGCTCCTCTGGCTACATGGAGAGAACAGTGAATAGTGTTGCAGATATAGATATTACATCTATAGAAAATACATTGTTCTCTTTTCCTTGTGAAATGTGATCTATGTAACTTATTTCTACCTGCAACACTGTGTGTCGACGGACAGAGAATACCTCGGGTCGAGTTCAGAAGAGCACAAAATAAGGAAAACGTTAATTAAAGCTTTCTAATTAGCCAAGTTAGTTTGGTTCCTACTACATTTAGAAATGTTTTGTGTCTACTGAACAGACCTCTGGTCTTCTCTTAGCCATAATAAACCCCTGTCTACTGGACTGGAAGTGGAGTCCAGGTGCAGCTAGCATGTAGTTGAGCTATGGTCTGTAAATTGTTCATGTGTACTGAAGTATAGCTAGTAGCCGAACACTACAGAAAGACATCAGTGTTCTGGAGAGAGTAGGCTGAGGAAGAAGAGGAAGAGTATGGAGTTGCGTATCGACCACCTCTCGCTTTCTCCTTTCTGTTCATCTCTTTCTTTCAGCTGCTTGTGAGAGAGATCAGACAGTTCAGTTCGTCAAGGAAGTGCCTGATCAGTCCAGAAAAACTAACTGTAGCTAAATATACCTATACATTTTCTCTATTTCACTACTTTTCAATCGTTCTGTTTCCAAAACAAGTTCTTTTGAAACATTAACCACCATACGACATCATTTTTCTTCAAACTTCAGTGGAAAAAATGACTAAATTTAAAAGAGAAATACAAACATGGAGTGTTGTATTAAAAGGTGTCCCGTAGGTGGCTGCTGGTACAGGTTGACCCAGACTGTATCTAGAGGAGAGTCAGTCCTTGCTACTACGTAGAACTCTGATCCTCACAAAGGGTTAACTAGCATGTCAACCCTCTTCAGATCTACAGCTCTCCAACATGTGCTCTGTTCCACGAGAAGATGTTTGGAAAAGTCCTTTATGTCTTCTTCACCTCTTCTCCTTTTTCTTGACCATCGGCCACCGACCTGTCCCCTGTCCCCAGTCCCCAGTCACTCTGTCTCTCCCCTCCCCTGTCCCCTGTCCCCAGTCCCTCTATCTCTCCCCTCCCCTATTCCCTGTCCCTCTGTCTCTCCCCTGTCCCCAGTCTCTCTATCTCTCCCCTCCCCTATTCCCCAGTCCCTCTATCTCTCCCCTGTCCCCAGTCCCTCTATCTCTCCCCTGTCCCCAGTCCCTCTATCTCTCCCCTGTCCCTCTATCTCTCCCCTGTCCCCAGTCCCTCTATCTCTCCCCTGTCCCCAGTCCCTCTATCTCTCCCCTCCCCTATTCCCTGTCCCTCTGTCTCCCCTGCCCTGTTCCCAGTCCCTCTATCTCCCCCCTGTCCCCAGTCCCTCTATCTCTCCCCTCCCCTATTCCCCAGTCCCTCTATATCTCCCCTGTCCCCAGTCCCTCTATCTCTCCCCTGTCCCCAGTCCCTCTATCTCTCCCCTGTCCCCAGTCCCTCTATCTCTCCCCAATTCCCCAGTCCCTCTATCTCTCCCCTCCCCTATTCCCTGTCCCTCTCTCTCTCCCCTCCCCTATTCCCTGTCCCTCTGTCTCCCCTCCCCTGTCCCCAGTCCTTCTATCTCTCCCCTCCCCTGTCCCCAGTCCCTCTTCATCCCTCCCCTCCCCTGTTCTGTTCTAGAAGGGGGAGATGGGGGGGAAAGGGGGAGGAGGAAAGACCACTCCCCTATCTCCTCTACTTTCCTCCCCTACATCTAGAAGGGGGAGTTAGGAGAACATGTCACCCCTCTTCTCCCATCTCTCCCCTCTCTCTACCTCTAAAAGGGGAAGTTAGGAGAACGTATCACCCCTCTTTTCACATCTCTCCCCCCTTACTTCTATAAACATGGGAGTTTGGAGAACATATGACCCCTCTTCTCCCATCTCTACCATCTCCCTACCTCTAAAAGGGGGAGTTAGGAGAACATAGGACCCCTCTCCCTACCTCTAAAAGGGGGAGTTAGGAGAACATATGACCCCTCTCCCTACCTCTAAAAGGGGGAGTTAGGAGAACATATGATCCCTCTCCCTGCCTCTAAAAGGGGGAGTTAGGAGAACATATGACCCCTCTCCCTACCTCTAAAAGGGGGAGTTAGGAGAACATATGATCCCTCTCCCTGCCTCTAAAAGGGGGAGTTAGGAGAACATATGACCCCTCTCCCTACCTCTAAAAGGGGGAGTTAGGAGAACATATGATCCCTCTCCCTGCCTCTAAAAGGGGGAGTTAGGAGAACATATGACCCCTCTCCCTACCTCTAAAAGGGGGAGTTAGGAGAACATATGACCCCTCTCCCTACCTCTAAAAGGGGGAGTTAGGAGAACATATGACCCCTCTCCCTACCTCTAAAAGGGGGAGTTAGGAGAACATATGACCCCTCTCCCTACCTCTAAAAGGGGGAGTTAGGAGAACGAACAGTCCCTCCTCTAAAAGGGGGAGTTAGGAGAACGAGCAGTCCCTCCTCTAAAAGGGGGCGTTAGGAGAACGAACAGTCCCAGCTGAGCTGAGAGAGATATCCTCATGGTCCAACCCTGGGGTGTGGCTGGTGGAGGGGTCAGGGTTAGGTGGCTGGTGGAGGGGTCAGGGTTAGGTGGCTGGTGGAGGGGTCAGGGTTAGGGACGGAGCCGAGGATAAAGGTCAGAAAGAGGGGGGCGAGGGTCGGGCTGGGGAGGCAGCTAGTCGGTTTTTCCATTGTTGTTGTTGTTTGTGTTGTCAACGGCAATAGGCGTGAGCTCACATCCTGGTTGCATCTTCGTCTGAGAACCTGCCCCTCCTTATCAAGAGCGGTGGCCTGAGGTAGAGGAGACACAGGAGAACCAATCAGAGATGCTGCTTATCAGAGATGCTAAAGACTGTGGGTTAGTAGAGGAGCATGCATAGAGGAGGGGGGAATGGGAGGGGAGGGCAGTAGAGCAGGAGAGGAGAGGATGGGAGGACAGTAGAGCAGGAGAGGAGAGGAAAGAGAGAGGGAGGACAGTAGAACAGGAGAGGAGAGGATGGGAGGGGAGTAGAGCAGGAGAGGAGAGGATGGGAGGGGAGGACAGTAGAGCAGGAGAGGAGAGGAAAGAGAGAGGGGGGACAGTAGAGCAGGAGAGGAGAGGATGGGAGGACAGTAGAGCAGGAGAGGAGAGGAAAGAGAGAGGGAGGACAGTAGAGCAGGAGAGGAGAGGAAAGAGAGAGGGAGGACAGGAGAGCAGGAGAGGAGAGGAAAGAGAGAGGGAGGACAGTAGAGCAGGAGAGGAGAGGAAAGAGAGAGGGAGGACAGTAGAGCAGGAGAGGAGAGGATGGGAGGGGAGGACAGTAGAGCAGGAGAGGAGAGGAAAGAGAGAGGGAGGACAGGAGAGCAGGAGAGGAGAGGAAAGAGAGAGGGAGGACAGTAGAGCAGGAGAGGAGAGGAAAGAGAGAGGGAGGACAGTAGAGCAGGAGAGGAGAGGAAAGAGAGAGTGAGGACAGTAGAGCAGGAGAGGAGAGGAAAGAGAGAGGGAGGACAGTAGAGCAGGAGAGGAGAGGAAAGAGAGAGGGAGGACAGGAGAGCAGGAGAGGAGAGGAAAGAGAGAGGGAGGACAGTAGAGCAGGAGAGGAGAGGAAAGAGAGAGGGAGGACAGTAGAGCAGGAGAGGAGAGGATGGGAGGGGAGGACAGTAGAGCAGGAGAGGAGAGGAAAGAGAGAGGGAGGACAGGAGAGCAGGAGAGGAGAGGAAAGAGAGAGGGAGGACAGTAGAGCAGGAGAGGAGAGAAAAGAGAGAGGGAGGACAGTAGAGCAGGAGAGGAGAGGAAAGAGAGAGGGAGGACAGTAGAGCAGGAGAGGAGAGGAAAGAGAGAGGGAGGACAGTAGAGCAGGAGAGGAGAGGAAAGAGAGAGGGAGGACAGTAGAGCAGGAGAGGAGAGGAAAGAGAGAGGGAGGACAGGAATGCCAGATGAGAGAAGAGGAGAAGAGAAGCTCTAAATGACACAGGTCTGATGGTGACAGACATGTGCAAACTCAAGTTTCAAGGATAGCTGCTGGAGCATTCGCAGGGACAGGTAGGTGTACTAGTAGAAAAAGGAGCGCTCTCTCGCACTTTCAACACCTCAACAGATACAGTATCCTCGGGTTGATCAAATCATTTACGCTGTAGCCTACAGTCAGTTAACAGTTTGAGCGTGCTACACTTTTCTACAGACAAAATGTCAGTAACATGGCCACAAGAGGGAAGAGCAGCTGTAAACACGCTGAGCCACACACACACTCTAAACCCTACACACACCCAGGAGTGTGTGTGTGTGTGTGTGTGTGTGTGTGTGTGTGTGTGTGTGTGTGTGTGTGTGTGTGTGTGTGTGTGTGTGTGTGTGTGTGTGTGTGTGTGTGTGTGTAAACACACAACACACACTTTCCTACGACAGGAGGAGAAACTACCACAGACTGCATAGTCAAACAGGTGTGGGGCAAAGGCTGTGATGTCACTGTGAGTGACAGGTGGAAGGGGGAGGAGCAACAGTGACACCGAGCGAGCCTATGAGAAAGAGCTGTGGGGCGGGGGCATGGGTGGAGCTGACAGAGCACACAGAAGCCAGCAGCCAATCAGCACACAGTATGTGGAGACACAGGAAATGGAGGCAGAGGCAGGGGCGGTTGTCGTGACAACAGGTTATACCTTATCCAGTACATGGCCGGGTGCTGGTGGAAGTCCAACGACCCAGAGCGCTGCATGGAGAAGCTGTGGTCCAACTGCACAACAGGACAAAGAAACCAGTAATGCCTTTAAAACCAGCGGACTTATAGAGAAACCAGTAACACCTTTAAAACCAGCAGGACTTAAAGAGAAACCAGTAACACCTTTTAAACCAGCAGGACTTATAGAGAAACCAGTAACACCTTTAAAACCAGCAGGACTTATAGAGAAACCAGTAACACCTTTAAAACCAGCAGGACTTAAAGAGAAACCAGTAACACCTTTTAAACCAGCAGGACTTAAAGAGAAACCAGTAACACCTTTTAAACCAGCAGGACTTATAGAGAAACCAGTAACACCTTTTAAACCAGCAGGACTTATAGAGAAACCAGTAACACCTTTAAAACCAGCAGGACTTAAAGAGAAACCAGTAACACCTTTTAAACCAGCAGGACTTATAGAGAAACCAGTAACACCTTTTAAACCAGCAGGACTTATAGAGAAACCAGTAACACCTTTAAAACCAGCAGGACTTAAAGAGAAACCAGTAACACCTTTAAAACCAGCAGTTCTTATAGAGAAACCAATAACACCTTTAAAACCAGCAGGTCTTATAGAGAAACCAGTAACACCTTTAAAACCAGCAGGACTTATAGAGAAACCAGTAACACCTTTAAAATCAGTAGGAAATATGTACTGTTAGCTTTCTACACCAGTACAACAGGAGTAAACCTCAGTACAGTCAGCCTTAGAGCCAAAGACAAAGCCAATACAGTCTGGTGCCCAGTAAAAACAAAGTGGAACTAGTTCTGTATGTCTGCATTAGTCTGTTCATACCGTGATGACTGACACTCCGGCGGTGGGGTCGTTAGTTTTAGGGCTGGTGTTGAAATGCTTCTTTATCTTCCCTGCTACTGACAGCTCCTGTTCATTCTCTGACACACCATCATCCTGCAGAGAGAGTGAAGAGAGGAGAGGAGAAAAAGGAATGGGAGGAGGAGGAGGAAGAGGAGAGAAGGTATGGGAGAAGGAGGAGGAAGAGGCGAGAAGAGAAGGAATGGGAGGAGGAGAGGAGAGGAGAGAAGAGAAGGAATTGGAGGAGGAGGAAGAGGAGAGAAGGAATGGGAGGAGGAGAGGAGAGAAGGAATGGGAGGAGGAGAAGAGAGGAGAGAAGAGAAGGAATTGGAGGAGGAGAGGAGAGGAGAGGAGAGGAGAGGAGAGGAGAGGAGAGGAGAGGAGAGGAGAGGAGAG